>NC_080593.1:118335154-118642863 GCF_027887145.1 Ammospiza caudacuta | reverse complement strand
GTTTATCCAAGGTAACATTGTTGTGCATGAGTGGCCAGGTCTGAAACCAAACAAGCTTTCTTGTCTCATCATCTCCTTGCCTGCTTTCAGAGATAGGCTGCAGCTTTACTGGTGGAAATGGAAGAGTGTCTCCTTCAAACAAAAACCTTGCCAGAAGGAGAGGTGCTGTTCCTGGAGGGTTGGTGGGAGACAAAAGGAGATGTGCATGCTGACTGTTATGGGACACTAGGAAGGGAAGAATTGTACCAAGTCTTTGTCATGCTGATGGAAATGAGGCAAAACAGAAAATCTAATTGTATTTCTGAATAAAAACTTCTAGTATTTGAAATACTTTTTCATTTTGAAATACCATAGTATTCCCTTGTTCCTGCCAGGACGGAAATCCCTGTGGGTTCCAGATTCCTCCTGAACTAACAGAAAGAGGTCTGGGTGAGCAAGCAGGCACAGATGTAAACAGGCAGCAGTTATCTCATATTGCCAATAGAAACCTCTTAGACTTCAGTGGAAATCTCTCCAAACAGTCACATTCAATGCTTCTTTTTCATTTTTGTTTTCAGGAAAGTTTTAACCAGTCTTCAAAATCCAAATGTTAATAGCATCTAATTGATAATAGCTGGGTCAATCAAAATCTGTATTCGGAATGTGTTAATATAACTCCTTGAAATGTGTGAGGTATGTGAAAAATGCAGGTAGGAGAGTTTGTACATACATAGATATCTGTCTGTTTGTAAGTAGATCAAAAGGTAAAGGTTGTAGCAAAGATGGCATATGAAGGTAACATGAAGACTTCTTTTATATACCTAATGTGTATTTTCATTTGGAAAAAAATTAGAAATTTTATTTTAACCTATTCTGTGGCAGTGTTCTTTAAATTCTCATTTTCTTATTTTCGATTTTTCATAAAAGAAAAGCAAAGTGTAACAATTATCAACTATTTTCTGTGCTTAAAAGGCAGGTCTGTTTCTGTACTCTAATACACAAAATGTGAGAAAGTCCAGATTTTGCACAAACATAATGGCATGTAAATTAATTTAGCCCTAGAAGAATGCATTTCATATAAGTTATTTCATATTTATACATTTCATATAAATTATTGAAGAATCCATACTGTGATATAAGGGTACAGTATGGCAAACTATATTATTTTAGACAAAAACACCTGCAAGCAAAACTGGAATGAAGAGAACAAGCTAAATTAAATTAGAATAGGTGATTTGGGATGTATGCAGGGCCAGCGTTACAAGGCATCCAAAGTGAGCCCAGGAGTTAGGCTCATTTGACTCTCACCAAAATGTCACATAGTGCTCATGTCTTACTTTAAAGACAGCCCATATTTCTACCCCTGCAGAAGCTGAAGAGCAAGTTGCCCCTATCCTATGGTTAATCAGAATCAACATCTTGCTATGAAAGCAAGGAAAAGGTCACCCTGGTTTTAGCCCATCACTGTGGCAAATCCATAGTAACCCCTTGAAATGTTAAGCATGCTTAAAACAATGTAAATGAGAGAAGAATTAAATAGCAGGAGACAGGTCCATGCCTGGTGTAAATATCACAACTTCATTAAAGCAGTTTTATGTATGACATTACACAGTGAGTGAGAATTTGCTTACATGCTGTTTCCTGCTGTCTCCCGATCCCTCATTGTATCTTATACACATATCATTTGTCTCCACTCTAGAAAAAACCCTACTAAAATAATCTGCTCTTTTAGTTAAATTTAGGACAGTAGAAGCTCTAAAAGGAAGTGGAGGAGAGAAGGGTTAGAGGGGAAAAGAAGACTCAGAAGTTCTCTCTCCATCGTTTCTCTTGTTCCTCATAGTTAAAACTATATTCTTCATTGTTAAGACATAATTGTACTTTTGCAATTATTTCCTCCTGCCAGGAGACAACCTGAGAAAAGACCTCATTGTCTCATTCTTTGAAACGTAACAAAACTTCATTAGTAAGGTTGCTTCCTCCAGTTTAACCTAGCTAGTGAAATTAAGCTGCCTACACAGGTTCCTATTCTGCCAGAAAATCATTTTTGCCCTCATCTGAGGATCATGATGAATCTTGCATGCACCATGCCTGTCTTGAAACCAGGTGTTTTTGTTAATTTTGTGATTATTTTATTATCAGCATATCTGATTTCCTTTAAATTCTATGGGTATTATTTGGAAATAATTTTGACAGTGCAGATCCTCAGCACAAGCTTTGCTGAGAGACTCACCACTGCAGCTCATTAAGATTAAAACCCAATTCCATCTCCTTCCAGTTTCTCAGGGTTATCTTCTGGGCTGTCTTGAATGTTAAATCAAGGAAGGTGTATCAGAATAATGTCCTCAAATACTCACATTGTAAATAATAAATGTTTCAAGCCAAGGGGATGTTCAAAATGTTTGTTTCAAACGAAGATCAACAACATCTCCTCAAAGCAAATAATTCACATATGAGAGCACTGTCTATTATACAAGCACAGGATTGATTGTGTTGTCTCCCATAAAGCCATTGAGCAATAGTTATTTACTGAAGTAATCTGAAAAGAAGCACTACTCTATGAACTTAAAACATTTTATGTTTTCTGTAAGCTAGACCATGAACCTTGGCAAGAGAAAAAAGTTAAACTTTTCTTGTAAATTCTGTTCCTCAAACTCTTCAATAGAAGCACAGTATGCACAGATAAACAATTACACAGAAGTTCAAAATGCTTGTCACAACCCTGCTCCCCACAGCTGGATAGCAGAAGAGACTAAAATAATGATAAAAATGCAGGGTTGGTGTTTCAGAGATGGTCCATGATGCTTTAATATCTGGGGATGCATTCAAGCATCCCTTAGGTGCCTTAGCACATTCACTGTAAAATTCTACAGGCAACTCTGAAACTTGAGTTCTTGCTCACTAGAAAACATACTATAGACAGAAAGTGAAGGGATTTCTTTGATTTAATTAGATTTCCCATTTATAATAAAAAAATAATGACCTGAGGTTTTTTTCTCTCACTAATGTCACTGAGACACATTTAGCAGCTTTTTATCCTTTTATTCTATCTTGAATTAGAATTTAGAAAATCATCAGAAGTTTCTATACTTGTGTTCTAAACCATGTTTAATAAATAGATGTTTGGTTTCAGCTATTTTCAAATCATGCAAGTTTTGGGGATGGGTTTCTTGGAGTCTCATTTAGCATATCATTTACGTACCACATTTATGGACTATTTGACTGTGCTTTATTTGTGGCCTGTGCTCCTTCCCAGCTCAAGTAATCAGCCATGGCAGTTCTGAGATGTCCTTGAGGGAATTGAGCTCAGTTCCTCTGCAAAGAGACAGAGGGAGGAGTTTCTGCATCATTAAATTTCAATTTAACCCTTCAAATAAGGCTTGAGTAAGAACTGAAGAGACATTTAAGCTTTGTGCTAACCTTCTCTAGAGGAACAAAGTTCATTCTACTTTGATCAGCCTCTACTGTGTATCTGTACACTCCTGTAATTCACTGACCAATAGAAACACCATTCTTAGCACAGTGCTCTAGACAATGATGTTAAACATTTCATTTTTCTTTTTAATAATATTGTGATACAAGAGGTCATTGCCTTTGTGCTGCTGGCTTTGGTTTTTTTTAAAAAGACTCTTAGTATTGTAATGAACTTCGTAATGAACTATCGTTTCCCGTAACATTAATAGTTTAATTCAAAGTTCATCTCCATGCGTATGAATCAAAGCATTAGTATAAAAGCACTTGACAACTAACATTTTAGCTAAAGTTGGCTGCAACACTGTAATTTGACTAATTCTACTGACAAGCCACAAAAATACATGTCTTTAATGATTCCATTCAAAATACAAAACTAATACACTTTTTTTGGGTTTTATTTAACATGAAGGAGACGGAGTCTCTGTCTGGATCAATTTTTACTTACATTCAACTTTTTAATAGCAATTGAAAAATAGATAACGAATCATTATAGTAAAAAAAATGTTAAAGAATATTGTAAAATCCATAATTCTGGCTGATTTTAAAAGTGTCTGAGCTTCTTCTTCCTCTGCTCCTTTCATTTTTCTTGCATTGACAGATATTCTTTCATGGCATGGTTAGAAAGAAATGCTAACCTGATGAAAGCACCATCATGATATATTGTATGTATTCTGTGAAACAAGTATTTTTCACAGCCATGATGGCACAGGCTTAAAAAAATGCTTTTGCTTTTCAAAGATACATGCTGAAAAATGACAAATGTCAAAATGCCAGTATAATCAGATGGGACCAGAGAGAAAACAGGCATATACCCCAGCTGCTTGCCTAAGAAGCTGCAGCAGAGATCTTTATTACTATTTCAATTGCAGCTGAAATGTGCTTCCCCGCAGACAAATTGTCAGAGTATGTGCATGGCACTTAAGTTCTGCTTTAGCATCCTAAGTGAGGCTCATTTCTAGAGCCTCTCCATTTAGGTTATTTTCACCATGAATGGAACATGCTTTATATAATTCAACATATGGCAGTACAGACATATCAGAGAGGTTTACAGTGATGAGTCTGCCAAGAAAATTATTTCTGAAACGAGCTTAAACACTTGAGTAACGTAGTCTGAGTTAAGAATTGCTATTACTATTCTAGTGGCATAAACATCCAATGCACACACAAAGGAAGAAAATGATTAGGAATCATTGAATCATTCTGCTGGAGCAGACCAGCAGCCATTCTTCCTATTCACACAACTCGCTTTGTTTTGCCAAGACTGTCTCTCCTGCATGCAAACAACCTACATGCTATGTACTAGACACACATATAGAAATATACATATGCACATATTGATCAGTCACAGCAAAAAAAGCTATTTCAAAGTACTTTTCAAAGTCTTAAATAAATAACTAGGTCTATACGTTAGAAGGTTGCACAAACCAGCACTGTGATAAGAGCACACCTATAGCACTTTGCATGAATAAACTGTACATTTTATACTTCAGCATCAAATTTTTAATATGATTTGCTAAGGAGAAGTATATAATCACCTTGTTCACAAGCATGTCTTTGTGCCCATTCCCTACTCTTCTCCCCATTTCCTCTCTCTTCTCACCACTTCCTTGCATGGTCTATTTCAAATGCTTGTTGAAATATGAGACAGGACCAGAGGTCTCAAAAATTCAAATATCTCAAACACATTTCAAGACAAAAGAGACATCTTAGCAGGAAAAGTCTGCAAAAGTCTCATTCAGAAAAACAGGGAGTAGATCTTACAGCAAAGCCTACACCAAAGCCATTTAATTGGAAGAAAAACCTGAAGAAAACCTGGTTCCTTCTTCCAGAGCTCATATTTCTCCTTGCAAAGCCTGGAGAAAAGGAAAGATGCAACTCCTGCATTTCAGCAGCTGGGCAGAGAAAGGCAACACAGCTCATCTGGCTGACCTTGAAGGATGTTGTGCTTATGAAGTTGAGTTTGTTCCTTGATCTACACCAAACATGCAGCCTGTGAACTGAGACACCCAGCATCAAGCACAGGTGCTGAGAGAAGGGTGCAAAACAAGAGTCATGGCCGGGTTTGTGATGAAAGCATCGGCAAGCTCAGGTTGCTTAAGAGATGGGTTCCAGTCTCTGGAATTGTGTTTGAATAGGGATGGGTGGTTTTTCATGTTTTATGTACTATGGAATGTCTCAGTTGTTCTAATGTACATGTGACATTCCAGTATCTCTGTGGAAAGAGGAACCTTTCTCTCACCTATAGGCCTAAAAGTGTTGAGCAAAAAAAGCCAACTAGCATTTAACCTCTTTAATTATTGCCAATGAAGCAGTGATTTGGTATAATAAGGTGAAAGCTTATCATGTGAACTAATAAGAGCGTTTTAAGATCTGTATTTAATGTGAATAATAGGGAAAAGAGACTGTTATATGCAAAGAATAAAGAAGATAAAGATATTTGTTCAATGTCTCTGTTGGCTTGAATTTCACTAGCAGAAAGTCAACAGCACAAGTCAATGAATGGACTAAAATTTCACTTTCAACATTCTGAGTTTTACTGAAAGGAAGTTGTAGAATCTGAAAAAATACTGGGAAGTTTGATTTATATTCAACACTACTACTATGAAGTGATTCATACTGTATATTATAATCAAAATAGGTACTTTATCTCTGAAAGGTTATTAGAGAAAAATATGTTGATGTGAATACTAGCATATTGAAATATGAATATTAAAATGACACAATGTGGCAACAGGCACAAAGGCATTATGTTTGACTATTTATAAAGTAATTTAGCATATTCTAAATACTCTTTGGAAAGATTTCTTGTTTCTTGAATGCATGTCTACAAGTAAATGGTAAATTCACCCATTTTCAAATATGTCAGCCATGTTTATGGCTGACAGAACTGTTCCTTAGAGTTACATTCAGGACTTTCAACTGCAAAATTGTAATGCCTAGCCTGTTTGATGTTTTTCATAAAATCCTCCAAAGACAAAATTCTGTCCTATGCTTATTTCACAAAGTGTTACACTGCACCGTGGAGAATAGTATCAGGCAATCCTATATGAATCATCAGAATACATTACGCACACACACATATCTCAGACTTGCTGAAAAATGTAAGTTTGCTTATATAAGAGAGTATCTTTCTATTACAGGTATTTAATATTTAAAATATTGGAAAACTTGGTGACCATACCACAAGATTTCAAAATGGTAAAAAAGGAAATTATTGCAAAATACACAAGGTGCTATTTTGCATCAGGCAGTTCAAGAAGGACCTATTTTATATATTTTTGTGTGTGTGTGCATGTCAAACAGGCTCTTCTGGGGTAAAACAAGTGAATAGAGCAATTCTTCTGCCGCAGGCTGTATGATTCTGAAGTTGGAATTAAAGGAGAAAGCATGTCTTTGTTAAGAACATGAACCCTGTGAGGACCAGTGTCCTCGATATTCTGAGGTGTATACATCTACCCAGTAAAGCATCAGCCTTGTGATGTGGTGGTATTGGACACAGATGTGTTTGCTTAGAGTAACAAATGGTCTGATAATATTTCACTAAAACACCCAGAGCAGTCCCTGAGTACCTGCTAAGATAACCAGCAGTGAGAAACATAATGAATGTGAATACTGGAATATTTTTTTTTTTAATAGTACCACCTGCATGGTAAAAATGTTTTCAATTACGATAGCAGTGTATGGTATAGGAAAAATACAACTACATCTACAACCACAATGTTATATAATTACCTGCTCACAAGATGTATACACACAAACTCTTTGCAGTGTTGCCTAATGCAAGGTGTTGGGACCACCTCCTTCAACTGACCACTGTGTGGTACCAAGGCCTGGCACCCTTAAATATCAGCCTTGAAATGCATAAGCCACACGAGGGCAGAGCTAAAGCAGACTGTGACAGGTGTGAGGAGGTCCCTAAGTGTTAGGCATCCAAATGTGTTTGACTTGGAGGATACATTTTCGCTCAGGTATCACTGTCCTCCTTTCTGCAAATGTGACCCTTTAAATGACCCCCTTTTCTTGAATATTTGTTCCTGTGTTTTCTCCTTCCTTTCTTCTACCAATTACTCTCCCCTCTTTTTCAGCCCTTTGCCCTTACCTTTCCCACATGCAGTTAAGCCTGATATTTAAAGCAAAAAAGGAGTCCTACTTAGTGCAGTTTAAGTTAGCAGAGAGAAAGGAACAGTCCTTTTTCTATATTTTCTTTGCTGTTGAGACAATGTCAGAGAAGGTTAGTGCCTGAGTCCCACCTAAGAGATTCATAGGGACTCAGTCAAAATTTTTTGGGGAAATCACTATTACATTAATATGATATTATAATATTACATTAATACAATCTGATAGAAAAATCAGCAAATTAGCAGATTCTTTCTTAGTGGGCAGAATGGAAATGTCTAAAGGTAGGTTTAAAGGATAACAGGTCTTTCTGTCAAGATCAGTGGAAAACAAAACACAGTGTGTTTTCAGAATGGGTAGTGTCACTTGGAGAAAGAAGGAAAAATCATTCTTCATCAAGGGAGTGTCCTCTGTGAAATTCCTAATGATGTCAAGGGCAGAAAAGTGAGAGCATTTCTTACTCTTTATAAGAAATTTAATTTTTTTTAAAAAGTAAAGATGCTTTTGAAAAATGCTTGGAGAGAATAGGGGTCAAAGCATCCATAATCCTGCTCTGAGCTTTCTTAATTATATTATAAGTAATCCAACTTTGTTCATATTCTGTATCTACATAAAGTCATTCATGGAAATTGAACAAGCAGTTACCCCACTGTAGTGCCTATCTATATCCAAACACTTAATACTACCAATCTCTAAAATCATGAATATCTGACCTGTCATCTATGAAAAATGGGTTTACATATTAAAAGAATCTTTATTGCAATATTTACAACATTTGACAACAACTCCCCCCAAAAAAATCCCTGCCAGTAACAGACAACAACAGCCACCAGCCAGTATCTCTCCAAATATGCTTTTTCACTCTCTCTCACCTTTTCCTTTCTGGTGTCTGTCTTTTCTACAGCCTCCCTCAAATAAATTTTATCAAATAAATTTTATCACATCAAATTTTACCACATTATCAGCTGGAAGTCATACAACCTAGAAAAATTTTCAAAACCATATCTCTGGCATTAATGTTTATTGTAAAAACTCGGACACTCCAGTCAAAGGTCTACACCTTGCAGGAGGCACTTAGAAACACATCACAAGACAATGATTTCTGATGCAGAAAGCTTTTCAGCATGATGGGATTTGCTGTATTAACCTTTGAAACAGAGGTTGGATTCACTCAGAAAGGAGTGAATCCAAAAATATCACTACTACTTTGCTGTGGTAGTCAAGAAGGACAAACTCAAAGAAAGCAAAATGCTCCCTCTCTTCTGTATGGTGAGCAGGGAACCAGATCACCAAAGCACCAGCATCCTGCACTCTGAAGAGCAAAAAACTAGCTAGGTGTAGAGGGGGCAATTGGATTAATGTCAAAGTTTATGGAACAAAATGTTTATTAACAGTATCCAGAGAATCAACATATTTTCATTTAGAGGCAGAAGAAGGTCTGAATATATAAATGGTATAAAACCACTTAGCAAGAAGGTCTGAGGTATATTATTCCTCATGTAACCTAAGAGAGAAAATTTATTCAACTTACACTTTAGAGGCACATAAGAGGTCTTATTCTCACAATAAATGCTCAAATCACAACAAACTTGGGCTTTGGCAGTTTTTCAACAAAGGTTGAGCATTTCTTGATACTTGCGGGGAGCATGTTATTTACATACTTGCAATCTATCACAATTCAGCTTACCAATGATGTCTTGAGAAGATTTCTGCATCATCCTTTAAGTAGTTTTGTCATTGAACAAAATAGGTATCATAGAGTAGGATTCTGAACACTTTTGCTCTTGTATTTTGATAGAAAGCACCTTTCTGTTGCAAAACCACAGATAATAAAGCACTCAAATATTAAACTATGTTGATAGCACATCTGTTTTAACAGTATGCAGTGTCACACAGTGTGCTGCTGAATAGACAGTGCCTCTGGAAGAGGCTTTCACATCTGTTAAAGGACCTTTGCACATATTCAGATGAATTCACATTTCACGTTCCAATTTTTTTTCTGAAATTGTATCTGTACAAAAAGATCCAAAATCTTAGGAACAAGTATGACTGGTATAGAGTACAGCAAATTCGAAGAGTAAAGATACAGTTTTCTTTTTTTTTCCTCTCCCTCTCAATAGGTGAAATCGGCAGGAAATCCAGGGAAAACTCAATGATGGGAGTTTAAAAGGAGGCCATTAAAAACCAGAAATGACATTACAGGTGACAGAGAGGGAAACAGCAGGAATCCAGAAAACACAGATATCAGCTAAGAGGAAAAAAGTATTGGTCCTATCATTGATATGTTAAACTTGAATTCACAGAAACCTCTTGTTGATTCTGCTGGTACTATGTCCTTCCATAACCTTGATCATATAATTCTACCACTTTTCATCTCAGCTCTGGACACATTGCATGGGAACTAACACTTTCCTAAGTACCCAACAGTAACACTGCCAAGGTAGTGGCAATAATGACTAGACATGTCTAGGCACTCAGAAGGACCCTGTTCCCAAAGTCACAGTCGTGGGCAGAATACCAAAACCTGAGAGTGGCACTACGAACAAGAGGAGGGAAAACCAAAAAAAATAATACAGGTCTCAGCAGAAGCCAGAACAAATAAATAAAACTTACTTTATTCAATCAATCAATCAATCACTTTGCAAATATATTCCCTTAAGAAATGTCAGTTTTCTTCCTGATCTATATTAACTAGCCCAATGATATTCTACTTACACAATGTATTTTCTATTCCTTTTGTAAGATCATTTTTCAGAACTTAAAATCTTCTGAAAGTCATCCATACTCAGGTGAAGCAGTTGTTCCATTAGGTTTTGGCAAGAAAGCTCCAGAGTTTCATGTGTAATCAGTCATTTTAGAAGTCTTAATAACAAATTTAATCCCTATTAACCATGACAAAGAATAACAGGATTGTCTTGCAACCTTCTCACTTTACACAATCACCAAACAAATGAAGAACAGGCATGTACAATATACTCTGACTCACTGCATATCATCACCCTAAAATGTATGGAAAGGGAGTGGGGAAAAGTACCAGTGCAGACCTTGTTGTGCTAACAGGTTTAAAAGGAGTATTCCAGATGGTTGAGTTTCATATTAACTGCTCACAGAGTGAAATGGGCTGCTGCTGTGAGTGATGTCCCACATTAGTAAATGTTGGTCTTTCCCATCACATAAATCATAAGTTATCTATCTTCCTGATGCTATCAGTCCTCTCAAGATGCCTCAACCATGACAAGAAATAATGAGAGATTAATTGAACTGTTAACCTGTTCTGTAGTACTAGCCATTGGGAGAAGGAAAGACAGTCCTTCATGGAGAATCCTGTGACCACACCACACCTTAGAGAAAAAATGCTCTGAATTAGCCCAGGACTCTACAGAACATATAGAATTAGCAAAAATGACATTTTAAATAATTTTATAAAAGAGAGTTTAGGCTGCTGCAATTACAGCTCATGCATAAAATGATGAACAGCTTTGAAGGGTATAAATGACAACCTTAGCAAAGCTGAAGACACCCCTTTGGCATCTGATAAGTTTCCAGTCCATGCAATATTTTCCAGGAGTAAACATATGCTGCAGCAGGCAGGAACAAAAGTAGAACAATAAGGCAAAGCTACATTATTATATCAAATACTGAAAAAATCACACACAGAAGTATTGGCTGAGATTGGGAATAAATTATTTCTGTTCTTTGTAAAGAAGAATAATTAAACAAAATAATGCATCACCTTGTCCATTTGAACTCATTACTAAAACAAATAAGCCTGTGTGTACAGTAGAAGCAACACAGTAAACAGTGCAGTGCAGCAGAAGCAAGTGTAGCATGTGGGGCCAAACTTTCAACTAATCTGATATCATGGAATTAATGTTCCTGGTTTATTTTCATTTGGAGGAACCCTAGTGCATGTAATCAATGACAGAAAGCAAGCTCTGTCAGAGGAGACAATCAGGATATTCCCTCCATAAGTGCTAATGCTAATATTGACACAAAGTTTGCTTTCAGTAAAAAAGGAAGAAGCATAATACATGGTTAATACGTGGGGTTTTTTCCCATAAGAATGAAGTAGATCCTCCAAAAGAACCCCCCAAAATTATAGTTCAATACCACACACACGAAAATCCATCCTTTTATGCACATAAGTCTGTACAGGTTGGCTTCAGTGGGAACATTATGTATTGCCATTTCAGCAAAACAATTTCAATGTGTCTTTACAGTTACATGCAGATACCTCCCTTCATGCTTTCAGCTGAGTTACCTGAAAACAAGGTCCTAAAAGACTGGTCCTACAGAGCAATGCAAAATCCCATGCTGATATGTCTACATGAATTTAGCAGTACATATCATTCATGTTTCTCCAGGATTGTCTGCACTTGGCTGGATAAACACACCCTTCACTGTCAAAAGGGCAATGCTTGGCTAAATGGATGGTTTAAGATTCAAACCTTAAACAGTTCTGAGCACTGTAAGTCAAGCAAAATGTAGGGGAAACTGTGGAACAAAGAGTACAATATCAATTGATGAGACAAAATAATTATTGCTTTAAAGACTTGATAGTACTAAATATAATTTTCACATATGTAAAAAATACAATCACTTGCATTCACATATTTTCTCTGTCTCTGTTTAGCTAGAATTCAAAATTCGGTATAAAATCCTGATACAAATAGCTCCTTGCTATTTGCAGATGAGTAATTTGAGCCAGGTTCAGGGATCAGGTAAAGATGATGCATTCAAATGAAGCAACATATGAAAAACTTAAAGAAACTTCCTTACCAGAATACCCACTTTTCATAGGACAGTAAGTGTGGCAAGGGAAATTACTTGGGTTTTTTCCTACTTGAAAAAGACCCTGAATCTATGCCTTCTTAATTGTAAAATGTATTAAGAGTTTTCAGAAATGACATTATTCTCTAATGCTCCTGTCCATTAATGAAGCAGATTCATTGTACTTATTAAGATGGTGAAGAATCATTACACTGGTGGGAATGAGGGAAAGAAAATTGAAACATTCCCTGCTAAGAAACTAATTTAACAAAAAATGACAGGAAGTCAGTGGAATTGAAAAGCGGGAGATGTTAGAATTGGGTCTACTCATTTGAGTCAAGTTTGATGCCATCAACAAAGCCTGCTCTGAAGAAAATCATCCTGGTACTCCTGCTCTTGGGGTTTTTCCGCAGAGTACTCCCTATTCATTCTACTGTCTTCAGACAGAATATCTGTGCCCCTGCTGCATCCTTTGTAATGTTTTGTGAAACAGGGACTGAACCCTTCAGCAGTGCTGGTGTGTTCACATTGCACTGCCCCAGATTCCTTTAAAAGGCTAAAGCTACACTGTGTTAGATTCTGGATATATAAATTAATTGCAATCTTTTCAGTTCACCAATGCATATGAAAGGTTATTGATCAGGGCTTGGAATGCACACCTGAAAGGCACAGATAGCAGGAACACATGCAGCAGTGTTAGGAGGGAAATACTTATCTTTTTTTTTTTTTTAATTATTTTTAATTTCAGAATGTTCTATATCACTACTGGAAGCACTTGTGCTCATTCTGGTATTTTGGAAAAATCCAGGGATGGCAAATGCTGTGCTAGTGGTCATCTAGCAGCCTGGGAATTAGCCTAGGATATGAGAGCTGAACACATATTTGGATTTGACCTTCAGACTGAAGAACTAGATCTTACTGTTCTGCATCCACAGGAACTGTCCTAACACAGATGAAATAGATCAGTGGTATGGCACAATAATTTATTTAAAGTGGAAAAGCTAAGACATAAAGAATGTTCTAAGGTTTTAGTAGAGTTTTGGTTTTCATACAGAACACTAAATACTGTTATTTCTTCCCTAGTCCTAGTTCCTACCACTGGACATCACATGCCCACATCCTGGCTGAATTTTCTGGGCTGCAAATATTAATGGGGTCTTGCATTTCTTTGCCTTTGAGGAAAAAAGAAAAACAAACAAACCAAAACAAACAAACAAACAAAAAAAAAGATAAAAAAACAAACAAAAAAAAAAAGAAAAACCAAAACCCACGCCTCACTTTTGGAATGCAGTATGCCTTTTCCCAAAATGGAAAACAGAAAGGAAAGCAGCTCCCACCAGAATGGAAAGCCATTATCATAAGATTCCTCACTAGCATGGTCTTGGTAAAACAGTAAATAGAGATGATTTCCAAAACAAAGTCTGCAGCAGTCTCAAGTCTTCTAAAGCAGTAAGGTAGTTGTTTGACTGAGTTTTGCTGTTTCATAATTTCACAGCCCAAATTGTTACTACAGAAGTAAACTATAAGACTGACTGCACCTATGGGACAACCCCCACCACAACACAAGCACACAACTACCAGAATTATCTTTTTCACATCTTTAGAGATAGGGGCCCAAGAATGAGCAAACTTGAGTTTGTAAATTGGTCAGCACCGAGCAGAACCTTGGTGCTGCTTTATCCTGTTTCTTCTGTTAACCTGCAGACATACAATCTGAATCAAAAAACAGTAGAATAGGGACAAGATTAGTTCTCTTGTCTCTTCTCTCCCATTCACTGTTTGCTATTTTAAATCCACGAATGACAGCAGCAGTAACTGCAGAGCTGGAGATGGGGGGAATCAGCCCAGGAAGAACAGCATTAGCATTGGCTTTAGCATGCAGGCTGCCGGGAGCAGAGGATTCAATATGTGGGTTTGAGCAACCAGGGTGTTTGGGGAAGGGAAATCAAGCAGGTGGTGAGCAGGAAAGCCAGATCAGTAAGTGGAGAAAAGCTGTCAGGGGAATCATTAGGAGCAGTTGCCTGGCCAGGGCCCATTTAGAAGCAGCAGCTGTGCCAGGCTGCAGAGGGGAGGGATGTGCTCCACGCCAGATGTGCGCAGCGTGAGCGCGGCAGGGATAGAGAGGGAAGCCGCAGGGAGGGTGATGGGGAGAAGGAGGGAAGCAGCTGCCAGGTTACTCCAGGAGCCAGATGCTGTGCACAGAACAGCGTGTATCACTCCTGCAGCCCTGTGATCTCTGAGCAGCTCCTGCCCAGGAGTAAGGGGTTAAATAAAAGTCCAGAGGAAAAGATATTTCAGAGGCTGGAGGTGATGATTAGGCTGATTCCATGCCTCTGTGATCGCTTCCTGCAATCAAGATGAGCTGGTATTTTCTGCTTGAACTACAGCTTAATTTTATCACTATAGGATACCTAAGAATTAATTCTTGGAGTAGGGACTGGTTTAAAATTGCAGTGAAGGATATTAGATTTTGTTCTGCCAACTATCTTACAAAGTTGTTTTTTCTCTTCATCAGCTCAGCTGTAATTCATGAATTCACTCAGAATGGACATGTCTGACTCTTTCTGAAGCTTAGCTGTGATGAACAGCACAGAACCAAATAGAACAAAAGTCTCAAGACAGTGCCTTGGGATTATAAATATTTATTTCAACTTCCTCTTTTGGTGCCATGTGTTGCCTCTACTCTGCATCCTCTTTTCTTTGGCCATCTTTTCCTGAAACTCTTGTAACATATGGTAGAGATTATATTTCTGACCATATGGGGAGGTCTGAGCTTTAGCTGGAATAGCAGAATCCAACAAAATGTTCTGTCTCTTCTCCTTCACTACAAAATTTCTTTATTTCACACTTTATTTTCTGCATTTTTCATTAGGTTCCTGTTTTGCTCTACTTTCAACTGTTGTATCAGTAAAATACTCACTGTCTGTTTAGGAAGGCCTCAATTCCATTTAAACTGTAGTTTTTTTATACCTAAACCTTTCAAGCAGAATTCTGACACCCCATCCCCCTATTGTTGCTCCTGGCATATAAAAGTACAAGCCTCTGAACTGAGCTAAGCTAAACCAGCATTTTCTGTACTTCTACGTACATTACAATTCATCAAAGGGAGCATATCTGGTTTATGGATCTTCTTTGTGCCTGTTCAAAAGTCACAATATAAATAAATATCTATTTTTATTTCTCTCAGGAGATCTAAGCTAACTGCTATAATATATAAAGAAAGTATGAGCATGTTTTATGCAACAGAAAATTCTATCAACAATATTGTACAAAGAGAAGAATGAGACAAATAATTCATAGTGATTATACTATTACAGAAGTTTAATCTGTCTATTGTCTAAGGTACCTGTACCAGGAGACTTCCAGCCTTTTAAATGTATTCAATGTTTATGCCATTTTTAAATGTCTAAAGGGATAAAAACAGGCACATGCAAATACTTCCTAGTTATTATTCATGGATTGAGTTATATTGTAATTGGTCAGAGAGGTTGTATAACACATTTTGGATCTGGATAGGAGTTGCATAGAAAAACATTTTAAAGCAAAAAGATGCATGTGCAAATGTAAAATATGTTCTGCTAAACTGGGTACTTTGATAGATTTTCTTTTTAGTCCAGTAAAAATATAAAAATAATATAAATAAAATTATTATGATTATTTTTTATTTCAAACTGTTTTAAAAATATGGAGGAAAAAAACAAGCATTGCCATTAGTTTTCTTAGGTTATTTTTACACAGCTTTAAAGAAATATTATATTGTACTATGGACTATTTGTATTTATGGAGACTAACACTCTAATGATTCACACATTTAGATAAAAATATGATTCCCTGCTATAGTATTATGATTATTAATTGTTGTTGTTGTAGCAAACACCTCAGAAAAGTTCTTGTGCTCCAATCAGATCTTGTGCTCCAAACTCAGATCTTGAGTACAGCTTAAATTTTGTCTTCAATTTAAATAAAATCAGTTCTTGACCTTATAGTCTGAATTGCTAGCAAGAAATAGAAAAGACCAGACTGTGGTACAGGCTCATGACACCTGGGTAAAGAGCCCTTTGTGAGTTTGCATTCTGAATTAACAACAGCATTCACAGACTTCTCACTTTCACGTGACTGCGACAAAGCTGGTGAGAAATGATGAAGGGGGATCATGGGCCATTAGTCAAAACAGAAATCTGCTTTTCTAGCCAGTAATTCATTCTTTAACTGCTTACACCACCCTGTTAAAACCCCCACAGGAAAGTTCTTTTCTGCTGGACACCAACCCTCTGTGACTGATCCATTGCCTTCCTTTCTCCTTCCTACTCCATATATGATTAGGAGTAGGCAATGAAAGACTATAAAATCCTTGTTTGAAGTTGATGGGTGTAGCACAGAACTCAGCATCAAAAGCAGAGGACCAGATTCCAAGCTGCAAGATTAGACCAGCTTAAAAGCAGCATCATTATTGAGTTCATCATCAAAAAATGCTTTTGCAATTCCTAGCATTAGACAATATTTAAGAAGCATAACTGGTTTTTCACCAAAATCAGTATATATATTTGTGATTATAGTTATCATATGCTTTTACAGAACTTAGTCTCTACTTGAAAACTACAATGGGGTGCAAATATATCTATTTAACTATAAACATATGATAGAAAGATGTCCAACATATTCAGACATTCTAGGCCTGACATAGACAATATTTATTCAGATGCTTAACCACATGTAGAGTACAAACGGACTCAAATTTTCTTCTTTGCCTTTAATTACATATAAGACTTGATCACACAAATGCAACTCACAAGGAATTTTGTTCACGAAGATATACACTGAGGTCAGCACAACGCACTTAACAAGTACTTTCAAGCTTAAAACATTGCTTCAGCTCTCACATGAACCACAAAAAGGGAAATTGCTGCTTAAACTGGGGAACTGAGACAAGCCACTAGACCAGAAACTGTAAAATGAAAGAAGCAAGTAGTGCAAACCTTTCTCTGCCTTTTTTTATCAAGATGATATGGGAATAGCCTCATTTCAGAGAAATTTGCATAAAGTATCTTCACATTTCATTCCAAATCTAAGGATGCTTAATATAAAAGCTTACACACTTTGCAATAATCCCTCCCGCTAAAAAGATGATACTATATTGTAATTGTCTTAGATAATTCTGCCAATTATAACTTCAAAATAATGTTCTATTTTGTTCTGAGAAGCTCATATCAAGCTTTAGTCAAATTGTGGTCAATAACATTCCTCTGATGAATTTCTCATCCAAAATAGCAGATTCTTATCTGTTTGACTACCATCACACAGACAGAAACAGCTAACTGAGGAGTCTGTGTGAAAGAGGAAAGGCAGAAACAAAATGCCTGTACTCCAGGCTACTTCATCCAGCACTTGAATTAACACACATCCTCAAAGCAGCTCAGTTTCCCATTTTACATATTGTTTTTATCTTGTTTTCTTTAAATAATCTGAGACTTCCATGGAATTAACCCCACGACACACTTAAGTCTGACTTGTCAGTCTGACTTAGCTTTAGGAACAAATAGGAGTCAGTCAGAGAAGTACCTGAAGCACAAGATGCACAAACATTGGCGTCACACAAAATTCTTTTGTGAGAAAGAATTTTGAGCTTTTATTCTTAATCAGACTACAGTATGCACGCCAAACTCATTTTCTGCAAGTATCTCCTTATTATCCACCCTTTACAAGAAAGGATACTTCCCTTGGTCCCAACACCCTCTGCCTTAAAGGACAGCCACATAACTACACCTTCTGAACTCACGTTGTGTGTCACCTCAGTTAAATACAGTGAGGTGGTAAATTTACACATTATCTGTATCTCCTTAAAATCAAAACCCTTTGCATTGGCCCTACAGGAACTACAGTGAAAAAAGATCGTATTTTTTAAGCTACCCAAGCCACTGATAAATGTTGTTTTGTTGTGGTTTTTTTTTTTTTCCCAAAAGTTTCCTAAATACCCATAAGAGTCTGTTTTTGAAAATTCTGCAGGAAATACAAAGATTAATTTAGTTTTCTTTTTTCTTCTCATTCTCACCCTTTGCCTAAAAGCCGTCTTGGTAATTCTCCTCATTTGAACAGTAATTTAGTACATATGTTTATTCCCTCTTGTATACTTAAAGCATTTTATAGTTCCTAATTTCCTAGTTATAAGATTATACCCTCTGATTTCCATGGCTCCCTGCCAAATATAACAGTTCATTCTGTATTATTGAAAACATATGCAGAAGCTTCAGCAAGGCTGATTTCCCTTCCACCTTCTATTTCTTTCACAAACATTCTGAACAGACCAATGGCTCAGACTTTTCACATTTATTTCTTTTCTTCACGGACTCACTGCAGTCACACCAACCCTTGCAATATTAACTGCTTCAGAAACTGCTCATCAGGCATTTGGTAAAGGTGGCAAACTCTGAGCATAAGTAAATTGTGCAGATGGACTTCCATGAGAGTTCAGCTGCCCCAGTGGTGTTGTGGGCTCACCTAAATTTCTTTGCTGAGCATCTTAATACAGTAGAAACAATCTATACCTTAATTGTTATCTATAGCCTATCATAACTACTATAATTACCATATTCATGTTACTATTCTCCAATCACCAAAAGCTAGTACATTACAGTTTAAGCTAGAAGTTGCTTTTCAGTTTTCTTGCAGTGGAACATTCTGAGACCTTTTTTCTACTTGCCACATCAGCAGGCTTCTTTGCCTGTGCCATCTTTCTGCTTAGCAAAAAGATCATCTTGTTTGAAGTGAGTTTATCCTTTGCTCTAAGTCATAAAAACCCCTTCTAACTAACATGCTCTTGGCCTCCTTGGTTATCCAGTAAACTGACTCACCAATTCTTTTCTTCTATATCAAACTTGCTTTCATTTCTATTCCTTCTTCAGATTTTACATTCAAAAATCTTTCTGCTTAGCATACATATATGTGAGACTTTCTTGTCAAACTTTCATCCTTCCCAACAGAGGAGGCAATATCTGAGGATCTGCAGACTGATGAAGCAGCTGTATCCAGCAGAAGCAGCCGCCATGGTTATACCCCAACACTGCTGCACTTATGCCCAGCTGAGAAACTGTTTGCTCTGGGTTTTGTCTTGCACATCACCCTTCCTAACAAATTTCTGAACCTATTAATGCAGTGATAATGCAGCATCTAACTCATATCTACCAGAAACATTTTAAAGGTTTCACACAGCTCATACAAATCATTCCTCAAATTGTTCCCACTGAAATCCTACAGGGAACACTACAATTTTGACTCAAAGGACAGTTGAACATGTCTTCCTGTGCTTAGTGTCCTCAGCCTTCCAAAAGCCTCTGCCTCCATCTGCATAAACATTTCCCAGTCTGCCTTTTTCTTCTGCCCTCAGAGATCTGTAATAGTTCCCTGTGATTGCTCGTATGCCTTTCCTGTGCTTCACTTCAATCAAAGCTGTCTCAGCACTGGTAGCCAAACCACATGTCATTTCATCCTTCCATCAGTGTTCTCCTTTGTCTCCCATAGCAGTGCTGCATTCCATTTTAAAGTGTCTGTGATCCCGTTAGACTGCACAGGGGGAAAAAAAAGGCACATAATGTGTAATCATGGAGAAAAGGAAAAAAAAAAAAAGATGAGACAGAGGGAGGAAAAGATTGAGACCTTCTACTTAATCTACTAAGGCAAAGCCCCCACCACCTGCATAGAAAGCCTGCCCATGGAAAGAGGCTGGTATCCCCTCAGGATAATCACCCACCTTCCCATTCCCCTCTGCAGGTCACCACAAAGGCACAGGCATGCTTTTGAAATGCATTCACACTAGAAGGAATACTAGGAATAAAAACAGAGGTAAAATTTTCCTGGGCCATATAATTCAAATAAAAGCACATGCTTTTGTTGTTGTTTTTTTTTTTTAAGCCAGAAATATTAATGGGACATTTCACCATGATGCCCCCACTCCCTTCAGCAGCTACAAAAGGGGGTGTGAAGAAACATCTGAGTTTTCACTGATCACATGGTGATTTGTCCATGTTTCCTTCCACAGTTCCTTGCCATGCTCAATTTGTATCTTAAATCTAGCTGGCTGAAAACTTTACTGAATTTATTTTGTTTAACTAATACCCAGTTAAAACTCTAGGTAACTGACAATTATTTTGTGCAGAACTAACAATGTGCAGTGGTTTGAGGTTCCCAGCTCACTGTCACACACAGCTGCCTGCTAAAGCACCACACCCACAGCTGACCTGCACCTCCATCCAGTGTGGCCATGGAGCCCAACCTGAGCAGTACAAACATGCCTCCTGGAAAGCAATTCCTGCTTCTCCAAATGCAAAACATTCTTCCTATGCCATGGAGATAAAGTCTAACAGCAAAGGAGGTAACAGGGAATAAACACCACTTGTAGCCATACATTGATTTATGGGGGTTTTATTACAACTGACTTTCATCTCTGACGTGGTCAGGATGAGCTGAGTTTTGAGATGTACCCCAGAGAGTCTCAACTGTGGCACTCTAGGCCAGCTTCAGCAGCAAGTACCCTCAAAAACTACAACAAAAAAAATTTAATTATGTTTTGAAGCAGAGATTGTGAATAAAAAGCATCTTGCTATATTTTATACAATAATTTTATTCAGAAAAGAGTCATAAATTGAGTAGGAGTGACTAAAATTAGCGTGTTGGGAAAGACAATAGTTAGTTGAAAAACTTAATCTGTAAATACTGCAAAGTTATTTGAAACGGCTACTGTTTATGAAAATTAATTGTTCACACTGTATTGTCTTTCTTGATCAAATTACGTACCGTTTGTTCTCAAAGAAGCCTGAATTGCAGTGAGCATGGAAGCAATGAGGGGAAGTCATCCAGAGATAATTCTTAGACAAGGTGACCAAAATTACAAGAATGCCCACAGACTCAGAGTCTTTATTCCTGGATTGATTCTAATTTCATCAAAAGGCTACAATGGCTGTTCTAAATAATAACGATAAAGGTTTACAGTTTTATTGGAAAATCTATTGGTCTGTCAAGCTAATTATCTGACACCACTGTTGCAGTACATTAAATTCTGCAGTAACAAGGCACTTGGCATCCTCATTAGTAGCTACATGACTCCTTGGGAGACTGAACATTTGCTAAACAGCAAGCTATGAGACAACAGAACTTTGGAAATTCCTGCTTTCCAGGATCCATTTCCCTCTCTGTGTCCATACACTGCTTCTCCCTGTCCACACCATGCATCCTACATGGGGAAGGAAAAATGAGATACCAAGCAGGTGGAGTAAACTACCTTTCCAAGCTGAGGTGCCCTGGGATTTCCTGTAAAGGAGAAAAATCACATTAAACTCCCCCACATCTAGGCCAGTGTAATCCTCTTCTTTGACTAAGTTAACTTTGCTTGTGTGCTGGTTTACAGTTAGACACAGCCATTGCAAACACGACACACTTCAAAGCCTTGTCACCCCCTGTGCAACATGCAGGACAAAATCACTCAGGGACATTCACTGGAAGCTTGTCGGGTCTCCCCTTTTCACTCACCAGTCCAAGGAACAAGACTGATGAAAGAAAAAGCGTTGTCTAATACCTTTGTATTTCTCAATCTCACAAGTACCAGAAGGAAGGTTACAGGGAAATTCTCTTTGATTACTTGGGTTGGCTTTAGCGCTGCTTTATGCCCATGAAGAGCACTAAAGCTACCTTAAGTGCAGTGTGACACAGAGCTGGGAGCTTGGGGCTTCACCCATCTCGAGCTGCTGTAATATTCAGATACCTCCAAATATCCCAGTTACAATATAAGCTAGTGTTAAGAATCAATTTAATGTCAGAGGTTGGACAGGAGGAACTCTTTAAAATTTTATTTGGCAGTTTGTTTCTATAAAACCCCATTTTATATTTTCAGTGTATTCACTCTGTTTTATAACCTTGCTAAGCTCAGGTACAGGCAGAGATGATGAGCACAAAGTTTGCATATAAAATGATTGAGCTTTTCTAATTCTCGCTGATAAAATAAAAACTTTCACCTAAACTAGGTTGAAAAACACATCTATTCTCCTGCATTTATGTGGCTTTATTAAAGTGCCTCTTTATACTTCAGTGAACAATTACAAATCATTTTACCAATTTCTTCAGACACTCAGGCATGCCAAGAGCTAATTAACTAGTGTGACAATTGCAAGAAGAAGCAACATAATTCAGTTTTTTAAATGGCTAGAAGGTATTTAATTTGAATAAAAGAGCAATTAAATAGCTGGAGTAATAAATGGTATTGACAGGTAGGATGCACATATC
This sequence comes from Ammospiza caudacuta, assembly GCF_027887145.1. Lineage (NCBI taxonomy): Eukaryota > Metazoa > Chordata > Aves > Passeriformes > Passerellidae > Ammospiza > Ammospiza caudacuta. The sequence goes on along the minus strand of NC_080593.1, from coordinate 118,620,258 downwards.
AGAAAGGTCGCTAACAAAGTACTTGCAGGTACTTTCAGAAACTCCTCTTTGGAGTTGTGAAATTAGGATTAATTGTCTGGAGCTGTTTTATAGACTATTTCACACATTTAATACCTTACAATCTATTGAGGTAATCAGCCATGTGTAAAGAACAAGTTTTGAATCGATTCCCTGATTAAGTAAAATACAAGGTTCTTTGTATGCAAAATGTAGAATGTTAACACAAGGTTCATCTGGCACAGTGGAATACAAGTAGGAAAGGCATTTTCAGTATAGTAAATCCCAGAATCTATCAGAATTTGAGAATTTGTTGGCACAGCTCAGAAGTAACTCCTGGTTTTGCTGTGGAAATTTGGCAATAGCAATCACTAGTCATGTTGACTTTTATTTTGTAACAATCAGTATTATTCTACATCCACCATTTTTTGCTTATTTAGTTTAAATAAGCTTTCACTGTGTCTTTTAAATACCAACATTTACTAGTGGGAAAATATTCTCTCTTCTCAGTACAGTAAAAAATACAAGAATTAGTAAGTTCCATAAGAAGCTTGTAAAGCAGAATACAGGTAATGAGCTACAAATGACATTGCTCGGAAACACTGGCTCTGTGAGAATTGGATTTTGCTTGACATTCCACCTCAGCTGTCACTGTCACATTATGGACTCCAATTACTCTTTATCCAGGGCAGTCCACAATTCCTGCCTGCAGTTTGTGACCTCCCATTATCGTCCGTGCCTCAAGTTAAGTATGCTGTAGAAGAAACAAAAGCTGGATAAAATACCTGATGGATTTGAAAGAAGGAATAGTTGCCTACCAGAAAAGGTCAGAGGATCAGTCAGATCTGGGGACCACCATCTTCACCAACATGTGCTATGAAACCCCAGATCCTCCTAGACATCAATAGTCTTAAGAAGATATTTAGTGAGCTCTACATAACTTGATGACTTCTGGGCCTCTCCTCCCCACATCCGTGGTCAAAACCATGAAAGACAAATGAAAACAGTTACAATGTAAAGAATCCCAACAAAGGCTTTGTCCATGTTATTTCCTCACTCAATATTTGGTAGAGTGACCCACTGAGGACTCACGGACCAGAAAGCCAAGATCAGTTTTCACCTGAAGGCACTTAGGAAATGGGCAGTGGGGATCTTAGATCTGGGGAACCAGCCTAAGTGCAGCCTAAAGGAACAGATGTCTTCTATGACTCAATGGAACTAGATTTAGATATTTATATACACATAAATTCTTTTTCCTAGCTGTTCACTTAAAAATGGTTAGAGGTTAAGAAAGGCAAGTGCAAATTCTTCTCTGTATTGAATTAGATGAGAAGGATTTTTATGTACTAGCTCTTGCCTGAAACAGATGGGCTTGATAACAGTATACTCTAGTTGGGCAAACACTTGGTGCTCCTGTTCCTACATAAAGTATCAAACATTATTTAAATTCTGTGTTGGGAATGTAAGCACAATATGTTGTTTAAACAGAAGTAAAATGACAATCTTTACATTTCATTGTTATAGAAAAATTTCATAAATTAACATTAGAGTCAGTTGAATTTTTGCTCAACTGTCCTTCATCATGACTCCTTGCAATAAGATCAATACTCAAAAAGACAGTTCCTTATCTTTTGGGGAGATACTCCTTGACCACAAATCTCCTATTCCCTAGTCTGGCGAGTATGTGTCTCCAGGGAAAAAGAGCATCAGCTTTGAACCAGTTAGCTTCTCAAGAGGGTAAGTGATTTATTAAGAATAAACTTGGAAATATGTTGGACTAGGCATCATGTGACCAACAGGAACATAATTCTCTATCTGAGGGGTGGAATGCGTTGAAAAATATTTTTCTGGTTTGTTTGGATTATTATAGAACAAACTTACTAATAAATTCATCACATACTATTACATAATAACTGATTTTGTTACTAAACACTTCCCTGTACTGTTCCCACTGATAACATGTTCTTTACAGCCTTTTACTCATTAGCCATCCTTTGATCTCTAAGCTACAGCTGAAGCTGTTTCTATCATGCTTGACCAAAACATACAACTTGAGATCTTCAAGTATCATAGTTAACTCCATGTCAACTTAAGAACTTTCCAAGAGCAGTTCAACCTCTGCATTAAAAATTAAACAGTCATGTTTCTTTAGAATAAAATGCAGACTGCTGGGAAGTCAAGACAATAAAGGCAATGAAGATTTGTTTTTTCTTATTTTTTAAGAAAGTACATGCCTCGGTAATATTTTTTGGACAATTGTCTTTCTCATAGCCTGGACAGCACTTAAAGCAGATTTTCTTGCTCTAGTTTCAAACCTTGATTTCCATCTGCTGTTTTGCACTCCCTATTCAGAAACAAGAGGCTGGAAATGACAATTTAATGGTGGGACACTGGAGTAATTTGATAATTATTTTGTTCCTTAGATTTTTTGGGGGGTTTTGGGATTTTTTTTGTAGAAATATGATAAATATAATGAGTCCTTCCACCATATCCCTTTTTTCTTGCCATTTCCTTATTCACACTACTGGAGCTCATCATTACTTCCTTCTTGGTTTTTAAAGACTGTCTAGAAAGCATGAAAGAAAGACTTCTGTACCATGAGGAAATTCCCTCAGAATGAAAATATATGGATATATTCAACCCTGGTGGCAGTCTCCTGATACATACTGATTTTTCTCCTGAGTTAACTTATTCAACTTTTGAGCAAAGCAGACTGAAAGAAGAAAAATCTTTTAGGCCCAGGAGAAGTCTCTCTTATTCTTTTCATTTAGGCTAGAGTGGGATAAGATTACAAATCTATGAGGAAGTAAAAATGTGCAGTTACAGGAGATTGAAAATAATTTTCTTATAATATTCTTCTTTAACTATGTCAGCCATATATTTTGTTTCAGTAGGAATCAAATTTGCAAGAGATCCTCTGAAACAATTGGAAAATAGAACTAGCAAGAAAGAAAACCAAACCAAACCACATTTAAATTTCAAGTGCTAAAATTCTAATGAAAACACTGTAGACATAAGAAAAACCACAGAAGTTTTTCCATATTTTCATATGATGTGACCTTGCTTAATCTCACAAAGCACTGTGCAGCAGCACGGAAAGTCTCCCATAATTTCCCTAACGAGGTGATGTGCACTCCAAAGAATAGACAGTTGTTGACCTATTGTAGTAATTGTTTGGTTTCCAATTACACAGCTTGAAAAACATGAGGCCCTTGTGAGAGTATGTAAATATTATCAGTCAAATGCACCTCGTACTACTTCATTGTAGTCAAGCTATTCTAACTGAATTATATCATAAATTGGTTTTACCCAATGTATAATTTATCTAGTGTATTTTTTACAAAAGAAAGTCAAAATATGGATTAGCTGTTTTGAAGAGAAATCAAAGACTATTGCAAAGGACATTCAGCTTATTTTTTTTTAACTTTGGATGCTAGCCAAATTCCAGAGCTCTCTAAAATGTTTGCATTTTGAGGAGATAATAATGGAGGGGTCTGGTGTGTTTAATGTGACCCTACAAAGACTATACAAAGACTGGTTACTCTGAATTCAAAAGACAATATTTTGCTGATGGCTTCAGCACTGTTTAATTAAGTGTTCAGTTCAAGAGCTGCCCCTCTAAGTTTCCTTCTCTGACAGCAAGTAATGAAGGGACCAAAGACGATGGAGCCAAACACTTCTCAGTGGTGTCAAGTGGGAGGACAACATGCAGTGGAAATAAATTAAAAAATAATAAATTTTACCTGAACCCTAACACTTTCACAGTATGAGGGTGGTCAAACTCTGGAATAGGATGTCTGGGGGAGGTGTGAAGTCCCCACCTTTGAAGCTATTGAAAAACCAGTTGGACACTGGCCCAGAGAATCTGCTGTAGCTGATCCTGCTTCAAGCATAGGATGGAGGGGGGACATAGATTAAATGATCTGCAGACATCCCCTCCAACCTCAAATGCATGCTTCTATGATTTATATGTAATTTAGGGGTTTTTTTTCTGAATTTCTTGTTTATATTCATAACCAACAAGCAATTCCACTTTCTGAATGTCCTTTACCTTTTTCTCTCATCCACATCATGCCTGCTGTTCCCATACCTGTCTCTAAGAAACATTTTTCTTCATTACACCAGCTTTCCTTGTGACTCTCCTCTGCTGCTTATCCTTCTCTTCATCAACTGCCTGCAATATTCCACCCCTATTTCATGATTTCTCCCTACATACTGATAATCACATTCCAGCTCCAGAGAAATTCTTAGTTCTTTAATTCCTGATTCATGTTAAATTATTAGGAAAACTCTTGAGAGCAAAGTTTTCATCTGCATTTCTCTCTCTGCTATAATATATTGGTCCACCACCCTTGCTACAAGTTTTTCCATGAAAAATTCCACAACAATAGAGTAGGCATCCTGCAGCAGTGAAGCACTGACCAAAAATAAATTACAATACCCAGGAAGCATCAACCACCACAGACTTGTTATCACAGACAGATTGTTAAACTATTTCTCATTCTGACCACTTATCACACAACTACTATGAAGAGTTCTCGTAGAATTTCTTAGATGCAGATTTAGCCTACAACCATGAGACACCTTCATTCTGCTTCAAAGCCTTTTGAAACTTCTTTTGATATTTTGCAGCACCCTCTTCTCTCATCATCCCTCTCTGCAATTATACTTTCTTACTGAGGGAGTAGTAAGAACTACCACTTACAGAGTAAAGAACTCTTCTACATGACTGGACTAAAAGACTTGCTAGTCATTCAGTGAAATAAAGTATTAACAAGAAAAGCAGAAAAACAAAACTGAAAGTAAGATAATAAGAGAACTCTTTTTTTTCTCTTACAATTAAGTAATGTAAAGAAGGGAACATTTGACCTACTGTATCAAAGCATTTATTTTCAGAATGTAATTAAGCAAGTGGGAAATTGAAAAAATACATAGTCAAATGTGCACACAAAGATATTTCCCAACATTTTCTTTAGCATTTTCAAGCCTTTTTCAAGAAAATTTTTAACTACTAAAAACGTAACATCATTATTAATATGTCCAGATTCCCTCTAAACAAGTTGAAATAAGTCATAATAACAAGATAAAAAATGTGATAAAGCTCTTGCATCAACACTTGCCTTTCCTCTACATTGCCCTTCAAGCTGTCAATTGATGATTGATGTAATTCTCCCAAGAAACCCAGTTCACTTAGAACTGGATGGAGGAAAAGTGGTTCACAGAGTAAATTTGAGTCTGCATCAAATTTTAAGGAACATTTGGACAAGACAAAAGTGCACAAAAGGAAAAACCTGTCACTAATATGTCAGCAGCTGTCTCAGATCAAGGTTTCAAGGTGTGAAATGCACTTTGTGCACTTTGACAAGGTGATTGTGGCTGGTCAAAAACCATACCAGGAGGCATTACCAGAAACCTGAGAACAGCAGGATAACTACATCTCTGTGCATTGGCACACCTTACAAACACCGTGTCCACCAACTCTCTGGTATTAGTACCCTCATATTTCTCTTCAGCCTTTTTCCTGCCTGAAATCTGAAACCAGTGAACAACACAAAAATGACACCAATGAAGAGCAAAAAAACTAAAATGTGATTTCATCTTGTCAACTTTTATTGGACAGAAAAATAAAGTTTTTAATTAAACAACCAAATTTGAGTGCACAGACAGATCCAGATATAATTACTGAAATCTTTTTGCAACTGCCCTGGCCATAAATGGAGTTAAATAAATGTGGTTCATTGCTTAACTTCTCATAGAGATATAAACCAAACAACAGGGACAGAAAATCACTATTTGATCAATAGTGAAAATCCTGCAGTTACTCAGGTGGTTTCTGGCCATTTGTCTAACCCACAGAAATAACAAGGTAACACCACATGCTATGTACATGGACAAAGGAAAACTTTTTATTGTATTTATAAAAGAAATAAAAGGTAATGTGCTAGGTTTTAAATATTTCTTTGCTTTATGTAAACTGTGATTCCTTGGTGAAAAGAAGAATTGGTGACAAATTCTTTCTGCAACCAGTGTATGAAATACAGCTACAGTGAGGAGCAGAGACTTCTTAGTGAGAAAAACAATGCAATTTTTATGACAAAGAACACACCTATGAAAGTATTTTATTTTGTTGGATGAAAGAAGTCTTGCAGTCCACCTTTACACACATACATATATAGCTTTATGTTTAGCCAAAACCAGATCTGTTAAGAACAGATCTGAATAAGATAATAACCACATTGTCCCAGATATGGGACAAAGGATGCAGAGTATTTCAATGAAAGGTAAATTTTCTTTAGATATTTTTCAGGAGAAATAAGTCTAAGTCCTGGTGTGCTGGCAAACAAGTCTTTCTAACAAGCTGTTGGTGTAAAAACACTGTGATTCTGTCTAATGACTCTCTCCACCATTATTTTGTGTTAAGCTAAGATCCTTTTCTGAAATAATATCTTAGTAATTTCAATAGGATAAGATGTTCCTCCAAACAGGGCTTCTTTTCACTAGCATACAACTCAAACTGACAAACATGGAGGAATCTATTCCAAAGTAATTAGCACATAGGGGGCTATTGACAATATGATGTTGAAATATGAAGGCATGTTGTATTTCATACTCAGTTAAGTCTAAAGCCAATGGCTGTTTAATTACATGATCAAAAAAATGTCTCCTCTCCATGTCTGAAACCAGGACAAAAAATGTTGCAAAGTTAATCAACTGCTATGCTCATTCTTCTATGCTGCATGAAAGTAGCTCAAAAGCAAATTTCTTTGCAAGAAAACGTGCAATTAAACAAGACAGAAAAATTACAGAAAAAAAAGCTTAATCAGAGAAGCAGCTAAACAACCTTTTCTTCTGTTTAAATAGACATTTCTGTGTCAGAAATTAACAGCCAGTTCATACTCACACTCAGGAAAAAAAAACTCCAAAAAACCCCAACAACCCAATGCAAGAGAAAACAGCACTTTTCTCCTCTTTTTCTGCTTGAACTGCACTACTCAGGAGAGTGAATGAATGATTTAAATAGAAGTTCTAAAGTATACACAATATGCTTTGACATGCACTTTCAGTAATGTCACTAAAGCCAATTAACTCACCCAAGGTTTTGGCTTTTACCTTCAGTGTACAAAAATATGAGATTGAAGTGATTATATAATGAATAAGCAGTACCTACTCAAAAAAATGCTGGCTAAAAATGCAGAATTGGTTTTTCACAAAACATTTATGTTTGTTCAGAACTTGTTTTTAATCCAACTTGAACTTTTTTTCCTTGCAAACAATTTTCCAGTGAACTAGAAATTCTGAGAATAACCTTTTCAGCAACAAAAGGACAGACCATGTCTGCCTTTTTTTTGGTTCTCACGTATGATTAGTTCTTATCTCCTCAGGTAATGATGAAATCAGAAGACAGGAGGTTCTCCAACAGTAAAAATGGTCACAATGCTGAACACAGTTGTCCATCACATAGGACTAAATATGAATTTTTGCAAGATATAAAATATTTTAATCTTAATTTAATTTCAGATGAAATTCCACTACTGTTGGTAGGAAAGTCTGCTGATAGTTTTACAACCCAAAAAGTCCAACTTCAATTTCTGCAGCCCAGCAAACCATGACTGCAACAGAGTTTCTGTGGCAATGTGAAAAATGCGTCTTTTATGATTGGCTTTTTGCAAATATTAAAATGAATATTATATGTGTTGTGTTAGAAAGTAATGCTGTATTAATTCTCTTAAGGAGTGTGTTAAATATAGTTTTAGGTTATAAAAAAATGTTAAAATAGAAACTATGCTATGTAGGATACTTTTTTTAAAGAAAGTACTTGCAGCGAAAAGCAGCCACAGGACACCTAAATCTTTCAGAGAAAAGGAATTTATTGCCCTCTTATCAGGAGAGACAAACTTCTTCCTGCCTCAAAGGCGCTGTTAGGATTCAGAGGAAGAAGTTGACACTGACCAGACAGAATCCTGTATTTAAATGGAATTTATGCATCATGTATGATAAGGTGTATGAATATGCAACAGGCTATTGTTTTTAAGGGTTAATCCTTAGATAACGGGTGTTCTTTTTCATGCTTGTGCTGCCCAGAAAAAGGTACCCAGACATCCGTAACTCTTTATCTCCATTGTCTCATATTGTCCTAATTCAAGTTGTCGAAATTTTTATTACTCTAATTTTACTGCTATTTTTATAACCATTTTATTACTATTAAACTTTTAAAATTTTAAAAACAAGTTAGCAGCATTTTTCACAGGAAATTTCCAATGTCCCTAGTCAGGACTTATGAAAAGGGAGCAGAACACATTAGTTTGCGTCTTGAAGAGTGACAAAGCCAGTTATTTGTGGGACTGGAAGGAGGCGCACACCTGGCAGCACAGAGGAGAAATGCCACGGCTGAGGCTCTGGGACAGCTCTGAGAACAACTTCAGGGCAATCAGCTCTCTCAGGAATGGCCTGGATGTGCCAGCAGCAGGCTGCAGGTCCTTCAGCCCTCTGCTGACGTTCCCATGGATGGTAAAGGTGTAAGAACCTCTGCTGGCACCTGTCATTGCACCATCACACTATGACTGGAACAACATGGATTTAACACTAATTGAGAGTCTGACCTAGCAGTTGAGCCTTCTGCCAAACAGGTAAAAAGGACCTCATTCCTGCAAAATCCTGCACTGAGGCAGTCCCAACATCCTCTCCCACATGTTAACACCTCCATGTGTGCAATCTGGCACCTACAGCTGAGCTAAGAGCTTCCCTAAATCAATTTCCAGAAAGAAACATGCTGGAACTTCACTGTGGGCTCACAGGAGATTCAGTCAAGTCAAATATTTATCCTTTGACCTTCTACATTAAAAAGGGTAATTGAAAAAACCACAGCAACAAAAACCTGAATGTGCACATCCCTACAGTAGCTTCAACATACTACTTCATTGGAAATGCAGAATACTACCTAGGAAATCCCAGGCCAACTGGCACCATGGTTATTAAGGAATAAAAATCCCAAAGGCTGCAATTAACAATATTTCTAATACAAAATCTCATCCTTCCAATAGACTGTTATTCGTAGTGGTACAGGACACATATTCTGATTCATTTATTGAACTCTTTGGTCTTCTGCTTTATTAATAGGGGACTTCTCCAAGTTGGTGGGGCTTAGTACAATCCTGTTTAATTCTTCTTCATTTTTCATTATTAGGCCATTACATACTTTAAGCTACTACTTTTTTCTGTTTTCTGAACTCCAGGCAACTTGGCCCAAAGAGCCAGTACAGGAAGAGATTGCAGATAAGGAAAATAAAAAGCTACAAAATTCTAAATATGCTTAAACTGGACACGTACTGGGAAGAAACTTAAAAGACCTTTTTGTTCAAATACCCTCCACTTCTTCCCTTGGGACAGTAATACTCTTTTTATTCTACAGCTCATATACATACCCTGCCACACATTTCTGCTAGTCAAAGCTTTCAGGCTAAGCTGATGACAGGTGGCAGTCCTAGCATGAGAGGACCACATGCTGTGGACATTAATGAATTTCCTTCAGGCCCAAATGGAAGTCTTATAACCTTAGGTTGATTTACTCTCCACTTCAGTTAAATAAAAATATTTCCCCTCATACAAACAGCTCAGCAAGATACAGAAACAGCAAGAGCCAAATGAGTAGAGAGATTTAGAGCTTTTCCAAGGTGTTCTTCCAGTTCAGCCATTTTCAGTCACTCATTATGGAATGCAGCAAATCTCCTACTCTGGTTTTTGGAATCCAACATGCATTATCCAAGAGCAGGTGAGAATGGAAGTCTGGGGCAGTAGAGTATACTCCAAAGTTTAGTTTTATTTCTGTGAAGGACTTCAATGAACTATAACAAAACAGCTATTCTGACTATAGATAAACTCAGTGTAATGTCACACCTATGGAATAGAGCATCTTGGAGTTTGCAGTGCCTTACAGGTTTTAGATATTTTATGCCTTTTGAATTTGTTAATGCTTCCAGGCTAAAATGTAAAGAAATCAAAATACCGGAAGTTGCCTAAAGCAGCAGATCATAGGAGCAAAGCAGGACAGAAACATTCTTAGGAAATAGAAAGTTTTAATTGTAGATTAAGGAACAGAGGTTTGCCTTCCCTTCATTCAGCTGGACTTTTGAAAAATTTCAAACCCACTAAGTCAAACCTTAGATAGAAGAAAATAAACATGGTTTCTGCTCATAATAATCTTCTTTATAACATGCCTGAGAAAGGAAAAGAGCAAAGTCTGTATAACAAAGTGGGTATATAGTCTCTCTGATGGTACTAATAATTCACATTTATTGATGACCTCTGGTCTCACAGTGACAGTAATAGAGATTATGATGTTGAAATCCAGACATAAAAAATGTCTGGAGCAACAGAATGTGTATGAGAAAGGTAGCACTCTGATACTCAAAGAGTTTCAGGAAGAGTTTCAGCTTAGTTGCTCTCTGATGTCCTGCAGTAAGTCTTTACATCTATCTACTTTATCTTCCCTGTTTTAAGTACCTCACCTGTTTTTTATCATCAGGATAAAAAAAATCCCAGCAGTCTTCAGGTGACAACAGTAACCTGGACTGGGATTTAAATGAAGGACTTTGCAGTGAAAGATTCTCTTTTTCATTACCAACCATGTGACTCATAACTCATTTATCTTGCCCTTTAAAATAAACCACTTTTCCAAAGCTGTGCCTTGACATCTCCTTTCCTTCAGTTATGACAAATGCAAAAATTTGTACAACATGTATTTCTTCTCTGACTGACAGCTTATACAAATTATTCCTTTATGTCTTTGTAGTTTCACATTCAATATTTTAAATTCCTGAAATTGCATATAGTTGTATTGAATTCCATTAGGATTCCTGAGTCTGTCAGAGTAATAATATATTTGAGTTTTTGAACTTCAAACATACTTAATTTCATTTAAAATGGTTATGTTAAAAAGTCTAATTTCTCCTTCTAAACCAAGAAGCAACAAATTCTAATCATTATCCCATGAGATCATGAAAAATTACTGTTTTTCTACCCACAGTTGAAATAGTTTTTCAGGGGGAGTTGCAACACATGTACTAAAATAACATGCAACCACCCAAAGGCCTTTCAATAACTTCCCTAGTTCCTGTGACACACTCAAGCTTACCTCTCAGCTTTAAGAACATGGATGCCATTCAAATGGCCCCTTCAATTAAGTCATAGGAAATACTCCCTACTGCCCTAAGAAATAAGGGAAATTAGACCCTAAAAACTGCAGGAAGAAGAGGAAATAAAACTGTACACTAATGTTTGGTAATCAATAGAATAATAGAATATTGTTTTACTCATGCTCCTAATGTTAAATAGAGCTAGTTAACTAACAAATTCTGAAAAAGGTCATTCAGCCAATTTCCACACATTACTGGATGATCTTGCACTGAATACTTGCTCGGTCATTTAAAGTTTTTAAGGTCACACACTGCAATCAGTCTGAATGCTGAGCTTTCATGCATTAAGTGTGAGAATGCACCAGATATGTTTAGTCAGGAGCTGGAAACTCTATATCAAGAGATGTTTGGCATGCACATTAAGAACAACAGATATGCAGGCTTTGAGAGAAAGGGCTTTTTATAATAGGCATAATACATGGACATAATATATAAACATAGCACGTACCAGGAGCAGATCAGAAATTAAAACTGTTATAAATCTGAATTCCTATCAGCAAGGAATAGAATATTTGAATTATGCATAATGTAGGGAAAAGGAAAACAGAGCAGTGCAATGCACACACTAAATTACAGGATGAATATCAGAGTCCATCATATTTCATCCTCTACCTCCCCTTCACTAATAAACCCTGCCAATGAAATAAGCCTCAACAAGTTTTTCTCCTGCTTTGTCAGTTCCTCTTATTCATTGCACCCTACATATCATGCTGATTTACTGGTCTTTTCACAGCCCATCTTGCCTGAAGAAAAGTTTTTCCACAATGCCCCAAAGAGGCAAACAAACAGCACATACCAAATTTCAAGACATATTCGTCATCAGTCTTTGCAGTACATCCTGCCTTCCTGTGTCCTCATGTAGATTTTGATTACCACAGGTTACAGATTTCATTGGTCTGTGACAATTAAGAAAACCTCAACCACCATGAAAATTAGCTCCTTGTGGTGGCTAATGCTAAGGACAGAATATATTGCCCAATATCCACAAGCTCATACAGAAAATTCATGTATAAACTCAATAGAAGACAAGACAAATCTCAAAATTGTTTATAGAGTAAAAAGCAAAGACAGGCATCAGGCTGCACAGAACAGACACTGAGTCTCCACTGTGGCAAAGCAGGTGCAGGACACCAGAGCAGGCAGAAAGGTGGCCCTGGCCCCTGCCTGCAGCTGAGGTTATCCCACCTGAGGCAACTGCTCCACTTTTAGCCAGATGCTTGTAAAAACCATTCTCATGAAGGTGAAGGGAAAAAGGTAGGAGAGACCAGGGCCAAGGGGAGAGAATACTTCTTGCTACAGGAAGCTACAGGGACAAAAACCTGCAATTCATCATTTTCCCTTCTGCCTTCCTCACCACTCAACATAGTGAGTGGATTGTGAAGTCACAAGAATATTTAGCACAGTTTAAGTAGCTGTTAAGCTCTGTGTGGGGACCTCCCCGTTGCTCACATGGACATAACTTTCACCCAAATGTCACCTGCAGGAGAACAGGCCCAGACAAGACAGCTATGACCTCCAGTCTCTCCCAGCATGGTCCAGTCTCTGGCACCAATGGCCTTGCTCACATTTGCCCATTTATGTCTAAATGTTTATCACGTTAAAATAAACCTGGTTTGATTTTGAACACATGCCTGACCAAATCATGACTGGTAGGTTTTGATCATTTGGACATACAGATGGGCATTATACCAACTGTCTCCTGGTAAAAAGAGATCTGTGTAAGAAATTTCTTCTATACTTTAGTTTTTTGCCCGTCCTTGGGGATCATGTCACTATTGATTAGATGCAAAGTTAGATCATAACCTAACTAAACAAAATTTCCTTTCATATGACAGTTCTTTGGTCTCTGCTTCCCATGTCACTTTATTAATCATCATGCAAATGATAATAAAATTTTAATTTTCCTTTTCATGTAAAAAGAAAAATCAAGATATCAGACTGCATCCAATTTACATCTATCATTCAAAGTGATAGAACAAAAATAAACCTGTCTTCACATAACAAATGAGCACTGCTTCACAGTTTTGACTATAAAGATCATGCGATCTCTTGCATAAAAAAAAACTCTAAAACATGCTTTCCTGCTTCTCTAATTCTTCTCTAAGACTACTTTTCACTATTTGGCAGTTCCTGACACTGAAAGGGAAGCTGTACATTGTTGCCAAGAAGAGCCTTATCCCAGAATAGTAGTGTTAGACATCTTGACTGTATTGTCTCCACAGTATCTGACTTCGCACACAATAACAAATAACATCAATAAAATAACAAATCCTAGCAGAAATAAGATTTCTGCATCACTTTTTTATCCTTGCTTATCATGCTGATTGATACAAACTTTGCATGGCAAAGACCAGCAACACAGAAGATTTTGGGTCAGATATTCAAAAAATATATTTGACATATCATAACCGTTTCCTACAAACAAAGCATCTTGAAGTCAGGTCTGAGTCAGACAACAAAGTCATTTTTAGTTGGAAAAGAGTAAACAGGCTAAGAGAACTTAAAAATATTTTAAACTCAAATTCTGAAGTTAAAGTTTAGGTGAAAATTCCCACGTGATAGCATTGCACACAGCCTTACAAGCTATGCCTGTTAGCCTCCGAGCAGTGTGAAATCCTGGGCCTGTTCTGAAAGAGACTTTTGGGAAAAACAAAACCCATAACAAATGGGAAGAAAATTGGCCTCTGAGCTGATTAAAAGTCAGTTTTACAGGGGAGTTGGGTTTTAGACATGAGCATGTCCACTGACATGCATATCTGTAAAGCACGGGCTTGTCTTTTTTGACCATATTGATCAGATACAGATATGTTAAACAACTCAAGACTGCGTTGGTTTTCTCACCAAACCCACCTGAATGCCACAACAGTAACTAAAATACAGAGGAATTAATATTGTTATTATCTTTACGTGACAGTGAAAGCTGGAGAAAGAACAAAAAAGTTAGGGCTTAAAGAAAAATCTAAAGCAAAACCTGAAGGAAGCAGAGAAACTATAAAATTGAGAATTAGAACCACTCCACAGAGTAAGCCATCTTAAGCCTGCAATGCAAGTCATACTTGAAAAGAGAAAATATACCTTTGTACAGAAAAAGAACAGCCTATTCGCTTTTTAAAATCCCATGATCAGACACATGATGTCAAAACAGAAGGAGTTCAGATATTTCTGTGCTTCTGTTTCAGTTTTAATAGATACCATATCGCCAAGAAACGAGAGAAAAAATGTCAGCTGAGCTAAACTGCATGAGGGAAAGAGAAACTAATGGAGGGAAAAGGAAAGAAACGATGAGGAGAGAGATGTACTGAAAAGGCAATACCTTGGGAACAGAGAAACCTAATTTTTATTTCTCGTGTTTTGTCCCTGGCCCATTGTACAAATATCAGCAAAACACCAAATCCCTTTGCAAACCTGAGACAAGTTGTGCTTTGAGAGGAGAAAGATGCAGAGGCAGAACAGAACAGCTCCCATGGCACAGCCGTAATGAGATTTCTCATATCACCAGCAAATAGTCCCAGCAGAAGATACTTTTTGCTGTTGGGGCTGAATTATTTATTTTGCAGATGCATGTAAAGGCCACCATTGGGGCTTGTTTAGTTCTTTGGTGTAACACAAAGCAGACATATCATGGAAAGGTAACCACTGCCCCAAGGAGCTAACAAACCATCCCTAATGTGGGAAATAGCAGATGGAGGCTTCCAAAACCTGTGGGGCAACACAAGGTGAGCACAAAGCGGTTATAGTTAATGTCACTTCTTACCACCTGCCAAATTTTCACTGACTGTTCCTTAGTAAAAAACGCATCTATTATTACTATGTTAGCCACAAAACTGACAGAGATGTGACTCCCTCTCCTTTGCCCTGGCAGACAAAACCCAGCCGACCCTCCAGCGTGATTTCAGTGCATGCAGACTCACACCACTAAGTATCCAAGTCTTGCTTTCAGAAACATTTTCAAAAAATACTTACAGAAAAAAGCCAATGCAATAAAAATGTAACTCTGCAAAAATATGAATTCCATTTTGTTGAGATGTTTTTCCAGCTGCGTCCACAGCAGGGTTAGAGACAAATTACCCAGCACAGCCATTATGATAAAAATTAAAAGACTCCCCCTGAACATGAAAATTTGTGCAGCACAGGGCTACAAACTGCTCAATTACTCTTCAAGGGCCATGGGCATGCACTTAGAGTCAAGTTAGTGGTCATTGTGGGTGGGGTGACCTGTTCCACTTTGAATGACTAAGAAGTTTCACTGGGGTGGGAATATGACTCTGGTGTGCCCACATGCTTATTAACTGTGATACCCTCTGGACCATGGTGCCTGTCTCACAGGCTGTAATAGTGAAATGAAAATGTTTCAGCTAAAGACAGTGAGAAAGTGAGGTCTCCTACTGTCTGGGAATTCCCTGTCCTGGTTTCTAGCTTTAGTCAGTGTTTAATTATTGATCCAAAAATAGATGGCTATAAATAGTAGGGTCTGAGGATTATTCACCCTTGCTCCTAGTTCAGTGGGTAAGTGGGTAGGAATTGTTTGAGCCCTGGACTTCCAGTATGAGCTTTTGCAGCTACACTGCTTGTTCTGAGGGGAAAGGACATGTCTCTTCTCCCTTGCATAAGAGGTATGCAAGACAGAAAACACTCAAGAAAGAAAAAGAAAAAGTAAAAAGCTTGACAATTTCTTAGAGAGCACTTAACACATTAAAAGCATCTTTTCATCCAACTCCAATTTTGGTGCTAACACGTGGTCTAATTTTCAGAAGTATTCACAAGTGTCATCTACCATCCATGTCAGCAGAAGGGAATTTGAAGCAAAGATGAGGTCAGGAGGCTTTAGGTTTTCTTCCAAATGCACAAGAGTATAATGCTTAGTTTTGCTCTGCCTGGCTGCGCGGTTTGAGGGGAGGCAGGAGATGTTATTTGCTTTGCTTGAGGCTTTACTAGTTACCTGAATAATATTAAGTACTTTTAATCAGCTATAAGGACTCAAATGTAAAATTTTCAACTTTTACTCTTCTGAATCCCATTGGTGACCAGTAAAGGAGGATAAATAAAAGGATAACTAAGTTTTCCCAAATGAAGAAAAGTTTGTAAATGCTTAAGACCTTACACACCTTTCAGAAAAGGGGTTTCCACACTG
The DNA here is from genome assembly GCF_027887145.1 of Ammospiza caudacuta. Taxonomy (NCBI): domain Eukaryota; kingdom Metazoa; phylum Chordata; class Aves; order Passeriformes; family Passerellidae; genus Ammospiza; species Ammospiza caudacuta. Next base: position 118,603,938 of record NC_080593.1, on the reverse strand, counting down.
CTCCAGTTTTTCTACCCTCCAGAGCTCTAACTCAACATTCAGCTCAGGGGCAAGGAAATATAATAAGATCCTTACTATAAGATTTTGCTAAAGTAAGCTATTGTTTACTTTACAATGTGAAGTTGGCAAACGCTCATATGAAGAGAGGAACATAAATGTCAGTGAAATATTTTGTCAGCAGTATTAACAAGCGAGTCTAAAATCTGGAGGCAAGTATATCAGTTGAATCTTTCACTGCAACAAGAGAAGAACAATTAGAGAATCGGGACAACTGTAAACATGTCAGAAAGTATTGAGTAACACTTCCTTTATATGTGGCAGTTTGTTACTAGTCCAAACTTTTAGCATGAACAAAATACCTTCTATAAGCGTGGAATTTTTTAACAATATCACCCTAAAATTTTTCTTCATTCTATCCATTGAACCCCATAGTCCTGGTAATGCTATTTTTTCCTTTTTCTTTTTTTTTCTTTTTTTTTTATTTGAGGGGTTTTTTTGTTTTGTTTTTGGAAAACTCTTTTTCAAATTTAAGAATAGTATAGAAGTTTTTAGAAATAAAATTTATTGACTACATTCTTCTGCTTTTTTCTTTTTCCAAAGGAAAGACATAAGCACATATATACAATTTTAAAAATTGTTTCCTAAATTTTTTTCTAAAATATGATAGCTTACTGTACCATTTATGTGAAAATACAACAAATGCTTATGTAATGTTATTAAATTTACATCTTACTCCTCACAACATTATTTACATTTGCTATTTGTGCTTTCATGTGACTCATTAAAATAACAGTACTGCATCTCCTGACATGATGACAAATTGCATTTCTTACGTGCTCTAGCAGGGACACATTACTGGACAGGAGAAATAGCATTCACATATAAATGAGTGCTTCTTCATTTATGAAATGTTCCCCATGCTTTCATGTTAACTTAGTCAATGTTCATTAATATTTTAATAAATTCAAATGACTCTTCATCCATTCAAAAATTTATGAACAATGACTGAGTGCGGAATTTGAAAACTCATCTTACAGATTTCACTGTTTCTATTTATAAAAACATTCACGGATAATGTTCTGGATATAGACACCATCTTCAGCTCTCACTGGGTAAAGGTAGGATTCAAAAAAGGGTGTTCTTACTGCAACATCTGCAGGCACAGATGAAAGCTAGGCTCCATTTCAGTCTGCTGGAATGGTATAAATGAGGATATAAAGTGAGAGAGGACCCCAGCACCAAAGGAGAAAATTACAGACAAAAGGAAGAAGCACAAAATCAGGAGAATCCTGGGAATAATTCTAAGGAGTTAGATGTGCTTTTCTTGTAACTAATTCTGTGCAGTCACGTAACAAAGGTTGTTGTTATCCTGCATGAAGACAGAAGATGAAGTTATCTAATGTCAGTCTGAGCACGCTTCAAAACTCAAGGAAGGAACAGTATTAGCAGTGGGATCAGCATCAAGACACTCAGTGATAAGGATGACAGGCCTTGCAAAACCTGGCACCCAAGAGCCCTGTCTCACCCACGCTCATGGCACTCCCATCCTCTCACTCCTTAAGAAGCCTGAGAAGCCTGCCAGCTCTCCATCTTAGCATCTCTTAATTCCAATAATCCCAGGAACATTGTCTTCAAATTCTAAATAAATTGAGTCAAAAGCAGTAGTAACCTTTCATTGATTTGGGTAAGAACTGGTTAGGCCTTTCAGCTGGGAGAAGCACGAGGCAGGAACTTTGCATTTCTTCATGTGCTAATTGTATAATAATTAATACAAGTAAATTAGATCAAATATAACTTAGAGAAAACCACTCTCCTGAATTATGGCTGTTGAAACATAGCCAGAGAAGCACTTTCAGGAGCCTGCTTGGCTGTGCAGTGCTGATTTAATTATGATGTTTAGACATGGTCTACTACAGAGGTACCTGCTGTAGCTTGCAAGCTACACCAGAGCTCAGACACAAGTGTCAGTCAGCAAGACAGAAGTGCAGCGAAAAAAAAGCACCATTATGTGAGCGAATATGGCTTTCCTTTTGAAGGTTTGTCTAGACCGTTTCTTCAGCTTGGACCCAAGAAAATTCAAACCAGTGATTTAAATTCAAATTCTAGGTTTCAGAGAAATTTCGTCAAAACTCATGCTTGCACAGTTTTTCTGCATTAAAACATTACTTACATGACTTTACAGATTCTCAATGATTTGTACATAAAATCCATCAGTCCATCTTACTATCTCATCAGGTACTACAGTCTTTCATCGCTAAAGTTTCTTCCAACATTCAACTGTGGAGATGCAGCAAATAGCCATAGAATCTACTAATAAAAGTTCAGTGTTACAATCTCATCATTTTAACAAAAGTAAATACAGACTGTTCACCGTTAGCAATAAGTGCTAACTTTATTATACATTATACATTTTTCTGATCTCAGGAAATGGAATCTAAAAAGCAACCCAATTTTTCTTTCCTACACCGATAAGGTGTTTTATTTTTCTCTGGTTTTTTGAGATTTTTTTTAAACTAATGAAAACAGGCAATCCTGTATTTTGTTTCACAGCACTTCCCTGCGGCAAAGATAAACTTCACTCTTATCTGTTCTTTTGCTGTTCCTAGAATGATTGCTCAGTTCATTATATTGTTTGATGTTGGCATCTCAGCTTTCCAGTGCTTGATTTGTTCACTTCATTCTCAAAGTTATTAGGCTCTTCATTCCAAAAATAAGCTGATTTGCTCATTTAAAAACTAATGTCATCTTTGTGCATCATAGATTTACAGTTCACAGCAATAATAGATCATGGAAACATTGACATAAAAGATTAAATTATGAAAATATATTTCGCTTGCGTAAAAAGGAAACGAGTGATAGTCCCATATAAGTGAGTATAGATCATTACTGCACAAAGATCAAAATCAATAGGTACCAATAAGGCACCTGAGTTACAGCCCTCACAAGTTGACAGAATGCTAAGAAACAAAATCTGAATTTGTGGATTACGAGATAGAGCATGGCCAGCACACTCTGCTCTCCCAGAGTGCACCCACCCAGCTACACACTGAATTTACCTCTGAGGTGGGAGTGATGATGACTGTGTCTCACCCACTACACCTGGGCATATGGGTTCTGGACCACAAGAGGAATCAGAATGTCATTTCTAGCATTTTGAGTCATCAGTCCCTTCCAAAAACAAATAAGACACCACCATTTTGGGGGTTTGTTTTAAAGAATTTTACGTAATCCAAACCAGCACTTCTCAGGAGGACTTATGTGTGACAATCAAGTAAAAATATGGTGGCTCAGCTATATTTTGACTTGAACTTTCAAAACTGTAGATTTTCTTCTTGAAAACACTCTTCCAGACATCCTCTGCAATGGTAAAAATAAACAGAAGTCCTTTCATAAGATATTTTCCAAGTATAAAAGAGAATTACTGATGAAACAAAGCTAAAAATCCCAAAATAAAATCTCCAATCTGCTGTTATGTGTTAACATATAGGTTTTCTTATGTATCATTAAATACCCACCAGAAATAACAAGGAACATTGGGATTTTCTTTTACAATGCAATCTTGATGTAATGACTAAGCTTCAATTTCATATGGAAGAACATGCCACACAGAATGCCACCCAGCTTTGTCTTTTTAAATGCTCTCCACAAACCCTACAAGATCATGAGTTCCCAAATACTAACGCATCAGTAAAGCTTAGAGGCCAGGATCCCTGCTGCCTTCCTAGGGTAAAGGAGTTTAAGCACTGCATGTGGAACTTGTTGCAACAAGTTTGGTCTGTGTGCACACAGCATGCCAGTCTGCTGCTTGGCTGTGCAGACAAAATCAGCACAGAAAGAAGGCCAGCACATAGTTGTGCAACATTTGGAATTCCAAAAAGCCAGTATCAAGGCATTCTCCACTACCATTTCAACCTTCTTGGAAAGATACCACCATGAATCCTCCTGCCACTTGAATTAGCAAGGTGATACTTACACACCTGCTGAGAGCTGCTGACTCCCAACTAATGCCACAGCCATCCTGAGCATGAATATGGGCTGAGCACACAGGACTGGCTTTAGGCTGTGGGTGTGCAGGTACCTAAGGCAAACTCAGTCCTTTCCCTGGGTACTGACTAGCTGATGCTGCTCTGACATACTGTGAGCAGTTCAGTTCAGTGAGCTGGCATCAAACTATGATGTTGTTCATTATGGGGAGTTAATTCTATGCCGTAAAGTGAGCTGAACTTAGTTCCTGCTGCCAAAATATGAGTACAGATCTGTGCTGCTCCTACTAGAAATGGGTAGGCTCTGCTCACATTTGCTACCTCATGTATATTGTCGGTCCACAGCACAAAAAGGGGAAAGAAAGGCACCTTCCAACCCAAACTACACAAGGATGTCTAGGTGGGCAGGGGTAGGAAAATAAAGACATCAACTGCAAATTGGATAGGAGATCAATTCAAGAGCACAAAACTTGAAAATCCCTCTTTAGAACAATGCCATAAATGCTTTTTAAAGGAAAACTTCCAAGCAACAACCATCCTACCTATGTCTGATTAAAGGTCTTAAACAGCAGGAACAGGGCAATCATCTACAGCTGACATTTATTCAAATTTACAAATATCCATTCTGTCATTTCAGCAACCAGAAGAACGCACTTCTACAGAAATGAAAGCAATTTTGTCCTGGTTTGTAACATGCACGCTGCATACGTGCATTTCCTGTAAGGATGCTCTTCCCAGCCATGAACTCTGCTCTCCAGAAAGGATCAGAGACGGCATGAAAAGTATGAAGTCTGAAACTATTTTGACAAGGTATCAAGTATCGTGTTAATATGCAGTGTCTGTCAGATTAATTTTAATGCATGAGCCCTTGGGTCACATCAACATCACAGAGTTTTCTGGGTCACCAAATTAAAAGGCATGGCATCATCTCCTTTTGACACAGAAGCAGTTCATTAAAAATATTTGCAGAGATATAGGAAAGTAATCTTGGTCAGGCATAAGCTTTGAGAATTCTTCTTCAAGTTATGCTGGCTTGAGTAGAGACTTGAACAGAGACGTCTTCTGGGAAGAAAAGTCAAACTTGAAAATTAAACTAGATTAAAGTTCTCAGCTGGACTTAGTTCTCAGCTGGACTTTGTTCTCTGAGGTGAACTACACTGAGAATGTATAAATTCCCAGCATATCCTGTACAGACCATAAATGCTGATTTTTTAATGAGTTTCTGAACCTACTGTAACTGTGATTTATCCTAACAACAATACTGGTGGTCATTCAAGAATTATTAAGTTTTCTCTCTAAATAGTGCTCAAGTGTCAATTTTGATGAATAGCCTATCAAGTCATGACAGAGTCAAAGAGTTGAAATAACTATCATCACATGGTCCTTGTCATTAAGAAAACCATTTGTACTTTCTTTAGCATCACATTAATTTGCTTCTATTTGTGAGTAGAGCTACACAGACATATTGGAGTTTCTTGCATTATATAAGCAAATTACTTGTCTACTATAATACAAATTTTATATGCTGCAGGAAACATTGACTCCTTTTCATACAAGTTGTTTCAAATATTTTTGAATGTCTAGAAGAAGATAATTAGAGCTCAAGGCACTGCTACTGTCAGTCTTCACAATAATCACCAACAACATTAGCAGAAAATAAATGAGATTCTAGTGTCAAGTTACCTGAATACAAAAAATATTGCAGCTGATAAAAAAAAAAACAGAAAAAACAATCAATATAAGACAAGAAAATAGTAATTTCAAGTACAAGAGTGTAGAGAGGATGATCACAAATATTCATCAGACACCTTCCAACATCTTTACTGTATCTGAATGGAGACTACACTTGCACATTAAGCATTTTTGCTGCTTAACACTTAACACTTGCACTGTTACATTTTTGCCTCTTACATGTCAGCAATGGCAAACTCAATGACTCAGTACAGAGCTCTGAAGCTGACCAGAGTTTGCAGGGAAGCTTGCCTTGTATGTGTGACACAGCAAAAAGATAGAAAATGTTACTGAAATGTATATTTAACTATAATGATGTTTGAGAACAGTCAGTTTATATCAATCTCACGTTGTTTTGCGATTCTGTTTTACATTTCTACACCCTTTGCTTGCTCCTTTTACGTCAGTGTCCTTAAAACTGAAAAATCACCAAATATTTATACTAGTCTATAAGTGTATTCATAGAATTTTAACTTTAGACACTTAAAATGTGAAAAAAAATTTAAAGTGTAGGTACATCAGAAATTATAACTTCATGCTTAAAATTAAAGAAAAATAAATTACTTTCATCAGCCATTCTTTGAGAGAGAGGTTGATATGGCATCTAAAGTCACAGCTTTTCCACAGAAAGTCATTGTCAGTATAAGTTGTGTTGCCAGTACCTTCAAACCGAAAGATACATGGCAAGTCAGGCATTGGCCATTCTTCTTGCACCCATTTCTGTTGGGCTCTGTTCTTAAGAATAATCCTGACAGCATTAAAGTCTGCACATCCCCTTCATTTTGTGAAAGCACTAAACACACCTCAAAGTCCCTGTTTGTACTTTGACAAATACTACTTACATTATTCTTACTATCAAGCTCCAGACAGTTGTGGTGGTTTTGTTTGACTACTTTCACTGTTCTACCCATAGCTGACACCTATGAGCAGAGAGAACAGCCTAGCAGTCACCTAGATAGGATTCACTAATTTTGCTGATGATAAAATGCAGCTATTCACACCATATTTGTAATACATTACCTAATTAGTGAAATGTAGGAGATCCCAAGGGATAAAGCATTTTCCTACATTCTTCACAGCTCTTCTCTAGCTAATGTTTGTCCTTCTCTCTCCCAAAAAAAAGAAATCTGTTCTACCAGATGTTGAAACAGCCCACACACCTTCAGAGAACACTAATACTCAATATTTCTGAGCTTGTGTGACACAACAGTTTACAAGCACAATTATAGCAGGATACTACTGCAGTATATTGCAGTCCCCATGCAATGCAACTGCATCTAATCACCTTTTTAAATTTATAGAAATAAAAACCAAATAATAAAAGTCTCTTATCAATCATTTGTTTACAAATTATGGAGTAATTATGGAGCTGCAAACAGAATTTTAAAAAGTTTTCTGTTTACAAAGATATAAAAGAGTTCTGTTTAAAGCCATCTATTTTTCACTTTGTCCCCCAGAGCTTTCCTTTTTGTTCCATCTAGTTGAAAAGCTGTTAGGATGCTTGGATAGCTGGATACAATTCTCAGCTATGATCCTCTCATCACTCCCTTCCACTGACTGAGGGCCATCTGCAAATGGATTTACAAGTATATACCTATTTTCCCTTAGGAATTCCTTTTTGTAGTCACACTGCCCTGAGGACTAACCATGACTCATACACATGATAATTAATTACAATACCACAATATTCTTCTGCCAAGGCTACCAGCTGGCCCCAGCTCACTCTAGAAACACAAATTATCCCTTGGGAATGACTAGGTGGAGAGATCTATCTGGACCACAAAGAGAACACGCAGATTTCAAACAGAACAGATTTCACCAGTGGATAACTCAATGAACATTTATCTGAGTGGCTTGCAAGGCAGTGCTCAGGCCTCAGCCTGTACCTGACAGACTGAGAATGATGCCATGCCAGCATATGAGTAAGAGAGAGAAACCAATACAAGTTGCTCAATACTAGTTGTGGAGAGAGAACCTTAGCTAGAGTAAGAACCAAAGTTTCAGGTAATAATGATCCTAGGATTCATGGTGCATTGATGTAAGACCTCGGCCATAATAGTGGATTGGAGGGAACAGATATCTGAATAGAAAAAAATTAGAAAATAAGCAACCTTCTGTAAAATTGTGGATGAAAATAAAAAAGTATGAACTTAGAAAAGGCTAGGAAAGTGTTGTGCTAGTTAGTTATGTTGCAGTATGTCTCTGCATCCATATAAATTCCTGCCTTGAACCTCTTCTAAACACAGGTGCAGGGACAGTAAATGAAGTTTTGAAAACTTCATTCATAATACTTCTTGCCTGAAGTATTTGAGGTCAGTACCTCAAAACCTGGCCTTCCTAATCCAACCAATATTTCCAGCTAAGTTACAGCAATAAAGATAAAATTATTATTTGTCTAGAATGATTTTGTCTTTGCTATTAATATGACAAACAGTGACACTGTCACAGTCAGTAAGACTGAGATACAAGAGTACTGTGTATCTCATATGTTTCCTCTTAGGTAAATGGTTGTTGGGAACAGAGAAGAGGGAGAAGCAGCAGGTATTTGTTGGAATATAAAGGGTAACTGAAGTAACCTCTGTGAGGATCTCTGTCCCTCCTTTAGCAGTAGGTAACACCTCATTCACCCATTAATTGAAGGTAATGGTAATACTAGCTGACAACCTGACTTTTCAGGGTTCCTGGTTAGGTAAAGTGATCTGTGTGCTTTGCTCCACCATAAGCACTGTGCCTAATTTGCCTCTATTTGGAGACAGGCCTGTCCTTTATTATCTGATAAAGGAAATCATTCTGGTTTGCAGGATTGCACTGCTGTCATATAGCAGAGGTTATGAATCCATCAACCAGAAATGATGCTCCACTCAAACATAATTTGTGCAAGTATGTGGGAACAGGATGAAGTTGTGCCATTAAACAGTCCTGCCAGTATCACATGGCACCATCCAGGCATGCACTTTGCAATGAAATAATAACCTCAGAATTATTTTGTGCATTGGAAGTGCTACCTCTAAAGTCGTGGGCAGTTCACTACTGCCAAGAGTCTAAAACTGTGCACATGGGTGTATTACTTCATTTACTTGCTTCTAGCAAAATACTCTTGAAAAGGTACAAAGTATGCTGTATTCAGTTACAATATGAATAATTTCAAATATTTAGCATCCCTCTGGATGGATTTAAATAGTTGTTTTCTGGTCCCCTAGTTTGTAAGCTCTGAGACCTCTGAATTTTTCCACAAATAGATGATTAGAGCCTAAAGAGAAAACCTTATCTCCAAATTAGAAACTGTTTCAAGATTTTTAGTAGATTATCTGAAACCCAATAGCAAATTGTGATTTATAAGTACATTTAACAGTCTTCCAGACAAGGTCTTGATAAAGAAATGTGGAGGAGGAAGAGGAGGGGATGTAAGAAAGACAAGAATAAAAGAAGAAAGACTACCAATGTACTGCATTCATAGTTCAAAGGCAAATAGAAGTTCAAAATGGATCAAATAGTCAGAAAGCCCTTTCTTTTAAAGGCAACAAAAAGCTTTATTTTCCCTTTTACATAACTGGCCTGTTGTTAGCTTTTGTCACCATGGAGACTACCATTGCTGCTGCTGCTGACTTTGTCTAATGGTCAGTACATGTTTGTATCATCACCTAATATCAAGCTGACTTACTGGTAGAGAAATTTATATTTATTATGAGTTATTTTCAGTCTAAAAAAATTTATTTGCTTGGTTTGATTTTTTCCTATTGTTGCTTACTTTATATCATACACAAATTCCTGTGAATTTACTTTCCTTAATCTCTCTCAAACACAATTTCCAGGATTGACACAAGTGTAATGAAGGCACTGCTGCTTTCACTGCAGGTGAAAGCTGGTTTTATTCTTATCTTCCATTTATCAAATCCCACAGAAAAAAATTACAAGGATTTAGTGTGGTCAGCTGAGAATATGATGTCTGAATGCCTTCCTCAAAGTAGTAGAGACAAGACACTAAATCTCACTGAACCTGCATTCACTTTCTTCCTGGTAAGAGCAGAGAATGATACAATATCTGATAGTCTCTAACAAACACTGGCCAATGATCTTACAGCTATATTTAAATATCAGATTTATTCTCAGGTAGCAATATTTACACAGTTATTTAAAAAATAGTAAGAGTCTTAGAAGCATCTTTTCAACACCAGCAACATGAGAAATTCGGGTTTTCTTTTGGAACAACTTCAACATAGACAGTAGAGACTTCATTTAAAATTTTTTGTACGTTCAAAAATGTAAAATAACTTGTGGACCATTGCTTTTCATAAAGTAATGGTACTTTTTTCTTCATACTACTGTTTTCTTCACAAGAGGAAAAAAGTACAGATCTTCTCTGAAAAGTTATAATGAGATCCTAAATTATTTGAAAGCAGAGAAGGAAAAGTTTTAAGATTTCCTTGCTCAGACCCCTGAATGAAACTGAAATAGCAGACACTACAATGGTTACCTTTTCAGATACCCAATCCTGGTTTCTTTCCTGAAACTACTGTTCCCTATAGCAGCAAATAATGTTTTTTACCTTTCCTAGAAACACAGGATTGCCCACTGTATGTGGATGACTCTTGACATGATTCATGTTGCTCACATTTTTATCCTATCTTATCTGGCCGCAGCAGGGAGACACAGATGGATGTGCCACCCTCACTGCTCAGCAATTGCCAACAGTAAAGATCACCACAACACATCTCCTCTGCAGAATATGTTACTGTGAGCTAATCAAGCTCTTCCCTTGTTGTCTGTTACTGATTTCCATGAAAATGCAAATCAGGTGCAAGGTCGTGTCTTATCTCTTCAAGTTTAAGAGCTTGGAACACTGCAAGATGACACTTTAATGACAGCATTGGAGGTGCTACAAGAGGAGGCTGAGGAGACAAAATTGACCTAGACTGGGAATGTGGTTGGGAATTTGGGTATGAACTTTCTGAATAGCTACAAAAATTCACTACTTTCTCTTCCTAGAACAGAGGTTACTGCTTTGATATCAACTTGCCTGACACAGACAACATTGCTTTTAAGGAACCTAGCTAAAAAACAAAACTGGCAAGCTTCAATCACCACAGACAGTGAAATGACTGAGATATACTGCTGACCCCTCACTTCATTAGCTGAGGATAAAGGATCCACTGGGGAAATATATGACAAACATTAGCTATGATGGCTACTGAAGAGAGCTCAGATATTGGTGATGAGCAAAGGTTACAGAGTGCTGACCACTCAGCTGAACTTCAAAGAAAAATGCTTAATTTCTCCACTCAGAAAGCACACAACAAAAATTTTCCATTAACACAGCAGAACAATAGAAACAAAATATGCCCTTGCTTAACTGATACTTTGAATAGGGAGATGCATTTTACTACCTGTAGATGCAACTTTTTCATGAACAACAGCACGGAATATCAGCCATTACACTGCACAAATCATGATCTAACCCTGTAGCTTCTTACACTGGCAACATTTCATAGTGTGGACCAAAAAATTTGTGCTGATCAAAGCTGCAAAAAGCATCATCCCTCACCCCAGGCTATTTCTGCTTTCAGCCTTAGCACACCCATTCTGGGTCTAAACTCCCAATCTCCTTCCTTCTGGGCATGTATCACTGATTTATTTCAGATCCAATGATACAACACATGCTGCACAGTTATGTAGCTAAAACAGAAGAGCATTCCTCAGTCTTCCTGCTGTATCCCTTAAAAAAAAACACATTATCAGAAGGGCTTTCATCAGTCTAAACAACACCCTAGAACCTGCACTGATTACTCATCTGAAATGTGACTGAAGCCTCCTCAGCTTGATAGAATGTTTACCTCAGCATTGAGCAGCCTAGCAGGACTTGTACAGACAGATTCTTCCTTACAGATAACCCACAACAGTCCCTCTCAAAATAATGCAGTTCCTGGGGTACACGGATCCTCACCACACCTTCTAGAGACCCTTCATGGGCTCCTGCTGTCACAAGCATACTGGAGGATGTAACTTGACACAAAACATTACCCAGAACAGAAAAAGCTGATAAATTTACAAGCAGCACAGTGAACCCCCCTTTTCTCTCCTTTCAAACAGACTTTCACCAAGCGTATTTTAATCTGCAGACAAGCACTGTGCCAGCTGAAGTCAATAGACAATTAAATTAACATCCCTGACTAGACAAATTTGTTGTTTTCCTCTAGATATTGGCTCTTTCACATGTAAAGAGTAAAACTAGTTTTGAAGTCATTAACTTACTCAGTTAACTCATATTTCCACTACATAACTTTAAGCACTCTTAAAAAATAGACTACCACCTTAAAAATGTGTGGATCTCTCAGATGGATATTGCCTGTAACTTCTCACAGTCTTTGTTTATTCTTGGGCTCACCATTCTCACCTTCATGCTTTCCATCAAGCCCTCTAGCTGAGGAAGAAAGAGGCAAATCTATTTATTATGCTAATATTTTAACAAAACCAAAATCTCAAAAATTTCTATGGTCAGTTGAAGGTATACTTTCAATTAAAAACTATATATATTGGATTTTGAGGATGACTTCAAGACAAATCTACTGAGCTGGATGTGGTATCTCAGCTTATAAAAAACCCAGCTCAAGGAATATTTCTGGCATTTTTTTAAAGTGTGCTTTCAGAAGAGTAATTGTCCGTTATTGAAGTAAACTATACAGACAAAAGTGGCACTAAGAAGAGAAGAAATTCTAGATGTACAACCACGTATAAGCTGTATCCACTTTAGTTCTGTAATTAGAGACAGCCCAGGCCTGACCACACCTTCAGGCCTTTCAAGTAAGATTCAGTCAGTTCATTAATCACAGTAAAGTTACCAACAAATATTCACCTACTTTTTGGTAGGGTTGAGTTTTTACTTTTCTGGAGTTGGAGTCTTCAACTACACAAGAAACAAGATCATCAACTCTGCATCCAAGTGAAACAGTTCACATTTCAAACCAAAATAGTTCCAGTTGTAACAAGACTCTAGACTAAGGAAAAACTTCATGTTAGCTTCTGTTTGCAGACAAATACATTGTGCAGGTATCAGCCTCCCAGACCTAAGACATGTAACTGAGACCTCATCACACTTTTCAGTCTTTCAGCTCAGCTTCCTTTTATGCAAGTATTTAATAAAAATAATTCCAGAGGTTTCAACCTATGCCAAACAATTTTTAACTTACATACTGGATAAAGCAAATTTTTCTACTCTCTTAATGTCATAACTATTTGAACTTCCTCCACAACATTTAAACTACATTAAAGATTAATATCACATTCCCCTCAACATCCCAAATCAAGTAAATAACCCATAAGAGATAGCTTATAGTCATATTTAAAAGTCTTCTTCCCTGCACTAATCTCATTCTAAAACATTAAACCTGATTTTTTGTTAATCTGATTTACTTCTCATGACATAGTACGTGTTTATTTTTTACACTTTGCTGGCTGAATCAAGATTTGTGCAATACCAGTATATACTTCTTAAGGCATTTTTGTGGCTTAACTGACAATTATTATTTTTATTTCTCCTTTGCATCACTCCTGGCTCTTTTCCTAATTCAGAAAGCTTGAAATATCAACATTCTAATGAGAAATTATTGCCATAATCAGCAAGCACATTTGAAACTATTCAGTTCTATGGGCATAACTAAGCAATACATATGAAGCTAGAAGAGACCTCTGGAACTGCTTTCATTTGTCTACAGGTACTTCTGAATGTAGCAAAACAAATCATTGAATACAGGCAGACATTTGCAACTCAAAGCTCAGGAATAAAAGTCCTTTACAGACCATGCTTCTGGTAAAGTTAAATAGTTCTGTCAAAGCTGATCACTGAAAAGACAATGAAGGCTTCATTTTAAGAATTTTAACAAGCCTCTTCCTCGCTCAGAATAATTCAGATGGCTCCTAGAACATTCTCCCCAAGCTCTTAAGCTGAGAACTTTGGGGATGTACCTGTAGTCCAGGGCTGGCCTTCCCAAAACTGTAGTATTTGACATTTCCACTTTACTGGACACAGAGTGAACTAAAACACTTACCCAGGCAACAGTGACAGGTCAGTGACAGCTACACATGAGAGTCAGACTGAGAAAATCAAAACACTAAATCTGAACATAAAAAAAACCCAAACCTGAACACAGATGCATAATTTCAATAGGCTCATTCTACATTTTGATCCACATTCCTGATATCTTATACATGCAGTGTGTCACTCAGATGAAGGGAACTCAGGGAGAGACTAATAACTCATTCAGACAAAAAACATAGTTAGAGGGGGCTGGGAAGTGTACAAGAAAGAAGCCTGTCATGTCTTTCATTCACAGGTCTTCAGTATTTCATCTTCTCTGTTAGACTCCCTAGCACAGAAAATCTTTATATCATTATTTTGCCTTTCTTTTTGCATAATGTGCAGCATTACATCAAAGGAAAATAGAAGAAAAAAAAATCCCTGCCAAATATAATATTCAGGTCAAACATATCTTTACAAGACTGACAAGACTGAATAGGAATTGACCTGTCCTTATTAATTTCAATGTATTTCATATAAACAGCAACACTGTAAAATTCATTTGAAATATTACTTTATTAATTGTTAGCTTTGCATATCTCAGAGTGGATTCAGCACATTTTATATTTTAATTGTAGTCAAGAGGAAGAGTGATTGGATTAGACACAATTTGTGTGTAATTGAAATTAATGAATTTGCTAATGAAATATTTATAGGTGACCTTTCCCTGAATTAATAAAAGAAACCACTCCTGTTTTGTTTAAAATATCTTTGATATTTACAGTCTGAGGTTAGATTTAAATTGTGTCTTTACATAAAAAAGGCTAAATAGACATCTGTTATTCCTGTAGCTTGGCAAAAAAAATCAGCCATATTGCAGTTTTCTCCTGCCAGACACATTTTGTATTTCTTGTCAGGTATACAAGTGCCATTCCCAAAAGTTAAATGTCTTACATAAAATCATTCATGAACTTGTTTGTATGTGAATAATTTATTCTCATCTTGGTCCAGCCACCAGTTCTAGAGGCATTTAGATGTGATCTGGTCTCAGGCATGTCACCATTAATATTAAAGCAATGTGAAACTAGGACACAGGCCTGTGGCACATTAATGATATTCTCATCAAACTGAAGTATGTTACCATTGTGAGAATTAGCAATGCAGAAACGCTAATGTGATTCTCCATGGGTTACAGCTGCATATTCCACTTTGTTAGAATTCTGGTGTTATGATGACTACTATGAAACCCTGGCTGCAAAATACTGAGCTAGCAACTTGGTAAACTTTGAAATAACCAGCATACTTATCTCTACCTAGCCAGATGTGAAACTATATTAAATTAAAATCAGATAGGAAATTGCATTAAAACTCTCTCAATGTATTTTAAAATGTTGAGATGACATAAAATGATAGCACTTATTGAAGTCAGAATCCTGCATGTCTTACTCATGCGATTAGCCCAGTGCTGTTTGATGGACCACTCGTTTGAGAAAGGTGAAAGACATCTGGCCTTGAAGAGCTCCTCTTTCCCTTCTCCTGCTGCCAACAGTTTCACCTTACCTGGAATGTATAAGTGAGGACTAGCATCTTTGAGATTCACAAAATCAATCAATCTCCTGATTACTTGTGCATGGGTAAAATCTGTTCTGGAGTGCTGCACATTTTGGAGCACGGTAGTTCAGGAAAGATGTGGACATACCAAGAGGTATTAAGAAGCAACAGCAAGAATGATCAAATCTAGAAAACTTGATCCAAAAAAATGAGGAAAATCAGGACTCAGCTCAGACTGAAGGGAGGCAGAATAACATTCTTCAAATATGCCAAAGGCAGTCATAAAAACAAAGCTGATGTTTAAATCCTGCTAGGTGCTCTGAATATGGAAAGAGAAGGGATGTCTTAAAAAGCATCAGGGGCCAAGCGGAAAAGACTTGAGGGGAAAATAAAACTTTCCGGTGACAAGCACACAGACTTTATGAAAGCTTTGTAGAACTACCACCTTTGGATGTTTCCAGAGCACACTAAGCAAATATCTATCAAGAAGAGACTAAGCACACTTGGTCTTGTATCATACTCTACAGACTAAGATGATGGAGCCTTTCAATCCCTCCTTGCCTTATTTATGATTCCACAGACTCACCTGGGATTGTTTCTAAAATCCAAGTCTCTACTGTAGTCATTTCAAAGGCCAACAGTTTGCTTTCCTGCAAAGCAGATGAAACTAGCAGTGACATTATCTCCAACACATGCATATCCCAATTCACACTGGGGTACACATTGTAGTCAGGATTAGAGCATTAGGGCAACATTTGATATTCCCAAGGTTTTACTGAAGTAAAATTTCTCTAACATTAGCTTTATAACAGTTAGATTTCAGAGAATGCATGACAAACAGAAAGGCAAATAAAGAGGTGACAGCTTTGTGCACAGAAATAAAAACAAACAAAGCCTGTGCCCTGCCAAATATGCTTTCTAGAGGATTTAATAGTTACTAGTTTAGGAGGCGTCATCAGAGGGTTAGATGGATTTAACTCTTGGCAAAACATTCTATGACAACCACTTCGCCAGCTGTAAGTTATAAAACTGCTAAGACATATGAATATGAAAGCAAGAAGGGCCATTTGAAAGCCTTTAAGTGCCCATTTATACACCTCCTGCAGTGTTTATCTCTTCATTTTCTTCTTTTATGCCTTTAATGTGTAGATAATCACTGGCCCAAATATCTCTAAATACAGTACACTTTAAAACTGCACATTATCTTCATAATAGGGAATTTCAGATAAACAATTCTTGGCTGGTCACTAGAGATATAAAGCTCACTACAAAGAGCAAAATCTAAAGCAACAGAAGCAAAACAACAAAGAAAACATCACACTCACCATTTAGGTTTACAGTAACAAAAGTTATGCATTGCAGACTGACAAGTGCAGCATTGTGTGAATAAATAAAATAAGGAAGATGTCAACACACATTCTGCAATAAATTTTTCCTTACATTTTGTAGCTGGGGCTTGAATTTTTACTTCAGCACAGGGAAACTCCAAATCCAAAGCTAGTAAATGGGAGCTTCTACCCTACTTGTCCACCTCCTTGTTTTAGTTCTTTTAAGAGATTCCTTTCACTGTGAGGTGGGAGCTCCCATTTACAAAGATGAAGCTATAGCTGTGCTCACTTCCTCCCCGTTTCTGCCTTTCCCTCAGAGCAGCGAGTGCAGAAGGCAGAACAAAGAAACCAGACTTAGGAGAAAACAGATCTGCATGCAGAACCACGACAAAATGTATTCCCACACATACCAGAGATTAGACTTTTTGAAACTCCTCAGAGGAGAAAAAAAGATAGTCTATTCAAATACAGCCATGAACTGAGAGGGAAGAGTGCCAGATTTCACAACACCCTGGACCAACAGTGTAGGAACATGGCAGGTCTGTGACCCCAGGCAGGATTATTGATACTTCCTTCAGCTCCAGAGTTGCATCCCATCAGTAAGCTGGGAGCCCTGAGACACCTGTCACAGGGCTTGGGGGTGGGATTTGGAGCTTCCTGCTCCAGAGCCAGAGTTAAATCCACAGAAGCCATCTTATGGAGCTTCGGCTCTCCCAGATTCCCACCTTCCCAGCTCAGGAAGCAGAGTAGAGGCTTAAAATTAGAGGCAATGCATTCTGGAAATTAGAAAACTAGAAAGTTCATACTTGCATTTTACTGAAAGTTTGTAAATGCATGTAAATATTTAGGCTTCAATAGACTGGTGCCTTACATCAAGGCAAGACTTTGTCAAGGAGTTCCTGCCCACCTCTAAACATATTTGACCGTTCCAGTAGGAAAACAGTGATCGCTTGAAGACTTGACCACTTGCTCACAATCAAAATACAAATGAAATCACAAACACAGCACTTTTCCAGAGCTTTCTCTTTCTACTTTCTCTAGCTGCACAGACACACTGCAGCAGTCACAGGACAGAGTAGCAACTGCTAAGAAAATTGGGATATGGCAAGAGTGTTTATTTCTAAATCTCAGTTGCTAATCAGTAGTTTTTACTGCATCATTATTATGCTGAGACAATACAATAATAATTGTATTAAGAAGCATTCAATCTGTATTCCCTGTGTTTGAACAGGTATTGACAGCCTGAATAATGCACAAGAGTCTTCTTTTCCCTCTCCTTTGTAAATCCATTGCTTGGAAGTTCTGCATCCATCAGTGTTGCCATGGTGACAGCCCCATGAATCCATCCATGACCTCCCAAGACACTTGGCACCAACCCATAACTCTCCAAAACCCACATCAAAGAGAACTAAAACCAATTACCATATGGGTTTGTAATTATTATTTTAGTAATTTAATATCTATTGGAACATACAGGTGGCCTAAGGGACTGAGCATAGACAAGAGGGTGAAGAGATTGAATTCTGCTCTTGGGTTGTTTGACTGGTTGGTCAAATTTGAGTTTCACCAGTTCACTTAGAACTCACCATGACTTCATGTGGAACTCTCAATGCTCCACACTCCTAAAATCCTCCACTCTCCTCTGTCCTTAACACTCTGGTCTTTCAAAACAGTCACTTTCACAGATAATTTTGTTGTTTCTATTAAAAATGAACTACACAATTACACAATATTCCTTTTACCCTTAATAAAGCACAGATTGTACAGCAATATAATCCAAATTTTTATTATTTTTGGAGATGCATAATGTTCCCAGTCAGAAATTATTTTATTTCTTTACCAATACTGAACCTTTAAAAAGAAAATGAAAAAGCTTGGAAACTTCTTTTGCAAGGCACAGATAATTCCCTTTCTAATTACCATACCTCTGCCTAATGAATCCTTACTTCATTAAGTCTGTTTGGGGGCTAATGCATATCTGAAACAATAAACTCAGTTAGATTTTTATGTCTCTGTATAGTATCCTGGGTTTCAGCTGAGCTAAACTGATAAAGTGATAACATTGTACCTTCCCAGGTGGTTTTTAAGGACAGGATTTACACAGTTGGGGAATAAAACAGATATTGGAGATAATTGAAAACATGCCTGAAAATAAGAGGCGCACACATATAGCCAGGTTGTGGGTAAGCTGTGGACAAGTCTTTCATAGGCTCCTTAAGAGTTGTTAAGGAACTTTAGTATAAGAATCCTTAAAATAAGGATTGTAGGTATATAAATAAATATATTTGTGCATGAAGCAGCTGGATAATAAAGATTAAATATTCACAAAGGGCCACATTCTTCATTACTCATGTCCATGCCACTTGTTTTAACAAAAGGAAGTTTATTGTTATGTCTATAAATTCATCCTGCCAAGATTACCTGAGCTAAGGCAGTTCCACAGCCACACTTGGGTCTTCCCGTTTCCTCAGAAGTGAAATACTTCAACCAATGAAAATTGTGAATTTACTGAAACAAATTCAGTCTTCTTTTTCCTGCACAGCTGCAGGGATGTGCAATGGTCCCTCCCCAAGACAGCATACCACACTGTGCAAAGGGAAGGCCAAGCTCTGTACAGCTCTGCACCTCAGAACATCACACCCTCCCACTTGTATGCCAGCTCTGCAGCTATAAAAACCCCTCTAGGTGAACAGGAAGATTCCAGGACTTGTGTCTCAAGATTCCCATCCACCTCCCACCAGCAGCACAATGTGGCATCTCAGGTTACAGAATGACAGAATCACAGACTGTGTAAGGGCCACCGTGGGTCCTCACATGAATCTGAATGGTAGGATGAACCATTTTACAGAATCTGAATCCAATTACTTTAATAAAGACAGACTTGTGAGCTATTGCTACCACTAACTGTTGTTTAATCATCATGGAGTTAATTAGGTCAAACCAATAATCAATCCACCACCATCCTCCCCCATTAACACCAACAGTCTGTGGTTTCCTGTGGAATGCAATACACATTATTTGAAGCAAAAGCAGTTCACTGCATTAGGAAGGAATATTGTGGTGACTCAGAAGGAGTTAAGGTGCAGTGCAGGTGCATTGAGAGAAAGTTTCAACATGAGTTAAGTAAGTACTAACCCCATCTCTAAACATCCTTGCCTAATTTCCTGATAGTGTTCTTGCTGTCACTCAGGAGGATCATGCACTTAGCATGAGCTGTCCAGACTTAAGAACTGGTATAGCAAAAGGCTCAGGTAAATTACTTTTAAATTTAAGTGAGAGGTGAAAGGATTTAAATTCAAAATCCATATTCAGTTCTCTATTAGGCTGGTGTAAATCCACTATAACACTGTCAGAAAAGTTATTTCAGACTCATACTTGCTTAACTGTGATAAGAATCCAGTCTTGTAATTTGAATTCAGTTAAAGCCAGATATGGAGCTGTGTGCTTTTTTTTGTTACTAACGGATTAAACTGTGTCAGCCTTTTTACAATGTATTGCCGTTTCAGATTGCCGACCTAGAACATGATATGAAAACATTCAGTGTCTCTCCAGTGCTCTCTCATTTTAATTCAAAATACATGTATTAGTCACACCAAAAGTTTAATAGAAGTCTCTGGAATGCAAAGGAGTTACTGACATCATATATGTAAGGCTTAGCTGCAACAGGATGTAATAGAAATAGGAAAGCTGTCTACTGTAATAAATGAGAAAGGCAAGGGAGCTGGGACTCAAAGCAGTCACCAGGTAGGATCAGAACCTGCAGCAAAGTAGAATCACTTGAGTGGGGGCACAGCCTGCTCCCTGCTGTGCTTCAGGTGTTCCATTAGCATTGCACCAAAGTGCAACAAGAACTCAGTAGCACAATGGGGTGCAAACCAACAGACATACCTGCTATTTATTCTGAAGCAAATGGATTAAAAACTCTTCATACTCAGGAACTCCACTACTCTTTTCAGAAATTAAATATATAATGAGGAAAGCAGCAACCCACTACAACCTCCTACCTGATATTACGTATTTCTTATTTGCCAAAGCATCAGTCCATTCACATAGAATTGGGAACTACAATCACACTGTTCCGTTTTGTTCATTTATACTGACTGAGTGCAGCGCACATTTGGCTGTTTCCTTTTCTTCTTCTGCATGTCTGCTTTGGCTCTACAACCTCTTCTACAGCTCTCAAGGTGGCAAATCTCTGTGTAGGTCATCAATGCAAACATAACTTATTACACCTTACCTGTTATTCCAAGAAAATATGACAAATGAAGAAGAAATAAAATTTTTTGGCAGCTAACTAGAAAATATTTCATGGTATATCATTACAAAGGATAGACGCATGTTTCCCATTTATGTCTAAACTAACACTTTAAATATTATAAGCACATGTGAATCATAATAAAGCCCAAATAGGAAGTCTATTGTTGAAAAAATTGGGCTACACCACTCACTTTGACAAATAGACACAGGGGCTACACCACTCACTTTGACAAATAGACACAGCATTTTGACAAGAAGTCACCCCAGGCTTTCCCCTCAGTATCCACCCAGGCTTCATGCTGGCCTATTAATTTTAATCACTTGCTGGACTCCATTTAATGGTTCAATGAATATTATAACTGGAGCTTTTCTTCACATAATCAAGAGATTCAATAAGCAGCAAAACTTTTTTAACTTAACATGCTAAAATGTTTCTGCAAATGTTATAAGTGTTTCAACACTTTTTCTATTAATAAAACTTTGTTTAAATTATTTTTAAACTAAGCTTCATGTCTTTCAACAGACTTCTGAATATATTACCTGCTCCCAACCATGCCAGATCTGAATTCACTTTCACTGTTCAAGATGCATATCCTTAATAAGAATAAAGAGCCTAATCCTGTGAGATACTGAAAGACTAAGCTCTTCTTTTTCAACCTCTTATGAACATACTCAAATTGCACTCTCTTTGGAGCAATTCATTCTTTTCAGGGATCAGGTTCTGTTTCCTGAAAGTCTGATGAGTTTAGGACTATAATTAATCCTACAGGATATTGACTGCTAAAATCTACAGTGCTTCATAACTCCTACTGCAAAGAAAAAAATAATTTACTTCAGCCAAGCAATTTCTTGGGCTTCTAGAAAAAAAAAAAGTGTATTTATAATGCGTATTCTTAATTAATACTTTTTGCATTCAGATAGATCATACATATTTTTCTTCCACCTGAACTACTATGATTCCTTTGCACATTAGCCCTTAGCTGGAAGTTAGAGAAATTACAAAACTCATAGCAGAAAGATACAGAAACAAAACTACAACTGCACTTACAAGAGCCAAAGAAGAACACAATTAAATGAACTGAACTTTAATATAAAAATCAATGTAAAAAAGGCCATTTCTTGGCCACTTTAAAGTTAAGAAGGTGATGAACAGGAAATTACAATAAAGCTGCTCAGAACCAAATCCTCAGGTTCTCATCATGAAAATTAAAAACCCAGAAATTTTAACTTAGCTAGTTGATCAAGCCCTTCCTCTTTGTTAAGATGGCCAAGCCTCTCTGAAAGCTCCACAGTTTCCCTTACTCCTAAATTCGTGGTAGTTAATCTGCAAATCATAAAATTGTCAATTTGTGGAGCATCTTTGTGCCTGCAGCGTCCCTGCTGTGAAGCTTTGATTCAACTGGAATTTTACTAAGAGGCACGAGCATGAATAGCCAGCTTTGCCAGCCTCAGCTCTCTGATCTCACAGCAGCAGCCCCCAAGTGAGGGACTGAATGCTGAACACTCCACAAGGCAGCCCTGAGAATCCTAAACAATTAAAAAATTCTCCATATCAGTGGGACCAGAGCAAAATTTAACTGGGATATCATTCCTGACTATTGAAAGTTAGGTATTTCCTTATTTGCAAAGGATTCTAACCAGGTAACATTCAGCCTGCAGATGTTCCTTCACTGGTAGTCAGGAAGACCAAGGAGCTCCTCACAGGCACAGAGTGGACACAGGACAGAACAGGGATGGGATTTGAAATGTTCAGCACCACTGATCTGTTTCCACATGTAAGAACCAGACTCTGAACTGCACAGAAACTGGATGAAGACTGCTTTTAGCCAAGCTGATGTGGGTATTCACACACTGGCAGAAGACTTGGACTGTCTCAGCCACTGAGCAGCCATGAGATGATAACATGTTTTAATCATTTTTACAGCAGCTGGGCAAGAGCCAGCAATCTACAGATAAAGGGCTACAAGTGACTTAATGTACACATTAAATATGTCTTATTGTTAGCAGTACTGAAGATTAACGAGTAAAGTGAAAGTGAAAAGATAACACTGGTAGGTGACAGTTTTACTTAATCAAAGAGCCTCTGGGGCCTGCAGAACTCTATCAGGGTCACAGGGATTTACTTTCTTCCTCATTTATTTGGGCAGATCTATTTTGCAATGTTCATATAGAGACTCCTTGTATTTGTACTAAACAAAAGCTGTACTAAAAGACAAGGGCAAAGGTCTCATACTAATAGCTCTAGCCCATGGCTGGCTGTCAGTCTGTGCTCCTCACAAGCAAGCTGGGTTTGGATTACTTGCTGATGCAATTCAGGTATTAAGCATAGCTAAATCTAAAGGAAAACAAGGCTCCCTCTGCAATCAATGGCAATAAGGAAGTACATAATACTAATTTGCATGTAGCCACCTCACATGTTAAAGGTAATAAGTTGTACTATATCTAAAACAACTAGATCTCTAATTGCAGTGTGACAGCTAAATCTCTGGTTACCCATTGATGGATGAGTAAGATTAGACTTTTCTTGCTGAAGCACTTCAGCTAGGTGCTAAAAGTAAGACTGGATGAAATTTAGAGTGCAGCACAGTAGGTACAGAAGTGGACTATGAGGCAGAGATGCCAGCTCAGATCCCAGAGCCATGTAAATCCATTAGCTAAGAGTCTGATCCTTAACAGCCTGTGAAATGGGAATAACTGCACTTCCTTACTTCACAGTGCTATTAAACTATACATATGAAACAATATTCAAATTTTCAGTCTGTGAGCATAAGAAGCTTCAAATCACTGTATGTTACAAAAGAATGTTAAAGACAATACTCAGAACTTTAAAAGCACTTGAATTAAAGGATATTGGAAGTAACAATGTAAATTTTTCAAGGTCATGACTTAACACTTTCAATGTTTGGTATTCAGATGAAAAACTGAATTTCAGTTGTATTTTATTTAAATAACAAGAAATTTCCAACAGAAAAAAATGGAAAATAACTCCTGCTAAAGGTTTGCCAGAAGAGATCAGTTAATATTTTTAAGGCACTCAAAAGGCAGATAAGTGCTCTTGAGAATTTCCACAAGGAAATTAATAACCACATATTGAAAAGAACTGAATACAACTTGCACAAGGTCTTTATTAGCATGCTGCCCTCCATTACACTGTTGTTGACTATCTGCACAGCTACTGGATCTTTTGTCTCTTAGCTAAATTTAATCAGACATGAAGGACACGAGCCCATACTACGGGTCACTGCCTGAAATTCACCAAGCAACAAAGCAAAGCAAACTATTGAAAGTCAGTGGAATTAGATGCTACTTCCTGCTAGAGGAAGGATGAGACTCTACAGAAAGAGATCAGGTTCTGAGTCCTAGCAGAAATATCCACAAGGAATCAAAAATCCCTTACAAAGGAAACTGAAAAATCCGTTAGAAAAGAAGCATTTTTTCAGCATTCAAGCATCTGCAATTTGGCTTGACTAACAACCCAGAATGGTTCCTTTGGTAGGATTATTCTAACTACTATGTAAGATTAAAGCCCTTAATGGTGATGCCAGAAACAAGAAGTAGATTTCTCAAATGGGTATAACAAAAATTACAATGATTATTCAAATTTACAAGTAAGCATTTAGCAAGTGCCTCTTTTTCCCTTTCTCTTAAAATAGCATACAAAACAAGCTTTAAATACTAGGTTCCTAGTGGAAAACACTCAAAGTATCTGCTTTTTCTGGAAGCATAAAGCATTCACAGCAAATTGAGAATATACACTTACTAATTTGGAAAAATTTTACTCATTCATGCCCTAGCTCTGTGTTCTGAAGGCATTTTTAAGTCATTCTAGGAAATAGTAGTTGAACAGCTTAAAATGAAACTTCTTAACTAGAGCATGTTACACCTGGGAAAAATTCCTTGATGAGCAAAGCTAGCTGTGAAATTGAAGGGGCAATCACATTGATTATGGTCATGAGTCCAAGACAAGCTTAATTAAAATTAATGGAGAATTTTCAAGTGAAAGAAAAAAATGAGAGCAGCAAAGCATTATCTCTTAAATATGTTATGGAAATTTCCTCTAATTGATACCCGTCCCATGTCACTAGACCTAAAGCAACCTACAGATCTCAGCATATAAATATTATTGCACAGTATCAGCCCGTGAGCTTAAGTAAGAGGTGGTCCTTTATCCTTTCTCCACTCTCTCCACTGACTTCTGCCAGGACTGGCAGCCCTGTTCAGCTTTTCCTTGGTAGCTTTTCTGCTTTTCCTGGAAACTACAGGTGGTGTTCTAAGAGAGAAGGGAAAGCAAGGGGCAGCAAGTCTATCTGTGGCTTTCTCATTGATTTACATGATCTGCCTGGGTATGGCACTTATATTGTTATTTCCCAGTATTGAAGTGTATATGATTATTCTTTAAACGTTCAAGACATTGCTCAAACAGAGTGTCAAACACTGGATTTTTTTACTTACATGCTATCCAAATAGCTTCAACTAGAGTTAAAGAAGAATTAGAATCCTACATTTCATATTTAATCTCTGATTTTTCACAACTAGCTGCAAGGGCTCTCCAATGCTGAGCAAGCCAGTGTGACTAAAAGCCATCCAGCAGTTCTTGATGGGTTGGCAAAGCACCAGAAGCAAATGCCAAAGCATAGAAAACAACAAGACTACCACATAGACACTAACTGCTACCTAGAGTTCATGTACACTAATCTCTTGAATTTTTGATACAAGAGTTCTTTGGCATTGATACGCATGTTGCACATACAGCTGCCATTTCCCCCATGAAGGTCCTGCAGTCCTTACACAACTGCTGTTACTGAAATCCATCCACCACCTCTTTGAGACATCTCTGCTTATTTTGTTCTGCTCTGTAGCTCCTCCTTTTCCCCAGTTTTTGACCTCTATCAGTTCAAAACCCACAAGAAGAAATTAAATCTGATATCTCAAGCCAGGGCAAAAATGCATCAGCATTAAAAATAAGTGACGAGTATTCAAAGCCTATTGTATTTCTTATCCAGGGTCCAGCACAATCTGGATGATTAAGAAGGACATAGTCTAAACCTTTACTGGGACTTTCAATATGGTAGCACAGATAAACCCAATTTTGAAATTATAAATACCCTTGCACTGGTCACCTTTTTTTAAGGGAAGAACTGGTTATTAGGCCCCAATGACACAAACCCTGTGATTGTATTGGTCGACAAACTAAACCCTGCTAGTCTCATGACAGCTTCCTTGTTTTTACTTCCAACACAAATTATTACTCACACACACAAGCAGTGTTGCTGTGGTCAGGCTGGTGCTAATAATTTGGCAGTTGTGCTTGATACTGCACAGCTGATCAGAGGGTGGTCTTTAAAAGATTGACACTGGTGTTATAAATAGCTCAAAATGGCAATAAAAATAGTACTTCATGCTGTTAAAAATACTTTACTATGCTTTAATCGACCACTGCCTCAAGTAGTTTTTTTTTTTTTAACTCAAAAGGCCCAAATCTTAAGCTGACTTCAGACAAGTGTTCAGCCTAATGTACATGATAATAGCAAGGCCAGAATTCTTTCCATGTACACTCATTACATGTATGGTAACAGGACACTGATTAAAACAGCAAGTCATGCACAGCTACATTAATTACTCTGTCATAGTCACAAAAGATGGGGGAAAATTCCAACATAGTCTTTTTTCTTTTTCCCCTGTCAGGCTCTCTAAACTTGAATACCCCAAAACTGGAATGGAATAAAGTGTTAGATGCTTTGGTAATCTTCAAGGAAATACTAGAGGTAGCAATTATTTTAACAGCAGAGCTACCTGAAAGCTCCAGCAATAACATTGCCAAAAGTCACCCGTTTGTATACCAGGTGATATAGAAGATCCCATATCTTAGAGGCAGTTCCAAGGCTCTCAATGGACCTCTTACCCAGTGTTCTTATTTCTCCAAGTAAACAGCTATAAGGTGAAATCAAAACTCATGGTAAGTTATTACAGATGTAACAAAAGTGTTGAACTCTGCAGAATTCCTCCAACACAAGAGCTTAGAATGAGGTAAAACTCAAATGTTTTACTGCTGACTGATTTAACTTAAATTAAATGTTCCAATGGTGCAAGGAAACAAAGAAGATTTATAGTACAAAAGTACTACACATTGCAAAGGAAAGCAAGAGTCCTCAACACAAAGAAACCAGACACAAAAAGAGAAGAGCAGGAATCCTTGTGATAGAGAACACTGGTCTGCATTTGAAACAAACTCTTGAATGGAGAGAAAATAAGACCAAGAGTGAGTGCAAATACATCCCCCCCCGAAGGCCTTGAAAGAAAAGCAATACCAGCTCTGTAAAAGATAATATTTTTATGTTAAAGGAGGAAGAATACATTTAATTAGCTAGCAAAATGCAGTTTTACTCCATTTGGAGTCATTTTTCAACACATTAACTTTTTCATCAGAATTCAGTTTTGTCTTTCTAAACAAAAGGAGCCACTTCACCACCTGTGGCATGAAGAATCATCTGGAAGATGTGCTGTGCCCCAAATGACTGCAAATAAATGAATGCAACTTCTGCATAGTAACACCAAACAGTGGGGAGACAAGCCCAGCCTGACCGAGCAAGCAGCCAAGATAATTAACAGCGTCATTCACATGTCAACAAAAAAAGACCCAAACAGCAAAAAAACAAAAAAACACATCCATATTTGGAAGTAGTGACTAAATAGTAGGAAGCAAGCCCATATTGCCACTACCTTTTTTCTCCTGTTCCTCTTTTTCACTCCTATTCCATATTCTCCCATGCGGTTGCTCATTCTCAGCAATCTTGCACTATGAAATTAAATGCAACACTCTGTTCTTGTAATTAATTTTGCAATTAAAAATACTTTGCTCCATCAGTGCAGAGTCCTATCTACACAGCTTACACTATGAAATGGCTACACTAACAAAAAATCCTGTTCTATAGATGGTTTTGGTTTTGTGGAACTTGTAGTCAAGTCCGTTTATGTTACACTGGTGCAATCACAAGAGTGCGATGATATTTCTTTTTAAATTACCAGAATGTCACATCAGGGCTCAGTACAGCTCTGTTCAATTTCTAATACAGCATTACAACGATTTACTGAAGCACTGTGGTACCTCTGGAGCAGAAACATATCTGCAAGACAGGTGATTATGAAAAATAGGGACAACTAGGCTAATCTAAATCTGTGTCAACAGGAGAGACAAAAAGGAGTGGGTTGTTTACCAATGTCACTGTTCACAAATTCATGTTGTTTGCACTTCTTCATCAAACAGCCAGCTCAGCTAGGAGAAGCAATCATTTTATTCAACCACAGACTTAAAAAACATGTTCTCTGTTCTCTGGCCATAAAGAAATACCAAAACATGTTCACAAAAAAAATGTTTGCTATTTCTAAAGACAGCAGCACTTGCTTGCATTGGCTGAGTTGATAGACTGCTTATCAGTTTTTAGAAACTTAATCTCATCAACAACTCCATGCACTGCTCAGAGAAAAAGGACTTTGTGTTTTGAAGTAAGTCACTACCTCTGATCATGAGGGTCCACAAAATTAGTTTCAGTGATCTAAAGCTATAAAGAAAACATGAAATCAAAGGAAAAAAAACTGATATAATTCTACCTAAATTCAAAACAAAAAAAAATAGACAAAGATTTGGAAATACCAGCTCCACTTCCAAGCCAAAACAACCCTCAAGCTAAATACAATTTAGGAACAAATACACTGAGTTTAACCTAATTATATCAATCATTTAGATAACTGATTGCAAGAAGAGTATGGCTAGCATCTGTGAAGCAGGGCAAGGAGACAGATGAAAAGCTTCCTTGTCCCTGTGGGACAGGGAGAAAAGAGAAAGGCAATTACCAACTGTAACACAGGACACTGCAGCTGGGAGAAGGGCACTGGGAAATTGTATGTGTACAAACAACATTTGTACTAGGTCCATGGATTTTAGACTTGTCTTTTGAAGACATTTTACATATCTCCTGGCAAATGGAGTTTAAGGTGTCTGCCAGTAAGGTGGCTCTTATTATTTAACTGACTCTGAAAGCAACACAGCAATTATCTGTCTGTTGACAGGCTGCTAATTCCCTGTTCCAGAAAAGCCTGGGAGGGCCCACTGACTGTAGTGATGGCATAATCTCTTCTGTTTTATCAGCCTGGTCTTTACTGTGACAAGATGTTTAAAAAAAAAAGGGGGGGAATATTAAATGATTTCTAGGTTTTATTCAAAACTAAGTGCCACTGGAACAAATTTTCAGAACTGCTATCAATTTTAGTCTGTAATTAAGTATTCTTTCTTTCTGACTTAAAAAATAATGAAGTGATCAGTTTCTCTCCAAGTAGTCAAATAATTCCAGTTTTATTCAGGTAAAGAGGGAGGAAAGTCTTAGTAAGATCTTCTGATGTATGGTTGTTATTCATAGCTTCATATTTTGATTATTATTGTCCTTCAGTATTGAGGTGCTGTGAGCGAGCTTTTCAATGCAGTGCTCCAGCACTATGACCTTTCTTCTATGTCTCTGTTCCTTCAGTGCCCCTGATGAAATCAACAACTGGTGTACATAAAACATGAGAACCACAAAATTACTTTGGTTTTGTTGGGACCTTTAAAATCACCTATTCCAAGCCACCTGCCATGGACATGGACATCTTTTACTACAGCAGGCTACTCAAAGCCCCTTCCTGTCTGGTCTCCATCCAGGGATGAAGAATCCACTTGAGCAGACTGTTCCAGTGTCTGCCCACCCTTATTGTGGCAAATTTTGCCCTGTGCCTAATCTAAATCTGCCCTCTTTCAGTGTAAAATCACTGTCTCTGCAGGCCTTGGTAAAAGCCTCTCTCCATCTGCCCTACAGAAACTGTTCTGGCCAAATTAAATGTCCCTGCACCATCTTTGTGTTTTTAGTCCTCTGTTCATGATCCAGCCTCTACTTCCCAGTGCAGCTTGCAGCTCTCCTTGTTGCTTGGATTCTGTACTTCACAAAGCAATTTTAAATATTTAAGATATTAGACTCTTTTATGGATATTCTCCTTTATTAAAAAAAAGGTCACGAAAGTATAGGCCAGATGTGTTTTTTTCCCCATTGAAAAATATTCAGCCACATAATCACAGCCAAAATAGTTTTCCTCAGAACTGCATAGCACCTTTATGAATGAGACTGGTACATAATTCTAGTCTATTTTTTCTTTCTCCCTTTTTTCCTTCTGTATTGTAACCACACAAAAAGTGCAGAAAATGAAAAATGCCCATAAAAATTAATTCTCTTCCATATCTAAGCACAGAAGCAAATGTCAAAGAAAAATTGTACTTGTCCTTTAGGACTTGTGGGATGGCTAAAATCAACCACAGCACACAAACTCTGAATGCATTAGGATTCAGGTATTTGTCTTTATACATATGCACAGCAAGAAATATGTACATCTCTTTCAAAAGTTCATTATAAGTAATTCTTCAACTTTGATTTTTGCATCACTGTCTTGTTCCTTCTTGCTGAAACTGCATGGCTGTTTGCACCTCAAGTGACTTACATCTCACAACCTTTTCTTTTCACAGGCCATTAATATTTGTGCTGGTTGAGAGGGCATTTTAACCTGCAGTTTGTACTGGCAGGTGCACCAGCTGCATGTGTAGTATTTGCAGGTGAGATTTCTTCCCATGCAGTCAGTGCTACAGCAGTTCTGAAGGCAGCTAGCACCAATCAAGCAGCACTGGGTAGGCAGGGGTCATTCATTTAATCTGATAGAAGCAGCTTTTAGAAGAACCTTAGCAAGAGTCTGGCCCAAATGGTGTGCTGATTCCCACAGCTTTGCTTATTAGCTGCACAAGGGTAGTTATTATTTAACATTTAACAATGTACAGACTTTATAACTTGCCAATAATCCTCATTTTATGGGTCAAAGTGCAAAATGACATTAGGAACTTTCAGAAAGCAGAAAGTTCTGCCCATTTTTTCCTTTGGCAGCAGAGATATTCTTTGGGTTTGACCCTAGAGACTTCTCCAGAGGTGCAGAGTAATGTAAAAGCACTGTGGAGTCTGACATACCTTTCAGTTCAGCGAGGCAAGAGCAGTGCCACATAGATAGAGATAATTAATTTGATTCAGTCTTTTGGAAGGCTCTCACCTTGCATATAAAACTGAATTGGAAGCGATTTTCATATTTGCCTTAAAATGGTTCATTTTATAGCACCACATCTTTAAAACCTGGTGATGAATACACCACTGAACAAAGGCTGCATTTTCAAAATTTAAAAGGTTTTAGCATTCAGGGCTATGTTGACAATACATACATTAATACTGCACTGAAAAAATACTTAGTAAGCAAAGCCTTCATGATACTGAGAGTGGCTGATTTGAGAACAGATTAGAATTCCACCCTGCATACAAAGGGGGAATCTGTATGTGCTGAAGGACTGTTGTCATTGCTCTGCAGAGGACACCAGTGTTTGGTTTTGTTATAAAACATGCTGTTTGATCTAAATAAATATTGTGCATGCTTAGTCTGTTAGTGATGCAGAAGAAATGGAGTCAATTGGATTTTCTCCCATGAATACTGTGTCAGTGGCTTGTGGATTATTTGAGAAGAGGTTATGCGTAAAAACCTGGAGAGCAGGCTGGACCACGTTTCTAGCATGTGGTTTTCTTACAGCTATTGTGCCACACCATTGATCAGCTAAACTGCATGGACTGGAGAGAAAGAGTTATTTAAAGGTTCAATAAGGGGAATAAAAAAATCTCTGAATGTCTTCTAGGAGCAGAGAGGACTGCTCCCAGTATTTCAGACCAGAGAGCAACAGGACATCAAATGAAAGGCTATCTACAATGGAAACAAAACTTCAGAGGTGATGCCAACAACAAGAGAAACAATCTCTAACACGTAAACAGCATAAAACTGTCTTTAAAACAAGCCAAGTAACTGGGCAGACTAAGAAAGAGAGTATGCTCCAGTTAAACAAAGTAAAATATATTTGTTTTTCAAACCCTAAGAACAAGTAAACCATTTTGACTACAAAGGCTTCTGAACAGCTTCTAGGAGAAACACAGGATTAATAGAAGCATCTAAGACTGCTATTATGTGCTCTAGATGACAGACCTACTTCAGCCCTAAGTCAGATTTCCCAGGCCAAAACTATCATATGCAGAGTAAGGCAGGCAACTATCTGCCTCTTGCAACAATTAGAAATATCTATTTTTCTAAACTCTGCTTTCAAATAAATAACTCCTATGAGTAAAAAGGAAGGAAAGTTAGCATGAAAAACCATTAATTCTAAATCTGAAAAGAGAAAAAGTAACCAAGGAGACAATTAAGTGTAAAAGGGCAAAAAACTCCATTTATTCTTTCTAAAATTCTTTCTTGGTCACTGTTCCATTAAAGTATATTCTGAATGAGGAGGGAGAGAAGGAAGCAGAAATTCAGCAAAATACTGAAGCAACTGGGAAGAGTGACAGAAGACAGATAAAAGTCATAAGAACACCCAGGCAAATGAAAGAAGGAAGTACCAATAAGCACAGGAGAAATAGCACATTCATGCCAAAATCCATTCAAGGTAATGGAACAGCCAACAACAAAGCACCTTCACTCACAGTGCTTCAGTGAGCCTGACAGCACCACAGCAGAAATCAGAAAGATATTATGAAAAAAGAAGAGGAACAGTAAAGATTTACACTAGGCTCAGAGGGTGGAGGAGTGCAATCTACTGCATTTCTACAGGTGAGGGGTGCCAATGAAAACCAATGGTATGAGAAGTCACATTTTCCTCTGATCTCCTCCAGCAACTGTGCTACCAGAAGAATTGAAAATGAGGTATTAGCTGTACTCAGGCACCTACTTTAAGCTTAATTAGAAAGGAATTCCACAGGAAAGACTTAATGAAAAGCTTCACTGCCCATCTGACTTAAGCACAGCTCAGATTCACTGGGGAGGCACCTGTGACTTTGCTGCTCCCAGCATAGTCCCAGACCTTGCTGCATTCCTATCTCTCCAACAACCATTCAAACATAAAAATATTTTTTAAAGCTTTTCCTGGGGAGAATCCTTTAGGAAGCCTCCTTTGTTTTGGGTGCTTGGGTAGCTGGGCCAAGGGACCAGGGCAATTCCCCTGCCAGCCTCACTGCCCAGGCAGCAGCACACAAGACTGACAGACACCCTCCTCACACAGCATCCCTGTGAAAGCTGTCCCACTGCAGCTGTACAAGGAACAGCTGGCTCTGGGCAGCCACCTGGGCAATAGTGATGAGCTCTAAGTGTGGCCCATGGTTTCATCCACCTGAGCTGACAAGCAAAGGGAAAACACTGAACAGCTTTATAGCAAAACAAACCATTTTGCTTTTGGGTCACTAAAGTGCAGTGGCAGAAGACAATAAAATCCCAGAATGCCTTCTACAGAGAAGCTGTCTGATGATCTGTTACTGATGTAACAATGCTTGCTTTACTCCTGATAATGAAAGAAAATCTAATTCACACCTGGCAGTCCTGATGGAAATCTCAGTGGAGAGGGCAGAAATTAGACAGGCATACAAAGTCAAAGCAGTATTTTACCTTGCAAAAATGATCTTTCTGCACTGAAAAGCAGAGTGCAGCAAAAGTATGTAAGCACTGAGGAAACCCTTACAGGTACACTTACACAGCATCAAATATTCAGGCTTGGTTATTCCACATCCTTCTACAATGAGGAGAAATGTGTAAACAGAAAAAAATACATTACATCAGAAATTCTGTTGGCATAAACTAGTTTAGTGCTCTTAAAAGAGGATTTTTCCCACTTACAGTCACTAGCTGTTTACATTTTATCAACAGCCTCTGAGAATATTGTTTTTCCCTTATTCAGAGAAGATACTTTCAACATGCTTATGACATGTTCAATTTTCTTAAGACAGAGTTCTTCTGAAAGCCATTCAGAAATAAAAACAGGAGGAAGGCCTGCCTGATGAGCTAAAGTCTACCAGCATCATAACTAAATAAGTTTACAGCCTTATCAGTGGCATGTGATATACATAGAGGATAAAGGCCACAATGGTAAAAACACAGTTCTAAATACAGTAATGATGGTTCTAAAATGCAATAGGGCGTGACACAAGTGTGGGAAAATGGTGACAAGATGGAATCAAATGCAAACCCTAGCCCATGAAAATCTGACAGACATTGCATCATTGCATCTCTTTAAGGAAAGGAAAAAGACTTTTAAAAAAGGCATATGAAGCTGCACGGGGGGGGGGGGGGGGGGGGGGGGTGAGGGGAAGCTTTATTCCACCAAACAACTTTTTCATCCTCCCATAAGTAAAATAACTAGTTCTATGTTCAGGGCACTTTCCCAAGATAGAGAAGACCACAGCACAACCTTCCACTCTGATTAATTCTAGAGAAGGTTTTGACAGCATCTCCCACACCTCAAGAGACCACCTCATCACAATTCATTCCATGTGTACAGTCTCACAAGATCAGCTGTGGCTTGTGTTTTCTGGAAGACAACATAGTTTGAGCAATGCAATCTTCTCATTCCAAAGTATCCATATTGTGAAATTCCTAATCTGATTTAATTATTTACCTAAGGTAAAAAAAATAGAGAAAACCTGCAAGTTAACTGTATTAAAGTTTCATGAATTAGGCCAAAGAGAGGGTGAATTATTTCAGGCAGAGAGTAACCCAGGTCTAAACAATAACTGAGGTGACAAAGACTTTATGCATCATGAGTAGAATTCCTCCTAATCATAACTAATAATTTTAGCATTGAGATCATAAAGTGATTAATAGCAGAAGCCAGAAATATATTCTTCCATTCAAGTACCTGCTGATCTTAAAAAGCTATCAACAAAATTACCTATATTACATAAAACATTGAATATCCTGAAGCAGTATACTTCATTTATGAAGCAATTTCATTCAATGACAAATGCAAAAAAGTAACTTCTGGATAACCTAAGCCTATATTCTTTTTGCAAAACTGCATTTCAGATGCCAATGTCAAAGAAAAAGTAAGGATCACAAGGGTTGATGGCAGACACAAAAAACAGTTTTATGCTCTTCAGGTGATTTGCAAATTGTTTTTCTTCCCACTTCTGGGCCAAGACTCACAGGCCAGCAAGCCTTAAAACAATGCCCTCCTCAACACACACATTATCCATTAGATGTTGTTTAAGATGCAATGAACATACCTTTCACTACTCTTCTGCACACCAGTCCCTCACAGTATGTACTGATAATTCAGCAACATATAAAGTCCATTTCATTATTCCATTCCATATATGAACAAACCAACACAGATACAATTTGATCTCCTCATTTAAGCTAACATGGTACTGTTGGAATGACAGTGGAGGCACAACCAACACCAAAGAGAGCTTCATGCATCTGCAGCTCTTTATTGATCTCCAATACAACCTTTAATACTTGTCATCCCACATTCATTACACCTGTGTGCCCTCTCTTCCCTCTTTTTGTGGTTGGTCAGCACACCTTGGCACTCCATCTCTCATTACCTCCAATGCTGGTCACCTGTCCTGCACAGCTGTAGCCCAGTGGGATGAGGCTCAGCCACAGCCCCACTCCCAATTACCACAAACTGTGTGCCTACAACATGGTACAGCTACCTGCTGCTTTAACTTACAGCTCAGATATGGTGGTGTTCACAGCAGAAAAAAATGAAATTGCCAGGTGCCTGGCACTAATTAAATATATTTCAATAGGCACTGCTGTTGCTATTTATAATTTTGCACAGGTGACATTTTAATTATTCCTACTGTTTGTGGAGCAGTTTTCTTCAGACTTCAGCCATGTACAGTCACCACAGAGAGACAAGACTAAAGGCTGCATAGTAGGTAACTGTCAGGTAAATCCCTCTGTCTCTTTCCTTTCCATTTCCTCATACTTCAAGCCATGGGGTTTGTGACAGGATTTTGTACAATTCTGCCTTCATAGTCTAGCTAAATTCAGAGTAGAAGGAAATTCAAGAAACAGCACTTAACTGAATGCAATTCAATCTGATTTGTCAGACAGCACTATTGAAACACCTCTTGGAAGACAGCAGCTCTTGGCTCAGTACTCATGTATCTTACAGGAATATCAGTATAACAAATTGACTTACTGAATTTCCTGATATGACAACTCATTCAATCAAATCCTTCAGACAAAGACATCTGCAAAGACAAGCATACTACACCAAACTGCACATTCCACAAACCATAGACAGTAATGCCTGCAAATAGGTTGATATAAGTGCACAATTCTACAGCCTCATGCTGCCACAGTGGGGGATATGCTAAAAACTCCAAATATTAAATAAATAAATATGCACAGCTGGTGTCTTGCAATCAAAATATTTCTCTTAGT
Organism: Ammospiza caudacuta; assembly: GCF_027887145.1. Lineage (NCBI taxonomy): Eukaryota > Metazoa > Chordata > Aves > Passeriformes > Passerellidae > Ammospiza > Ammospiza caudacuta. The sequence continues at coordinate 118,567,762 of NC_080593.1, read as the reverse complement.
CAGGCAGATTTCCTGTACAGGTCGAAGAGGTATAGCAACCATACATTACTGACTTCAAGTCTTGTGCTCAGGAAGCACTTTCCTTGTCAACCGAGGTAATACATTTTTAATTTGCAATCTCATTTACAAAGGAAAAGCAACATCGTATATAATCTAAAAATTATTATCAATATAAAACCAAATCTGTCAGTTTTATAACAGACTCTTTACACTTATCCCTTTAAACACACACATTTGCTACTACTATAACGGATTCTTCTCTCATCACTGGAGCTTGGACAGAAACAGTGCCAGTAAGTGCCTCTAAATTTTAAGGCCACTAAGATACAAATCAAAGTTTACTGTTGATTTGCTTTCAATTTGTTGAGCTCTATGTTTCATCATTCCTACATGAATCCTTTAGGCTTTAAGCTTCCTCAAGCACAGGCTGTTTCTTTATCTTTCTGTACAACTTCCACCATAAACTAGAGTTGTATTTGCAGTAAACATTAATGCTGAATGGACAAGATATTAGCAAAAGTTTTGAGCAATTAATTTTTCTGCACATCCATTACACAGTAAATATTTGTTAAAATTATCCTGTACAATGGAAAGAAGCTACTATTTTTTAGTTAAGTGCATTCTTAATCAGGCAAGCTGCCTTTAGGGTTTGAATTTACACATAAAGAACAAAATTTTCACTGAACACCAAAAGTCTGCATTAGAACAGCACCAACACAGAATTTTAAGTAAAACCTGCATGCACACTGGTATGAGGAGTATACACCAGGAACTGTTCTCCTTATAGTGCAAGAGTTCTGTTGTTATTACATTGCAAGGGTTCCATATTGCCAGAGTTTCACACCTCCTTGATGTTCCTCATAGGCAGCTCCTTCAGGCACTGACTCTTCCTTGTCCTCACAGCAGCCACTGACTCCAGTTCCCACCAATCCACTCTTTTATAACACTCTTCTGACTGGCTACAGGTGTGGCCTGTTAACAACAGGCCTGCTCCTAATCCTTAATAATTAACCCAGCTGAAACTCTTTAGGGGGTAAGATTACTTTCTATACCACCTTTACTTACCTATATTCTATTGCCCTACAAGGAACAAAGGTCTTCATACGCATATATGAACAAACCACCACAGATTTTCTTTACAGATCCTAAAATGCATTTTAAGAAATGTGCTTTGATTTAGGAAAAAATACTGGGCTTCAAAATGGAACTGAATCATGCAAATTCCCTGTCTTCTTTATGCAGGATGTTTTATGGCTAGGATTCATGGCATTTAAAATTCTGAGTCCTTGAGAAAGCAAGAGGACAATTCAGATTGAAAAATACACTGCTGACTCAGGTACAGTTTCACCTGAGATCATATTCAATACCAGGGGAATCAAAATCAAAGTAATGAATCCCCTCCCTAGTCTTTTTTCTAGGTGGACTTTTGGTAAATACTGTCCTAAGTCAGAGTCTCAGCTGTACAGCTGTTGTGAGGGAGGACCACACACCACGCTCAGGCTCCGAGCCTGCCCCTTGGACCATCCTTGTAAATGTCCCCAGGCAATACACTGCCTCTCTCTTTCAAAGGAAACAGTGCTCAAACAAAGAGTTAAGAATATAAGATAGTAAATTTTAAGGTCACATTCTAGAAGGCATTAGGCCAACCTGATATTTCTGAAAACAGACTTTATACACATCCAGAAGATAGATAAAATCATATCAGTGTGGTTCATGTGTAAACTTAGTATGTTACATATGTTTAGACAAAACGTGCCAGATTGCTCAGATTACACTAAATTCAAGCTCCCAGGCAGCAATTTTCCTTGGAACTATGGTATGAGTAGTATTTAATATGAAAATGCCAACACGCCAGTAAGGAAGGCACTGCTAGCAGCAGGCCTTCAGGCTTGCTAGACCTTGCCAGACCTTTGCCACCTTACAGACACTCGGCAGTAGGTGATGAGGAGCATCTGCACTTCCCTCACAAATGCTGAAGGGAAGAGGCTGACTGTCATGGTTCCTGGGAGCACTGGCATCTTATCATCTGTGTTACCTGCATCTCTGAATTTAAAGCCCTCAGTCTCATTCTGGTACCAGAAATGTCTTTGTCCCTAGCACAAGGTAAGAAAAAGGAGTTAATTTCTAGCACCCAAAGGCAAGAGGTAAATTTTGCACCTAGTGACGGGGTACTCCTCTGGGTCTACCCTTCTGGAATCACCTTCCCTGCATAAACTTCATCAGCTTTAATGGGGATGGGCACTCAAGTAAGCCTTTAGAAAGCAGTAATGAAGGTAGAGATCTTTAAGGCACATATAATAGAAAGTACTTTGTCGTGCTTGTTTGTTTGCCTGTATACTTTGATAATGATTTGAGGACTAGGAAGAATTTTTGATTTTTTTCCACATTTTGCTTTTTATTAAAAGCTCTCACATCTCACCTTTAAGGCATTATTGCAAATTTTATCTTGTTAATTGACTGCTCATATGGCAATAATTTTACACCACATTAAGCAATGTTCTAATTTGTTTTAATGCCCTCACTTGATGGGGAAAAATGCATCATACATAGAAATAAAACTCCTTTACATATCCAGTATATATACTTGTCATCTGGTTTTAGCTAAGAAGTGCATGTATACAGGACAGAGAAATACAGGAGGAAAGTATGTGCAGGAGAGAATGCAAAAGGCAACATAATAAACTGTCACTATGAGAAGAATGGTGAGAGACCAATCCATCAGGCATCAATTCCACATTTTTCTGTACATGATGAATGCTTTCTGCTGCTTCAGTTGGGCTGAAAAACAGCAAGATAGAAGTAAGTACCTGATTAAACACATGATTGAATATACCAGCAGTGACAGATTCAATGAATTTGTTTCTTTCTATTTAGACAGGGGAAGCATCTTTACTTTGTGTATATGACTTGTAAAAAATCAGAAATGGTGGAAAAGAAACTTGGAGCTGCCTGCCCATGCAGTGCAGCACAGGGACTCCCTCCATGGCCCCAGCTCATCCACAAAATCCATGAGGCACCAAAGCAGAGGGCACTGTCTCTGTGACACATTCCTTCTGTAGGGATCTGACTCCATGCCGGCTCCATTACAGTTCATTAAACTGTAAGTTAAGAGTAAAAAAGTAGTAAAGGACCCATGCCATGAATACTCCATGTTTTCTGTGAAATCTTAGGTTTGGAAGCCTTTTGTATCCATTAAAAAAAAACAAAACAAAACAAAAACCCAAACATCAGCTCAGGCCTTTATATACAATATTCCCCTTTAAAAACCATAATAATATTTGTTCTACTTTTTTACACTAAACTATATTAATGACTGGAAATTGAATGGCATAAATTGAACTCCCAGCTGTTTGTATTCTTCTTGGTGGCTCTCAATAGTCCCAGAGGCACCATTTGGAAACTTTGCTGTCACTCACTACTCTCCTCCAGAAGGTCTGCATAGGTTTGCTTTCTGCTCTTGAATTAAAAACAAGATCTAACATCTTCTCATCACCTGATCTGATTTTTGTTGCTGCACCAATACAGTTACACACTTCATGATACTGGACTTTGAGAGAATTGTGCACATCAATGAGACAACAAAACACTGTGGAAGGACTGAGATATGATAGAGATTAAAAAAGCTAAATTATATTTTTTTTCTAAATCTGCTGACTGTTTCCAGTATCACATTGTACAATATTTAGAAGCAGGTGCCTTTTGAGTAGGTTTTTAAGTTTCTGAATGGAAGCCTATCCTATACACAGAAAATGAGAGCAACAACTTGTTTCTTTCTGGAAGTTCTCAAGGATAAAAAAATTATTGTACTCAGTTAAACAAAACTTAAGAAAGTTAACAGCTCATCTTCTCAGTATCTTTCAAGTGTGATGTCAACCAGTACCCACCTGTCACAAGATAAAAGCAGCAGCTCTGCAGAGAAGGACCTGGGGGTCCTGGTGAGCATCTGCCCATGAGCCAGCAGTGCCCTGGGGGCCAAAAAGGCCAAAGGTGTCCTGGGCTGCATTAGGAATGACATTGCCAGCAGGTTGAAGGAGATGATCCTGCCCCTCTCCTCAGCCCTGGTGAGGCCACATCTGGAGTGCTGTGTCAGTACTGAGCTCCTCAGGAAAGAGAGACCTGGAGCTCCTGGAGCAGCTCCAGCAAAGGGCAATAAAGACGATTAAGGGACTGGAGCATCTCTCTTATGAGGAAAGGCTGAGAGAGTTGGGCCTGTTCAGCCTCAAGAAGAGATGACTGAGAGGGGACTTCATTAATGTGTAAAAATATGTAAGAGTGGGTGTCAAGAGGTTGGAGCCAGGCTCTTTTTGGTGGTGCCAACCAATAGGAGAAGAGGCAATGGGCAGAAACAGATTCACAGGAAGCTCCACCAGAACATGAGGAAGAATTTCTTTACCTTGCAGATGACTGAGCCCTGGAACACGTTGCCCAGAGAGGTTGTGGAGTGTCCCTCACTGGAGATGTTCAAGAACTGCCTCGATGCAATCCTGTGCCATGTGCTCTGGGATGTCCCTACTTGAGCAGGGAGGCTGCTGCAGATGACCCACTCTGGTCATTTCCAACCTGACCCATTCAATGATAGCACAATCCATAAACTTGACCCTGAATATACAAATCACACAAGTCTTTCACTAATAACACTTAACTTTTCTGTTAAGTGCCTTCTACAAGTGTAAAAGATACTCAAAATAGGACAAGAACTTTTTCATTCCCTTTGTCACTAGCCAGTAAGAGCTTCTCCTCATTACATGCACCAAAAAGGTCCTAGGAAGAATATATTCTGCTCAAGAACAGTTTACACATGATCTATTTCCCTAGCAAGGAAAGGCTCCTGTGCAGCAATTTAAATTAAAAACCTACCCAAAGGGCGCCTAAATATTGTACAATTTGATACTGGAAACATTTTCTTTTTTTGTCTGTGTCACGATATCCCAAGGGCTGGAGGTCTCCCTTTCCTCAGCAGGCTACTGTTTTCAGTTTTCATTGCTCCTCAAAAATGGCAAAAATACCATTTTCCACAACAAATGAGAATTTGTTATCCTTTCCCCTCCCCATAGTGACTTGCAACACAGCCCTTTCAGAAAAATGTATGTTCTAAGCACCAGAGACAAAGTAATACCAGGGAAAATTTGCTAGAAACAGCTGGTAGGTCGAGTAGTTGGAGATGCTGGCAGAAAAATTCTCTCTCAACATTCTCCAAAATACCAGGTTATACTTACTTCTTTCATTTATAAGGGCTTCTTTTACTTGAGATACTAAAAATGTTTCATTTGCAGGGTATGACTGTCCCAAATTTCAAAAACCTGTCTGGAAAAGAGAGCACACAAATTGTCTTGAAATTTTTGTTGGTAGATTTTAAAATTTCTGTAACTTTTTTGCTACTGTTACTGCAGAGCATGTCCAACCCATAGCCTATATTTGACATCAGACTGTATTAAAGTGCTTCATGATGCTTCATGACACAAACCTCAGGTAGAGCTGAATACCCTTTAGCAGCAGAGAAAGATGGAACAGAAAGTAGACAGCAAAACATAAAAAGCAGTTCAATTTAAACTTAGAAAAATTAAGAAACTGGGATTTCTGGAAAGTAATTTGACATGGTGTAGCATTGTTAAAAACTGCCTTTCTTTTTCACCCCAGAGCAAAGTAGAAAATGACAGCTCATTCCTGAAAAGCCTAACACACCTCGTCATGAGGAGATGCTGCTGTCAGCAGTAGTTGGCTACTTGTTGTAGCAAATTATGGAGAGTTTCAGTCTCTTTCAGGTGGAGTAGAAAAATGTAACTCTATTTATGCCTACATATTTAATATATAGTGAAAAGAACCTCTCTGTCCATCTTACTTTGCACTTTATCAGCTACCACTAAAATGCTTTAAATAGCTCAAATAATGGTGCCCACTTAACCCACATGGCATCTAAGCATTTCTAATTATCTGCAATTTGTATCTAAATACAAAACACAGCCTAATTATCAAACTACTAACTTGAGGCCTTTGGCATACTAAAAAAAACCAGCAGATTAATTAGTTCCAACAATACACTTTATGAACTTCAGAAAGTTCAGCATGATATTAACATCAGAGTATGTGCTACAGTTTATCTAAGTTTGAAAGTTATTTTGCACTGCAATTTTCCACTTAGACTAATTGGGAAGGCTATACTGCACATTGTGCATTCACACAGTTTTGCTACAGCTGTCTCATGCATTTCTCTTCTTTTGCACCCACACAAATCTCTAATTTTCCCAAGTAAATATAACCTGTTTTGGAGGAGGTGCTAACAGTAAATCCCTGCACAGCCACCGCAAATTATGGAGCTTCTATTATTATTATTATTGGGGTGGTTTTTCTTGTATCTTCTCTCAGCTTTTGAAATTTTCATCAGATTCACACAACCTTTACCCATGTTATGCCTTTACCCATCAGAAGTCAGTGTGACCATTATTTTTAAACTCCAATTGAGCAGTATGATCCATGCACTGAACACTCTATCCCTGACGGACTTTAACACAAGTGACACAAATCAACAGTGACACAGCCTGGTGGCTTTTGGTTCTTCACAAGGCTCTCACTTAGAGGTACAGAGGGGACACTGCAGCCCACAAGAGTGGTTCCACTGCTCTTCCCAGCATTTTCACAACTCTCATCCAATGCCTTCACTCTCTTGTAGAGCTATGCAGAGCTATGCCAAAACGATGCTGTTCACCTATTTCAGCATCCCACCGACTCCACAGCTGGAGCAAAAGACAGCAAGAAAGTCCTGGACTTCAGCACAACAATGGCTACTTGGCACCCGGTATGACATGATGTCATGCACATGGGTCTTGCAAAGCTAGAATTGCAAAAAATAGTTACCTTAAAGAAGAGGTAAAACCAGTGAAGCAAGCCTGGTTAAGCAGTTAATAAACAAAATAATAATAGAATCAAAAGCTAGACAGTTTTGAAGTGGCTTTGTATCTACATCTAACTTACAGAACAATTTCTTCCAAATTTGAACATTTGTTTCAAGAAGTGTAAAATTACAATGCAAATAAAAGAAGACAATATAAATAAGCAATTCACATTCAACTACCCTGCAACTTCCAGTTATTTTTCCCAGTTACTTGGCAGCTTAGCCTACCTTGCTCTTAAGTATTTATTCCTCAGGCAGGTCTTTATAAAAACATTCCTATGACCACTTTCAGATGTGAATGAGTAACGAAAAAACAAAAAAACAACAACAACAAAAAAAAAAGGTTCCTTTTTTGATAAATTAGTATTTTTACTGACCATAAAGTTGGAACAGAATGCCATCTCTAACAAATCAACTAGAGAAGCTTACATGAAGACATCTCCTATTATTTTATAACACACTCCAAGCTGTCCTTGTCTTTGGGAAGGTAGCACTGTAGAATAAAGATGAAAGATGAGTCACATGAGTTTTCTTGTATTTGTAATTCAAGTAAATTGTGTATCTCCTAAACTGACTGGCCTATCTATGTTTGAAAGTGATTAGGATAAAAAGGTAGCAAGACTTGACAAAATCACTAGCTTTCTCAAACATAACATCTAAATATCATTTCAACATGAGGGCAGAAAGGAAAACAATGTAAATTGCAGAAAGGGATATATTTATAGCAGAAAGAATCTCATTTGGGAGTGTGAATTACATTCACTTTTTCTCAAATGCAATGGACTGGTTTGTAATTGAGGTTAGTGAGTAAGGGTAGCAGTGAAAGGAAATTAAGTAAACTTCATAGATAAATACACAAATGTCACCTTATTGAACACTCAGCAGTTCTCTCATCCACACTCAGAGCTTTGAGGGAGACACAGATAAGCCAATGGGACAAATAAAATTAAGTGATTGCACAGATAGCACCATACAGTTTAATTACCAAATTTATCAGATAGGCCAATCAGGGAATATACAAGAGTTACCTAAAAATTCCAAGGAATAGCCCTGGTACTCAGGCAATTAATGAAATAACAAAGGAAAATTACCATACTCACCATTCATAAGTGGCACTCTATGCAAATACAAACATAAACATTTTGTGCTCACGTGAGAGAAGAATGCTGACTCCAGCATCTACCCAACAGTGAGGTGCCATAAATCTGGCCCTCCCTCAGGCCAGGGAGCCATTTTAAATCTAGGGTTATGGAACAGCTCAGTCCCCAAATGTATCTAGCATGTCCTCCTGCTAAGCATCTTCAACACCAAAAATCAATGACTGTGGATAACAAAGTTGGTGAGTTTTTCTTAAAAATTGGGAAGGGAAATCACACCAGGTGGTCTACAGCAAGTGGAAGAAATGTACTGTCATCAAAGGCAGAAATCTGTACTTATATATTTACATAAATTTACTGCTGGAGAACCGGTCATTAAAAATAAAAACGCTGCACAAAACCATCCATAACAAATAATTCAGTCCTCTCCTGCGTAAATATATTTTTGATTTCCATCACCACGGTTGCACTGAAATTATTTGGGCCAAACTCCTGCCAAGTTCCTGGAACTGAAATCTATATTATAATTCATCTAACAGAGGTTCATAGTGATTCCTTGACAGTCTGTAACCCCCCTTTTTTAAAAAGTTATCTTAAATGTCACAGAAAAGCCATTTTGATTTTCTTGCAGAAATTTAGGTTGGAAAAAAATACCAGAGACCAAGACTTGCAACAATTCACAGTGAAAAACAAAACAAAAAGCCACTAAGAAGATCATCCTTTTTAAACCTGTTCTCCCATTTGACTGGGCTGAGATAGCTATTTAATGTCTCCACTCACTCTCTTCTGATTTTGGATGACTTCCATTACTGGATTGCATGAAATTTTGTGTGAGTTCCAGAGGGACTTTCTTACTAACAAAAAAAAAAAATAATTAGAATTAATCACAGAACCACATCTGAATATTCCTAAATTTAAGCAAGACTGCTCGTGACAGACCACAGGAAAGATATATGCTCTTGTGTGGCATTCACATTCTCTGAACATGATCCCTTCGCTACAAACATGATCCCTTCTCCTACAAAGCTGAAAGGCAGCAAGAAGCCTCAGAGAAAAGAAAAATAATTCTTATCTCATTTGCTTCTCCTGCATTGTGCCCAGATAGAATCTGTTTAAAGATTGTTTACCCAAAGTGATTGCTTGATTAGACTCCAGTGTAAGTTGTTTTAACTCATTGGCCAAGCTGTGTTAGAGATCTAGAAAGTGTCACGAGTTTTCATTATTATCTCTTTAATATTCAGTAAGTATCTTTTCAGTATTCTTTACTATAGTATAGTATTCTTAATATAATATAGTATAGTAAAGCAATAAATTAGCCTTCTGATAAGATAGAGTCCTCCTCATCATTCCTTCCTTTGTTGGTGCCCCCACATTTACAATACTCTTGCAACATCATTTTTTGATATTTCAACTAAAAGTAACAGCAAATGAATCTGGAGTGCAGACCATATCCACATAGATGATAATTTTGTCTCCTTTAGGGGAGAAAAAGTAGGTTTATACATCTAAGTTAGTACAGGTGATTATGTATTATTATATATGTGGGAAAGGTAATGTCATTACTAATGTCTACTAAACTCACAATAATGCAAATTTGAGATAGCTTACCCAAACACTGGTTTTCTCTATGCTCGCAAAAATGACTGTAAATCTCCTATGGTCATTTCTGTGTCCCATAGGAGTAAACTCCTTAAAAGGTCCAGGACAATTCATACTAAGGCTACAGATATTAAAGAGCTTGTGAAATACTTTCAGAAGAGTTATTATTGGGAGGGTAGCTATGTCATTTAAAAAGTATGTGACAGGAAAGGAAACAATTGCAGAAGCAGAGTTTACAGAAATTTTTGAAAAGAATAAATACTCTTGGTTGGGTGTAGCCTATTTCACAACAGCACATGATCCATGGGGTAAGGTTATTTGATTTTCAGAAAGGTGCAAATCAAGCTCTGCTGCGTCGCTCAGCTCATTGATGAATCCTAAGCGAGGTGTCAGGTCTGTTTCCTCATACAGCTTGTGGTTCCTCTTGACACCTCTGCGGAATGTTCCCTGTGAATAAAGCCCATGGGACAGAGGGGAGGTGACTCCCCAGCCTCACTCTCTCCAAACAGGCTGCTGAAGGATTCACTGGCAATCCAAGACAACTGTTGACTCTGGTAATAAATTCTTTTCAGGCTCTGTGACAAAGGATGGAAGCAGACAGTGCCACGTAGGCTGCAGCTGATGAGATAACCTCTCTTTCGTTGACAAACCCAGTTCATCAAGAAAAGAGGAGCTGAATAACTGTGCCACTGGATCATGAAAATGAAAAGCTCTTGGAATTCCTTTGTTCAGCAGCCTCCCTACTCCAGCATCAGTGAGGAGCCAAGAGCCTGTTGCTATGCAAGGGAGGGGGATTCAAACCCCTTCCATGAATGCAGAGTGCAAAAGAATGAAAAGCTCTGTTACAAAGGAAAAGCACGAGGATTGCATGGATAGCTAGCTCTCAGGGGAGGTTTTGTCACCTCTGCAATGGATTTTATTAACTGCATCATATGTTGGGCCTCAGCAGCAGAGCTTGATTATATATTGACTATATTTGCCATGTTTACAAAGCTAATACTGCTAATACTATATTTACTATGTTTAGAGGTAAAACTCCCTTATTGACAGGGAGATTTGTCTTCTTGTTAATGCTGCAAAGAATAAGGTGAGCCATCTACTCTTCCTATAACTAAAAAGCCAAACATAACTGTTTCATTGCTCATTTTCCCAGCAAACATGACAGATGTTACTCAGCTGCAGAGAAAGTGGTTTTCCTAATTTTCTGCTGACTAGCGTCTTCTGCTTGCTTATTAACTGGACAAAACAAGGTTGGTCATTCTGCATTTGTTTGTCTACAAGAGAAGGGTGGCAAGGCATGAATTGCACCTTGCACCCTCCAGGAGGCAAAGTGTTCTCCAATGAGACTGCCAGATTAATTTCATACAAAGAGGAATTTCCAGAATTAAAAAAAGATTTGGCAGACTGGGATTTGTTTAAACACCTTTTAACTTATGTGAAGTCCTACTCAAAAGTAATTATCAGTGATTTCAGTCAGAAGTATCAGAGATTCAATGTTTGTATTTAATAATTACATTAAGGCATTTGTCACTTCTCATCAAAGAAAGAGCAGATCACTCTGGCATGAGGTTTTTCCTACTTCTCAAAAATGGTGTAACTTTCAATACAGATACAGAATTCAGTTTTTAACTGCATAGTTCCACAGAAATTAGGTGATCTGTCCTTATTTATATTAGTACTGGTTTATGTTTCTAGAAAGATTTTTCCAAGTAATTTTATTCTGGGGTTTTTTTCAGAATTTGGGGCAGTGCACTACTGCTTCCTAAAATTTCTGAAAGGAAAACTCCCTCAATAGTCCAGAACAATTTTTCTACTTGCTTGTTTTGCTTATAGCTGTTTAAAACATTTAAGCTTCTTTAGAAATAACAGAAAACCATGGGTTCATTAAGCAAACAGACCAAAACTGTGCACAGCTCAGAATATATTAAACTATCCCACCTGTCACTGGGTTTGAGAATAACATGGAAGATAACACTGAGCTTAGTGAAATGTAATTCAAAAAATCCATTTGTATAATAATAGGTTTGTCTACTGGATCTGTTTCCCAGCTACAGTGCATAAAATGACATTAAACTGTTCCAATAAATTCAGGCTCATGGTTGCAATTGGAAAGCAGGAGAATGGAATAAACTGATATAAAAGATGGATCAATAGGCAACATGAAGAGGTAATTAGCAGTTTTTGTATGTATTCAGGATGGAACCAATATAAAAATCATTATTAAGTTAATTGTTCTGAAATTTCAGCATTCAAAAACTGATCTTCTGAATTAATAGTCAATTTATAGTATGCTGCTGCTACAAGTCTCTTGCTCAATTTCAAATGAGTTACAGCAACTACTTATTTAGCGAGAGGATGGAAACATTTGCAAACACAAAGTTGTTCCTGTCAGATATAAACTTGTAACAAGATCATTAGTGCTGTGCTTTAAAGAGAAACAATTTCCTGGGATTTTCTGGTTTCCCTGAAAGAAACGAGCACAGCAAGAAACTGCCTTGTGTACCATCCATGTCAATACAGCAGGGAGAGTTTATCAGGAGATTTATATTTTCACAGCTCACTTGCCTACAAATAAATATTTCCAGATCAAATGTTTTTTGTTGTGTAGTCCAATTTATTTTCAGAACAGCTAAAAGAAGAATTACCCTCAGCCACAGTTCCTGTCAGTGCCTCAGCACACAAATACTGCCCAACTCACTTTTAGCCGCAGGTGCCAGAGCTCCTGTGCTGGATCCTGCGCAGCCTTCAGCAGCAGGGCACTGCCACACACAGCCACACTGCTCACCTGCCTGGCCCCTGCTGCTGGGGGAGCAGCCACTGCACCGTGACTTTAAACCTGCTCTGCTACACCACTGCCGAGTCCATGATTTTAAACCTCCTTACAGGCTTCCCCAACCAAGTTAGAATTACCTGCTGTTCTTCAGATGAAGGAAAAATCAAACCTCTGAGAAATGTATTAGAAGTCACAAAAAAATCCAGCTGCCTTAATCAGAACATGGCACAGAGCTCCTCACTGCAGAGACACTGCTCTATGAGACAGATGCTCTTACTCAAAAATCAAATCACACACCCCACAAGGAAGGTATCAAACAGGCACATAGGCATATTGAGAAACCTGTCCATTTATTTCCATTTTATTTCTGATAGACAGTACAGCAAGAAGAGAGATGACAATGATAAGAAACTGGAAGTAAACAATGGTTCCCAAGTACCAAGTCCTTAGGCTTGGATTGGAAGGGAACACTGGATTGGGCAGCAGTGCCTTCATTCTGCAGCTGATGCAAGATGTTGCTGTTATGTCTCCAAAAATGAGACAAGAATTATTAATTCTGAAACTCATTGTGCAAAGGGTTTGTTTTGTCCTAAAGTGACAATCATAAAGCCAACAATCTGCCTGTCTCCCACATTTTTTGCAGATCTTTTTCATTGGAGCAGACTGGGAATGCAACCATGCTGCCAAGCCTGCTCTGCTTCCCTCCCTGCAGACGGACAGGCTTGGCCATGATCTGGACCACAGCTTGCCCAGCTGCAATGGAAATGTCACTATTTCTGATCATGCTGTCTTCTTCATCGTCAGTGAAGGAATCACTAAGGCCATGAATAATCCTTTTCACTTACATTTAGCCCTTCACAAATCACACAATTCTGCTGTAAATCACACAATTCTGCTGTAAATTTGCAAGAGAGAACTGAACTATGCTTCAAAAAATTTTGAAAGAAAAACTATGGAAAATTTGTGTATTTCAAAATTAGGGAAAACAACCTAAATAAAGCACCACAAGCACAGATACAGGCTGGACAGAGACTGTATTGAGAACAGCCCTGAGGAGAAGGTCTTGGGGTGTCAGTAGATGAGAAGCTAAACATGATCTGGTACTTGTGGTCCAGAAGGCCAGCTGCACCCTGCATCACAAGAAACATGGCCAGCAGGCCAGGGGAGTGGATTAGTGGATTCTCCCTCTCTACTCCACTCTCATGAGACCTCACCTGGAATGTTCACTCCAGCTCTGGGGCCCCTAAAATAGTAAAACGTGGACCTGATGGAACAAGTCCAGAGGAGAGCCACAAAGATGATCTAAGGGCTGGAAGTCTGCTCTGAACCCAGGCTGAGAGAGTTGGAAATTGTTCAGCCTGGAGAGTAGAGGGTTTCAGGGAAACCTTATTGCAGCTGTTCAGTACCTAAATGGCTGGAGAGGGACATTTTACAAGAACATGTAATGGGGAAATGGCCTCAGACTAAAAGAGGGTGAGGTTAGATACCAGAAAGAAATTCTTTACCCAGCAGGTGGTGAAGCACAGGAACAGGTTTCCAGAAGTTGTGGATGCCTCATCCCTGAAAGTGAGTAAGATCAGAAGGGATGGGGATTTGAGCAATCTGGTCCTGTGGAAGGTGGTCCTACCCACAGCAGGAGGATCAGAACTAGATGATGTTTAAGGTCCCTTCCAACCCAGGCCATTCTATGTTTCTAAAACTTGTAAATTTTTTTATGTTTAATTTTTCTTTTTTTTTAAATAGGACAGCTGCTCATTAATTTGCTGGACTTATGATGTATGCCCTGTAAAGAAAGAGTCAGTCTCTTTGTTATTTTGCACTTAGGAAAGCAAAATCCCGATTTTCACACCTAAATATCACTACAAAAATTAAACTACTACCAGTAGGAATAATACAGCTTCTCATGGACATCACCTTTTGAGATTAACTCTTCACTTTGGGAAAGCTACACAAGGCAAATGGTAACAAAAAATGTCCTAGCATCTCCACTATGGCTAAGTACTTTTCTCAGCACTATTTTTCTCTATTCAGAACTATAATCTGTGAACTAGGTAATTATTTCAGGAAGGTCTTTTTTCCCACACATTTGTTCAGTGAATGAACAATGTTGAAATAAGTAGGCTTGAGATTAATTATTTTCCTCAGGAGCCCCAGCAGGATACAGTGGGAGGTCTGTTGCAGCAATTTTATTATCTGCTTTGAGGATTTTTGATCTGAATTTACTTTTCAGGGTTACCAAAACTGTGCAATATAGGTGACCTTCCACTGCTTTTTAAACCAATGAGAGGGAACATGTGCAAATTTGGAGCAAAATAAGGGAAAGACATGCAACTGAGAAGTTGTGTTTCCCTGGATTTTTCTTTTGTTGAGGCAGAGGCAAATGAATGCTCCCTCTCTGACATTCACACAGTCAGTACCTGCACTGAGGGGTTTTTATGAGTGTTTCTCTATACTTCCCAACACTGGAAAAGAAAGTCAAACATGGAAAGAGAATGGAAACAGCAGGCACATTTGGATGGATGGCTTCACTCCTATGCTCCAATGTAAGCATGTCAGCAGGTGCAGCTTCTCATTTCCCCTGGTGAGCACGTACAACGTCTGTCTTGCCCTTCTTCTAAAAATTAGCATATAATTTTCAAATTGATTTGAAAATCATAATAATTTTCAAAACATAACCAGGTAAACTGAGTGGCCCAGTCATAGAGCCAAACTTTATTCCCATTCCTTCCATGTATGGTCTGGCTAGTTCTGTGACACCAGGTTTGAATCCTGGTTCTGCTACATTTCTTCCAGGAGCCTTGTTGACATGTATCTCCCGTCTAATGAAAAATTACAGAAAGCAGCACAACAGCAGCTATCAGAATTCATCTAAACTAATTCAGTTTTGTGATTGCAATTTTCTCAATCTCTCCCCTCTGACTGAAATATTCTCTTCTTTAACTACCCACAGTGATCCATTAACCCTCTCTTGAAGCATCAACCACAAAATTTAACACATTGCTCAACTTCTCCATTCTTTTAACAGAAAGATGAAAATTTACATCAGAAAAATCAATAATCAACAGATAAAGCAAATCTCTTTCTGCTTGGAAATATCAGCTAAAGCACAGGGTGCTACAGAACCCATGAGCACCATGCTAGAAATGCATGTGAGAACATGTTCAGAGACTCAACAAACAAGGAATGGTAATAAAATAAGGTGGAATTATTTAAGAAAGAGGCTAATTTAGCATGAAGGGAATATTCACAAAGTTTCATAGCTCATCTTTATTATTAAATTCTTCCAGGCTTTTACCTGTGCCTTAAGAAATGCACACTTTTGTGATACTGAGGTCCAAAAATGCCTCACAAGTATTTTTACATAAATTACACAAAACAGACATTGCTCATTTTTTCCTTCAGATACAGCATATAAAATTTAGGTTCCAGGTGCACTTCTGTATTCTACCTTAAAAAACTAAGACCTAGAAACGTCATTTTTTAACAGGACTGAATTTCTTGATTTTATACTTTATCAAAACAGTCAAATATGTCCACAGTGGCCAAAGCTTTTGATAGAGAATGCTGGACAGAAAATTGGAGTTCACACATCGCTGTAGAAAGTCTATCAGCAGCTGTTGTTTTTCAGGTTTTTATTTGAAGGAATGTAAGCAGAAAACATCTCCTTTTTAGTGAATACAGCTTTTCCTATCTAGGAGATTCCCAATGGTGAGATCTAATTTTTCACCCTTGAGCTGTTAATAATTAATAGTCATTCTCATTAAATTTCTGATATACAAGTCCTCGGGCACTCACTTTCCTAAGCATATAGAAACTCTTGTCTTACAATTATGAATAAACCCACCACAGTGATAGCTAAGTGTCATTTGTGTTTCAGTAACAAAATAGCTGAACAACAGATTTTTTCCTCAACTTTTCATGAGGAAAGTAAAGTTCCATGTTAAATAAGGATTATTCATTTAAAAATCTCCAATTTGACTTCAACAAAGTGACTTGTCAGAGCGATTTACTATATCATTCACACATTGTAAAAATTTTTATTCAAAAAGTGAAAGTTGACTAATGACTCATTCTACAAAGAAAATTTCTCAGCAGCAACCTGTACAGACATTGGTACACCTCAGGATACTTCTTCATGTTTCTGCTCTAGGTTTCAAAATAAATACATGCAATAAACACTTTATGATTAATTGCAGCCTTTAGTCATGCAAAAAGTTCCTCAGTATTTTCAGATGGAACAGGCAATGCTCTCAAACATAGTGAAGTTAATTCAGTAAAAGTTTTTTAAGCTCCTTTGAGTA
The DNA here is from genome assembly GCF_027887145.1 of Ammospiza caudacuta. Lineage (NCBI taxonomy): Eukaryota > Metazoa > Chordata > Aves > Passeriformes > Passerellidae > Ammospiza > Ammospiza caudacuta. The sequence continues at coordinate 118,551,103 of NC_080593.1, read as the reverse complement.
TTGAAGTAGAACTTGTATTTTATTCAGCATGATGGACCAAGGTCAGAGTTTGTTGATGTACAGTTCTGCATATGATTGATTGCTATTTAAGGTCCATTAAAAGGAAAACAGTGTATGTTTTCTGGGCAAGTTACAAATTGCACCACAGGACAGCAGAAATAATATGCTGATGTGCTAGGTGTTTCCTGCCAAAAGTGAGCGATGAAAAACTATTATGAAGATAGAAGTAGAAGATTCCACTTCATTAAATACCGACAGTTTCAAGAGTTTTGCAAACTGCTTAAAACTGTCAATACAAAGATGACTATTGCATAAACAATTTCACAAATACTACAGAATATGCTGCTCACTATTTAAAGTGATGTACAACTGCATCATTTAAAGTGCATAATGGCAAAATAACCCTTTGTTAATGACAAAAATACTTATTTTTCAAAGTAGAATACAATATACTGAAAAGGAAACTTGTCAAAAGTACTACATTACATTAAAAAAACACTGTTTTGTAGCTGCTTAGGAAAAAAAGGTTTATTCAGTATATATTAAAGACAAAATTATACCATTCAACAAGTTCTTAAAAAGAATCTACCTGCAAATTGTCAGTGAAAGAGAAAATACATCTCTACCTACAGATATCTTTATCTCAGTTATTCCCAGGTACAAAATGCAAAAAGAAGTACAAGCAAGTCAGAGCTGCAATGCCTTTGGGACTGTGTGGGGGTATTTATTCATCTCACTATGTGCTTGATACAAGAAGGCTCCCAAAGTGTGTCCCACCTGAACCTGCAGTAAATTCACTTTCCATTGAAGTTCTTCCGGTAATGTAGGCATTCCATCACAGACAAGCAAAGAGAACACGAGAAACTCAGTAGATGACACAAGAAATTGCTGTACAGCAACAAATAACAGAGTGAGAAGATGACAGAAGTTACAGGTGGTGCAAGGAAGGATGGTTGAATTGCATGGTTAGCTAAGGAGAAGCTATGTGAGAAATGGCCAGCCTTTGATGAGAAGCACTTCACTTTGGTATGAAAGTAATAGCATCTCTGAAGTGAAGAGTCTTGCAAGGCCAAGAGCACTGAGGTGGCCGCGGCAGTGATACCATTTAAGGCTGAGAAGACCTAGGTGACACTGTTGGTAACATCAAATTTGGTTATGGATGTGGTGAAACTGAGATCAGCAGGAGGAAAATAATTAGGGAATGGTTTTTTTCATTTGGGAAGGAGACAAGTGCGTGGGGGGGAAGAAGCAGGGAAAATGGAGAGAAGGGGAGATAAAAGGGCCCGGCCAAGTGTAACCAAGGTGCCAAGCCCAGCACCTGATCACCCCTCTTCCTTTCTTACTAAACTCTACCCCTGTTTCCTCTTTAACTATGCTTAAGTGTGCCTTCTGTTCTGTGTGTGAGATGTTAGCAAACTTCATGTTGGACTAGCCAACAAGTAGGGTAAAAAAGAAATCTACATACAATAGCCAAAGATCACATAGATCTTCTTCAACACATCCCAGCCTGCCACCATTTCTTTTTCCATTTTCTTCCTACCTCTCAAGCCCCAGCTCTAAAAACACCAGAAATGCATTAGCCAAATACATACCTTACTCTGTAAGACAAAATGACACATCTCCCATTTTTAGCCTACCTCTGAATCTAAAGGGAAAAGGTTATATTATGTTCAAAACCATATTCTTGTAATGTAGAACTTCTAGCTGACCTTCTCCTCTGACGACTTTGGCCTCACACTCAGCCACTCTCACGGTGTCACCTCAGCCCTTTTGCTGTCCCTCATACTTCCCCAAATAGGAAGGTCATGCTTTTGTTTTCTCCTCCTCCTTTGCTTGCAATTCAATCCTCTTCTCCCTTCTCAGACACAAAAGCAATTTATATCCTTAAATCACACCTTAAAGCCTGGTTTTGTCCCTGTTGTTTAAGAATAACTTCCTTCTGAATAATTTTGTGATACTTTGTATGAATGCCACTATATAATATAATTTATCTTTTTTTTTTTTTCTGCTGGAGCTCCATAGTAAATTAAGAGATGCAAATAATCATGCAAATATGAACATCATTAAACACTTCTCTTAAAAAAAAATCATTTAATTAGAATATTCTCTTCCTCAAAATTGCAGCAGTGAATGCACACTTGTAACTGAGACAGAACACAAAATTAAAGCATTTCAATCAATACAAAAACATAAACACTATAAAACACTAAACACTAAAGCTCCAGGCAATAGGGTAGACTATTGTATTCCATCTATTATTTCAAAGTCAGAGGGTTTTCTTTTTTCCTGTTTTATGTAACTTTCCCTGAAGCCTAGTGACTCTCAATTACAAGCTGCAGTCTTCTCTAAGTCAGGCATAAAGGTGTATGCACCATGTGTAGCATGCAAGTACATGAAGGAGAAAAAGATTATTCATTTGAATGCCATCAGCTGATAACTCTTTATTCAGAAACACAGAATTAAGCGAGAAGAAATAACGAATTAACTGTAAGTGCCAATATTCCATCAAGCACTACATGCTGCTTTATTCAAAATACTGCTTGTAAATGTATATATACATTGCTGAGACATCAGTTATTGAACAAATGTTGCTGTATTCACCTCTTCTTTGCAAACAGTAATGCACTTTTGTCAAGCCAGCAATTGATATAGGAATGAAAGGAACTTTATGGGTCATCATGTCCAGCCTGTTGCTAGTGCTTTTGTTCCCTAACTGCTTATAGACATCTTTTAGCAACTGATAAAATAATGGCTTTTTCTTCCTCAGCTATTTGCAACTAAGTCGCTCTATGTTAAGAGCAGTAAATCCCTAAATACAGGGTCTTGCACTTTGCACTGTTGAGTTTCAGCCCATTTCTCTCCTTTCTGTCACCCCGCCTTTGATTTGACAATTTGGCTTCATCAACCACATTTCACAAGTGCTACTTTTTATGCAAGATCATCAACATGGATGCTAAAATCAGTTCCAAAACCACCCTTCAAGGCACTAGACCAGTATCCTTGCTCTAAGTCAACAATTCCACACTCAAAAAAAAGTTGTCCCCTCCTCTATCACACAATACTTAGACCTTAAAAAAAAATTTCCTATGCAGAATCTTTGGGGCTTTAACCTTAGGATGATTTCCTAATTTTTAAAAGAGTAACACCCCACCTAAACTCACCTAAACTTAGCCTATATTACATGCTTTGGTACTAATTTTTGTTTATTTTATCTAGTGAATATCCAAGCCTGAAGCAGCATAATGTACACAAGTAATTAGAGACATATAACCTGAAGGAGAATTCAGGCTTGAAAACTGGAAAAAGTTTATGGTATTTTCACTCTACCAAATATTCCAATCTGAACCAAATTAAAATTACACCATCAACAAGTTTCACAGTATATTTTTTTTCTTTTTTCTAAACAGCTGCTAACTTTATACGTTATAAAGTTATTTATATTAATGAAGAAGCACCTAAAACAACAGGGGGTCCTGCACTGAAGCTATTACTGAAACAATCAGCAATGACATAATACTTGCAAGTTTACTAAGATAATGTACAGTATCTATATATATACACATGTATACATAACTGGTGAGAAAAGGAAGGTGTAAAAAGAAGTACTAAAGTCTTGAACACAGCTACAAGTCAGTGAAAACAACATAGGTTTCAAAACACCTGTTTTTACAGTGTATATGGGATATGTGAAACAGCATTGCCTTAGTTCAGCTCCCAAGCAGAGTAGAGAGAATTAGTAACACAGGAAAGCAAAAGCCATCCATTTGGTTTTACTCAGTTAGGGACCCATCCCTGCTGAACACATCAAACTGCAAATCCTGAAAAAGAGCCACAGTTTTGCAGCAATGTTATCTGCAATTTAATTGCAAGATCCCTGCAAAAAGCTCACTTGGGTATTTTGAAATATAATGACTTCCTTCCAAATACCTAATTTATTTTTTTGTACAAACCATATTAAAAAACATGATGTAGGGGTTGAGTAAGCTGGAAATTAGACCTGCACAAATAGGCTATATTTCAAGACTCTTGTGATAACCTCAGCAAATTAGAAGGGAAAAGATCTACTCACATTGGTAAGCATGATATGGCCAGTTTTATTGTGCTGAGACAGAGATAATTCAGAACTTCTACACATTTCATTTTAATCGTCACAGAATTAGTCATCAAAGATTACAGCTGCTTTCAAAGGAAATGTTAAATCAACAACTGGAAAAAATGTATTTGAATACATTTTCCCAACAAATGCTAATTCACCTTCATTATCAAGTTTTAGCCTGTGGCATCTTTAATATGCATCAAAAGTATGACCACATAGAAATTAATCTACTTGAAACCCTGATTTTTAGTTTATAACTTTGCTGGGAGGCTTTCCTCACCTTTTGTGTCCTTCCCTTCCTCTGTCCCTGAAAGACCCAACTGATTGAGCCTGTCCTTGCACCAAGCACAATGATGGCAGCACAACCAAGACCACCAGCCCAGGGCTATTGATTGCTTCTCTAGTGATTCTAACTCACTGAAGGTTGGAGAAAGAAAAAATTCAAGAAGAAAGTCTGAGACTGGCACAGAACAGCAGGATATGACTTTGATCATGTGTTGTGAGCTGGGTAAGGGAGCATGGTCTGCTGAGGACACTGACAGCCACAAACATGCTGTCAGGAAGCCAGATGAGGAAGATTTTTGTGGCAGATACTTATGATTTTTTAGTGTCTCTTGTGCTGTGTGCGTGATAGAGTGCACAGGGCTTAGACATCCATAAGACCCTTCAAGGTGAAATAACAATGCAGCAAGCCCACAAGGACAGAGCTCTGGAGGGGTATTCATACCCTCCACAAAGAGAAACTGACTTCTCACCATTGATCTTTGATCTTTGATCATGCAGCACCCCTTGGGGAAGTGCAGTATTCTACAGACATAAGGACAGGTTCTGAATATTCCTCAGCTTCAGTCATCTTGAGAAACAGCCCTGTACACATCCACATATATACTTGTGGATGCCTGGTGAGCATCTACAAGCAGAAAACAAGCAGAGACATGACTGTAACAGAGATTTTATAGCAGTCTTATGTAAATAACCTGATTTCAAATTCAAACAGCTCTCTGAGAAAGCAAAAGGCAGTGTAAGATTGACAGGTTGCAATGCACTCTTAAAAACTGAAGTACTACATGGCACCAGAGCGGAAACTAAAGTAAGACTATTACAAGTAAGACACATAATAAACACATGGGAAGAACAAAAGCAGCTTGACATATCTATCACCCTCTTTTATTTTGATAGGTTTCTGTTCTAACAGGCTCTGTGTCTGCCATCCCTCTGAATCGAGTCCATAAATACTGCCATAATCTCTGACCTTGTCCATGCACACATGAAAAGCTCCATTAAATTGAAAAAACCCCAGTAAGTAAGTCAACTCCTCTGTGCTTCCTTGTTGAATGGAACCACCCCAGGACCAGAAAATCATAGGAGACTCCTGTCAAGGAGCAAATTACTGAATCCTTTCCCCCAGATTCTGCTGGTATATGTGCATAAATACTGGGAGCTTTCCAGCCCTTGGAGGTAGCTGTCCTCTGTACAGCAGGGAAATGCTACGGTCATGCCAGGAGTGCTCTTGTGACATTCCCCTGGCCCCATGATTGGAAGTGAAACTGAAACTGTGATACAGAAAGCAAAGACACAATCAAAACCTCTCCAGGGACAGACAGCCAAATGGACAATGATAAGTTTCAAAACATCAGACTTAGGCAAGCAAAGGAAATAAATATAGAATGAGCTAAACATAAACTGTAAAAGAATGATACTACAGTTTGTCAGTTGACACCTGTATCTTTATTAGAATTATGTTTTTATTTTTCCTGATTTCTACAAGCTCCTATTCTTTGTGAAAAGAACGCATATGAAAACTTGAAATAATTTTTTTTTAAGCGTCGCAGTTACTCTGCAGCATTTGTTCTCTCTCTTAGAAGCAGTCCAAGTTCTATCAAAAAATGTAACTTGTCTTAACTATGTGCTAATAGGTACATTTGTAGGGGCAGAAAAATAATTTCAAGCAAAAGTAAAAGAATTACATCAGATTTTATGTAATCTTGGAGGAAAATAACTGACTTCTTTATTTAATTCACAATGTACATACATTTCAGGGAAATACCAGTGCTGGAGTACCAAATCACTATTACTGTCAATTTAAAAACCAATATGTCACAGTGACAGTGTAACTACTAAATAGTCACAGGGTGAGCAGCAAACTGCAAAAAGAATCATACATAGCACTGTACAACCAACATGCTTGTTAAACTTCTAAGCAATTTCTCCTCTGGTCCCCCCACTCAACAAAATTCTATGTCTTTCCTGCCCTTGCAGACTCTGTCACACCTTCACAGACTACACAGACTGCAGCTGACAGGAATTTAAAGGTAAATACAGCAATACCCTAATGTGGAGACATTGCAAAATGAAGCAATATTGTGTTTTTTACAATAACTGACTGTACTTCAGAAAATACCATTTCCTTCTGTTTTTTCACACAATCTTTGCCAATATTGTAATCAAGAGTGGATTTGAAATAGTTATGCCTGCTCTGAGTGATTTCTGAGCCTTCTAGGCATGCAAGAGAGACAGAAAACTTCCTAATGTTCTTTAGTGCTTGGTAGGTAGAGAACTTAGACAAAGAATGGATTACTACGAGGTTGACTAGCTGATGAAAACAACACTTCTCAGATCTGATGAACTGAATGGATAAATGGACTGAAAGGAACCACTTAGGACTTTCTCCCAAGGGAAAACCTAACCTAATACAAAGATTTTGAGACAACATTGGCAGACTAAATCATTAATAAAAAGCTTTCAATTGGAGAGCTTAAGTAAGAAAGTGTAAAAGGCATTCTGTATTCCTGCATACACCTTTGTTGTCTACTCTCATTGCTAAATGAAAGCTCAGAAGGGAGAGTTTCTGCAACAGCATGCATGTGATCCATGTGTTTGTGCTCATTCAAGACAACAGAGCAGAGAGAACCTCTGGCTTCTCAGCCAACAGCACAAGACAATAAACAGGCTGCTCAGACTGAGGCTCATGAACACTATTATGCTACTTCTTCATTTGAAATATTTTCAAAGTGTTGAAAAAGGACATTTTCACCACTTATTTAACTCCAGCATAGGAATTTTGTCTAAGCCAGACTGCTTCTGCAAACAGGTATGCTTGTGGAGGTGCAACTGGCAAACCTACTTTTTCAGGAGAAATATAATACCAGAAAATGCCTCAGGATCCTTAAACACATAATACCATATTAAACTTGAATATCCTCATGAAGAAACAGCAAATAGCAATAGTGCCTCACTAGGAACTGTGCCTCACAGCGCTGCCATTCCTCCTTTGGTTACCTGCTCCATGTGTAGGACAGCATCCATGCCATTTTGATACAGAGAATGCACTGTGCTTCCTTCCTTTCTGTACCAACTAGGTACTGATTCCCTCAGGACATGCTAGAAGGAGTCACAAATGAAAAGCTGCAATGGACAAACAAAAGATGTCGGGATTTCTCTGTGCTCGGTGGACACGCCTGAAGATCAGTTGCAAACAAATCAGACCATGTGCTATCTCACATTGCACAGCTCACAGTAGTAAATTTCCACTTCATTTAACTCAGACAGCACACATGAGCACACTTGTGGTTTATCTAGCTGTGCTTCTGTTAACATTAATATAATTTAGCTCACACAAGACCACACTTTAGTTACTACATGCATTATAATGATACAGAATCAAAGATACAATTGTAGAACTGAAGTTTCAATATTGCTTTATGAGAAAGGAATACAGGGATTTCTAAAAAAAAACCTATAGAAAATATGTAATAATTATTCCACATTTCATCAATTATCATTTTCTCATTAATAAATTCACAAAGGAATGATGAGCTAGCTTATTCCTTGCTAGAGCACACTGAGGTAACAAAGTAAGCTACTGTGAGAAAAACTGCTTTAAGCTGACATGATACTGAATTAGTGGCTATGTCAGACAGCAAATGTGATTTCAGTTCTGAGTACACTAACTCCATGTCTTCCAGAAAACAAAAAAAAAAAAAAGAAGAAAAACCTACCCAGTAAAATTATGTTTTGGATAGGAGAGTGTTAAGAAGGTAAGATACAACTGGTTGGTTTTGGACAAAGCCATCACCATAATCTTAGTTTTGCTTTGTCTGTGATAATTACTGTGATTTCCTTGATGGCAGATGAGTGAGAGGGAGGAAGAAAAAAAAAATCAGTGTGTGGCTGTAAAATTCCATTTTGTACACTGGATTTTTACTACAGAATGCATCAGGTCATCAGCCCTGAACTGTTTTCCAGTAGTAAAAAATTGACTGACAAAGATAATCTGACTGACTGATTTTTTTACCATAGAGTGGTTTGGGCTGGGAGGGCCTTTAAAGGCCATGTAGTCCAACCCTCCTCCAATGGTCACGAACATCAGCTAAGTGAGGTTGCTGCTCATACAACCTGGCCTTGGATTTTTCCAGGGATGGTGCATCCACAACCCCTCTTGGAAACTTGCGTCAGTGTTTCACCACTCTCATTGTAAAAATGTTTTTCTTTATATCTAGTCTGAATTTACCCAATTTTAGTTTAAAATCATAACCCTTACCCTACCACAATAGGCCCTTCTAAGAAGTCTGCTCACCCCTTCCTTAAAATCCTCCCTTTAAGCACTGAAAAGCCACAATGAGATCTCCCTGGAACTTCCTCTTGCCCAGCCTGAACTTCCACATCTTTCTCATTTCCCTCTCATAGGAAAGGGGCTCCGTCCCTTGGACCATTTTTACAGCCTTCCTCTGGACCCACTCTAACAGGTTCATGTCTTTTTTTGTACTTTCTCTGTATTATTGTATTGATGTATTTTTGACGTATTATTGTCAAGACTGAAAACCAGAAGCTTTAATAACAGATAGGTAAACGAGCCTTGCTTAGATCAAAACACACGGCAGTGCCAATTATTGACTAAGCAAACAGCAGCATGAAAAGTGGTAACCTTAATTGCAGCCTCAAGTGTAGAGCCGGGCATTCTGCATTTTCTGTTTATCCAAAACAAACAGTAAGTAGCTTGCCACATGTTTCTCATGTCTCCAAGGACTAATTAACACTGGCCATCCCTGCTTCCAACCACCTGAGTATCGATTAAATCTCCCTGGGTAAACATTGCTTCCAGCCTTCTTTCACTGATGTTCTCTGTGACCCTTTGCTTCTTTTTTGTAGTAGTTCACTATTAAATTTTGCCTGCTAATTCAGCAGAACAGTGTTGAACTGCAGCTGTCCCATTTATTTCAGTAAAGCAGTAACTCACTGAGCTACTCGAGTTAAACATAACGAGTCCTACTGGCAATTTCTCCAAAGTTTCTGGTAGCAGCCTCAGCATGCCTCCACCTTTGGCTACCACTATTGACTGCAGACTCAGTGCTCTGTGCAAGAATCACAGATTCCAAAGTGTTTTCTGAAGGGCCTTGTCTCAAACTGGACCTCCTAAGCTACCCTGCCAGTGAAGGTTCTCCTTAGAAAGAAGCTGGCCCTAGAGAAGCACCTCATTAATAAGAACCCACCAGGGTACTAGCACCCATAGTAATTACTGCTAAGTACCATGACACTTCCAGCTGCAAAGACATAAGTGAAATGATAGAGCCTCCCTGAGATTAAAAAATAAATACATAAAAAAGAACAAGCCAGGTTGTTAGAACTACTTAATTGTATGGACACCACGAATTTAGATCCGAGGCATCTCAAATTATCCCTTCCAGTACACATTGTTTTGCATATATTTATAATGAACCGCTCAGGCTTTCATGACACTGAATTCCATTCACTCTTTCTCAAGCCTGAATTTAAATGCCCAAATTGTTTGCAAATGTGCTGCAGATGACTGCTAGCCTCTCCCTTCTACCAGCCTACTGGCAAATGCTTCCAGCAGCACCTCATCCAAAAGAGGAATTATGTTATCATATGGCTGTATCAAAAGTCCTTCAGATGCCACACAGCAACTCTTTATATCCTAAATCATGAAGATTATACAAGCAGTATTACTAGCAACTAGTGCCTCCTAATTGATTTTAATGCTACTGAACAAAAAAAGAGTGCAAAATAAGTACAAGGTATTTTAATAATTCCAGATGAAACAAAAAAAAAAATCAAAAAAAGCTGTCAATTTAAATATCTTGTAGAAATACATGAATAACACATGACAAGGGGAAAAGAAAGTTATTTTCAAATACATATATACTTAATGTGTAAGGTAAGGATGAAGTCAGAAACTTTCAGCATCCTGCAAAGAAGTTGGTTTTTTTGAAGGACACTAAATCTGGACCACAATGAAAGTTTAACTATTTCCTTTGTATAACAGAAGACAAGGCATTACAGGCAGCATTAGAAGCCCAGTGAGATAGAATGCAGTGTTTTACACAAGTGATATGAGTTCTTTCCAAGACTGTAACCAGTCCATTTAGTTCCTACCATAGGGTGGCATGAAAACGAATGCTTTTCCTGCAGATCTTCATGAGCTAAGTTCAACTACCATGTTTGAAAACCTAGAGAGTTTGATTGTTGGGGATTCACATAAAGGAATATCTTGATATCATACCAAGAAACCCGGCAGCTGTGAGTAGGCATCTTCTTGAAAGGGGCCAGCATGGAGCCATGACTAATAAAATAACTTCTTCCCTAAAAGGAGATTCTCTAATTTCAGCTGTGAAACTTATGGAGAATTGTATCTAGACAGCCTAACTTTGAAAGTAGAAACAATATTTTCTTTTTAGGAGAATGAGTTAATGGAGGGTACTCTTAGGAAGCTGCTTCCCCTTCCGTACAAAAATGGGATGGGTGATAGGAAAGGGTAAAGCTCAAGCAACTGAAAAACTTCACTGTGAGACATTGCTGAGGAGGCCACACGGAAAACAAAAGGGACAGAATAGGAAAACAGCTGTTTCTACATATACATCACAGAAACATCAAGCCGGTTGTACAAGTAGTTATTATGTGTTAATCTTCACTGAATATCATCCCATAATGAGATGATGTGGGCTTGCTACTTGATTTGTAACATATAACATTTATAATCTGTTGTACCACTTATGCATATTTAAATACAAACAATGACAAAATCACATGAAAAAAACATGAGCTTTGCAATTAAATCACTTCAGTACATGGTATTGGGCTCCTGTAAAATGACATGAGGTTATTGTTCTTCTCAATATCATTACAGAAAAAGAGCCTGCAGTTAATGAACCACAAATTAGCAATACCAAACACCTTTGCTGAATAAAAATGCACATGTATCAAAAAACAGTGATATCATTGGGATAGTAGAATTTGCCAGCAGCAAGCAAGTTCAGAGAAATAGCAATATCTGTCTACAGAGGAAACAAAGTTCTGAGATCCAGGTAACTTCACTGGCAAGGAGCAATGATAAAATAAAGTTCATTTGCATGGAAATACAGTGCAAATGGCACTCCAGATCTGAATTCAGACCTGAAGAGCACTGTACACTGATGGCATCCCAATCAATCTCCCTAGGATGCTGATCTGTTTGCATGGTGGCAGAGGACTTCATGTCACTGGGCCTGCCGCCTCTGGTAGGAGGCACAGAGCTAATCCATCATGAATCCATTTGCTGTGAAACAACAGCATCTGACAGCTCCTCAGTCTCATTGCTCTATCACACTAAAAACCTCTGCTTGGCAGAAATACTCAGTCAATTAAGGGAGATGGCTGCTAGGAACCAAAATGTGAACGTATTTTTCTTCTACAGTTCTCTGCTGGGTCTAAAGAAAGAAATTTAAAACGTTCCAAAGTGGTTGACAGCGCTTGTACAACAGGGCTTCTGAGCAGCCACTTACTGCAGCAATTGCCAACATTTTCACAGGTGAAAGATAATTGCCCTTCTAGATCATTTAGGAAACAAGCTTGGCTCTCAGCTTCAAAGCTCCAAACAGTTAGTGTCTAACTTTACTTAGACATGAAATGCCTATTCTTGTATACTGAAGAAAAACAACAGTAAACAAGTTCTTCCTTATGTTTAGGTGGAAATTCATGCACATCAGCTTCTGCCTGTTGCCTGTTGTCCTGTTGGTTGCCTGTTGCCTATTGTCCTATTGGTTGGCAGCACCAAGAAGAGCCAGCTCTGTCCTCTTGACATCCTCTGTTAGTATTTAAACACATGAATGAGGCAACCTTGCAGTCGCCTCATCTTGAGGCTGAACAGGCACAGCGCCATCAGTTTTTTCTCATAAGAGAGATTTTACACACCTTTGACCAACTCAGTAATCTCTGCTGGAGCTGCTCCAGGAGCTCCAGGTCTCTCTTTCCTGAGGAGCTCAGAACTGACACAGCACTCCAGATGTGGCCCCACCAGGGCTGAGGAGAGGGGCAGGATCATCTCCCTCGACCTGCTGGCAATGTCATTCCTAATGCAGCCCAGGACACCTTTGGCCTTTTTGGCCCCCAGGGCACTGCTGGCTCATGGGCAGATGTTGCCCACCAGGACCCCCAGGTCCTTCTCTGCAGAGCTGCTCTCCAGCAGGTCAGTGCCCAGCCTGTGCTGGTGCATGCAGTTGTTCCTCCCCAGGTGCAGGACCCTGCATTTGCCCTTGTTAAATTTTGGAACGTTCCTCTCTCTGCCCACCTCTCCATGAGCATCTTTTCAGAGGACATTGCCCATATTATTTTTCAATGCTTGGAAAATGGCAGCAGGACCAAAGAGAAAACCAAAGACACTTTTCCTGGTTAGAATTGTTTTGTTTTTAAGTATGGGAAAAAACAAATGGCCTACTTATAACCCTGAAAAACATCCTTCATATCATACAAATCACGTTCATTTAGTAACATCACTTTTGCCTCTGCCCCAGCTCAGCTAAATCTATTGGTTGGAGTAATTAGACAAATATGTAAATATACATTCCATATGCTTAAATAATAAATAATTGTTCTGTATATCTTTTAGCTTCAACTTCTAATTTCTTTCAACCAGTGCGTGCAATACTGAATAAAATTATAAATAGTGTCTGTATTTCAGGAAACTAAACTGCTGTCTTTTCTAAAGATTACATGGACATCTGATATATAGAAAGTATTCTTCCAACATAAAGCACTAATTCTCTTCATGCATTTTAAACCCAACACACATTATTTACTGAAGATTTAAGACGAAATTTCTATTCATAGACAATTTTCAGGACATAAAATGCCTATTGACTTTCTAAAAAGCAAGAAAAAAAATGCAAAGAGCTTATTTAATAGCTTCAAAACTGAAAAAATGAAAACTTGAAAAGTCAAACTATTTTCTTTACAGACTTCTTACATATTCCAAATAATCAATTTATGCTTGTAACAGGAACAAGTTAATTTTTTGCAAACTAAGGAAATCAATTGGACTCTTTCTAACCTAATTGTTTTCTCCCAAAGGGATAAACACATCTTGTGACAGGGTTTGCTCTAACAGTACTATTTAAATTTATTCTCTGTGCATTTCAAATCCATAGATCAAAAGACATAAAGATAGGGGAAAACCTCTTAATCTGTGCCCCAAAGCTGCAAATGTGTTAATATTCTCATCTTTCATGTTTGCAAGGTAATTACAGTAAAGAGCTCCATACTGTATATTTCAGGAAGGAACTTCACCTCTGATAATGGTGAACTTTGAAAGGAGACAGTTTTCCCCTTATTGCAGAGGAACTTGTTAGTTATTTCCTAGGTTTAAAATTGAAGACTTTATACTCACTGTGTTTGCAAACACTCAAAAATGTTTTATCTTTGGAAAACCAAAAAGCACATGCTGTTAATTGATTTTGTTACTTTTAGAGAACATAGAGATAAATAATACTAAAAGCTTGTGCAATGTATGATCTAACTCAATTTAACACAAAACTGTTCTCAAACTTTTAGAAATTTAAATTTGTTGTACAAATTTCATCCTTAATAAATTAACTTCTCCTCACATAATTTTTCTAATCATAAATAAGAATTATTCTATTTATAATTCAGAAAAGAAGTTGTGATGACAAATGGCAAAAACCTTTCTGTAGCTTGTAGATGGTTCCAATAAATACATACATGCATTATTATTGCAGATCAATATAAAAACGATTTTCTCCAATTTTTATTGAATTAAAAAAATGAAATAGTTTCTTTTTTGGCAATTTTTAACTGTACTAATAAAAGCAAAGACAATTTAAGAACATAGAGTTGGATTAAGTGGCTTTAGATACCATCCACAGAGGATATTAATTAATAATGTCTCATGTAGTACATCTTAATAATTAGGAAATTATATAAACCTAAAGAAAACTTGAATAGAAAAAATTCCTTGGCCAGATATGGAGCTTTCATACATGAAAATTCTTTTTAAAGGGTGCCCTCCTATATCATTTATCATTATGCTACAGTCTGCATGGGCCACTAACATTGATGTACAGTATTTAAAACGCTGAAAACTTATCATGACCTGCTTCCTTTTTTACTATATTTGTTTTTATTTCATGTTAAACTATCCTGTGAACTTGACCAAATCTATGCATAGCCTATCTGTGCTAAAAACACACATATCTGATTCAGACTGTTAAACTTAATTTACTAATATTTAGAAACTTCTGTAAAGATTTAAAATGTATTCTAAAATCTAGACAGCATCGTTTTTGTAATACGTGTCAATGTTGAAATTTTCAGTTGAGAAATTGACTTCTAAACTGTTTGAGTATACTTGATTAGATTTCAGAAACCACAGTGAATGTTTTAGATTCTTGTCTTGCTGACTTCTATATCTCTCAGTGAAAAAAAAAATTAGCTACAATTTACAGGGCATGTTTAACTGTGCTCTCTTTGTTAGAACTTTCTCACAGCAGACTGTTTCCTCTTCCTACATTCTGGTTTTGTATTTGCTTTGGGGGTCATTAATTGCTTCTCCAGATTTCTTTCTTCTCCGGTTTTGCATTTTTAAGTCTATCTTGAATATTAAAAAACACAGAAACATGCATTTCAGCTCAATGAAAATCTGTTAATCAAAAAAGTTTGATGTCCTATGTCACCTATAATTCTCTCATGGCTCCTCAGAGATCAAACAGATGACAATTCATCTAAACAGAAGTCAGTTCTCAAAATGTTACATCTACCTGTGCTAGAAAGACAGTAATGATTCCCTGAGAGCCCCATAATAATCAATAAACCTTTGTCTTGAAAAACATCAGCAGCTTACTAGTGATAAACCGCAGGAATTAAGTCAGACAATAATACACACTTGGGATAGCTCAAGTCCACCCACTAACTATTTAAAAAGCATGAAAAAATTCTTTCCAAATCTTTTTAAATGTTCTAAAATACATGGAAACCCATATGTAAATGTACTAAATTCTGTAACAAACAAGAAAAAAAAAATCTTTTACCCCGATGCACATTCTTACCTGATGGCATGTATGGACCACATGGCCTTTATGAGTGATCAAGAAGTTTTGTGCTGCAGCTCTTGGACTATTTAATTCTGCTTTGATGTAAATCTGCTTTGATTTTTAGGCCTTATTTTCTGCAACCCATAATTGCTCTAAACTTAAAGAAAACACAGCTGGAAAAGAGCAAATAATGGTTGGTCCTGCTCTCTGCATTCACACTGGTAAGCAAGTGGCTTGACATGGAATTTGCTTTTGTATGAAGTGTATAAGTAATTGCATACATAAGTATACCACAGAATTCAGAAAAGCAGTTTACGTGGTGTTTTAAGGATTAAGATCTAGGCAGTGGGTGAGTTGTACAACTATGGCTAAGAAAGGAAAGGAAACACTTTCACCTTGTGGGTACATACACCCTGGTGAACAGGAAGCAAATTAAAGTTTACATTGGGTTTTCTTAAGGCAAGATGGGTTTTTGATGGAATGATGCAATGATTTTGGGTGTTATGAAAGAGCATCCCAGGAGAATCACAGGAGGAAAGGACAAAGATGACACAGGATGGAAGTTCAGAGTAATAGAGAATCACAGAATGGGTCAGGCTGGAAGGAACCACAGCGTGTCATCTGGTACAATCATCCTGCTCAAGGGTCATCCAGAGTACAAGACACAGGATTGTGTCCAGAAGGGTCTTGAATATCTCCAGTGAGGAAGACTCCACAAGCTCCACGGGTAATCTGTGCCAGTGCTTGGTCACACAGAGAGGAAAGAAGTTCTCCCTCATATCTGTCAAATTTTCTCTTAAAATCTTCTCATAGTCCACATTTCTTGGGAGAGGACCCCAAGGTCAGTCAGAGAAGCAAAACCACCCAGTTCTTCTCAGACTCTGAACTAGATTTTATTTCAGTCAAGTTTGCACTGCCTTTTCATTGCTGCTACATCATTGCTGTTGATATTTTTTTTTGTCCCATGAGCTCTGAGAAAATATTTAAGGCTAAACTGATTTCAATAAACTAGTTTTATGAACTCCTAATCCTGATATCAGACCTATGATCCCCTGAAGATCCACTGTGTTCAAAGGAAACATCTTAAGAATAGGAAGCCTACTAGATCAGCAGTTCTAAGATTACAGACTAAAAGGCTGTGAAGATTTTGATTCCAAATGCTAAACCTGATAAACTCTGCATTGTTGGGAATAATTAATGACTATTTCCATCTTCAGTTGCTGCCACAGTTAGGAGTCCCTTAGGCATCCCTTTGCACTTTACAATGTAATTTTCTGCCTTATGCCATTTTTTTTTTAAAGAGGGAGGAAGTGTTTAATATCTAGTTCATGCCTAAATCAGTTTGAATCCACAAACAAAGGTGATCTGAAATAGCCTAATTTGGACACTTCAGAGTTTTCCCATTTCTTAGCAGCACATTTTTAGAGCATCATCCAGCACTATTTTTTTTTAAGCATCCTGTGGAATACCTGCTTCCTCTCCAGAGCAGTAAGAGCACTTGCCTAGGTAATGGAAGACAAGCCCAACTCTTCCTTCAGCATTCCAAAAGCCAAACCCATTACCATAAACACTAGGTTGCCAGCAAGTCTGACTCCAAGAGTGAGTGTATGAACTGAGAAAAGAAAAAAGGTTCAAAGAGGACAGGAAAGGAGGGGTATCTATTTCACTCTGTTTGCTGGGCACAGAGAATAACATAAAACCATATTTCAGAGCTTATCAGACCACCTGCAGTTTGGGCTCTACTCCAGGCTGATTGCTGTATTTTGGTAATTACTGAAATATATAAGCAGACTTGAAAGGACATCCAGAACTCTTTTCAATCTTAACAGACTCATTCATAGCTGACAGGGTAATGTATCTTCACGCAATTCTTGGTATCCCTCCAGCACAGTGAATGCCTCAGTGAAAAGTGACCACTTCAGGAGGTGCAGGAAGATTCTCCCAAAACAGCTTCTGGCAGTGCTGTCCTAGCCAGGGCCACTCTCTGTTTAAGGAAATCAGTAAGGTCAAACAGTGGTTAATGAGAAAAGGAAAGGTCACTGTAGTTCTTTGTTACATTGCTTTGTCACTCCTGCATGCACACTAAGGTTCAGCCATCATTGTTAGGAAGCAAAGATAATCCCCTGTGACCTAGGCAACTCATCATGTAGTTCTTATACCTGGAACAATCACCAGGAGTGGTTTACAAACAGACATGAGCCTGAAATACATCCACATAAATTGATTAACCACTTACCCTGACTAATGCATACATATGGAGAAACTCAGATCTATATGTGCAGTATTTGCCTCTACTAACTGGAAGAAAATATATCTAATGAGTAATGTTATCAGCTCTACTGCAAACAGCAGGCATCTTCCATGCTGCTTACATTAAACTCTCAGTGAGTAAGGTAAATGACATAACTTCTGCTCTAAGTCAGCATTTCCCATTACAAAAGAAAAAAGATCAAAACCTCACCATTAATCACATCTTTGCTCGTAAGCAGCACCACACCATTACTCCAAGATAGGTTTTCAGTAAGTAATAAAGTACTAACAGGATAATGGCAGTGGAATAGCAAATGAAATCTGTTCTTGCTCACATTTGTTCCACTTCTTTGCACTGATAGTAAAAATACATAAAATGGGATACTGAAGATACCCATATGCAGTGCGTTAAAATGAAGAGGAAAAAAACACCCTAGTGCATTCCACTCTCTTCCATGCATCATCAACTACTTTCTGCCAAAGTCATACTAAGCTGCTAAGAAGCAATAAAAAGCTGCAACTGGAGAGCTACAGAAGATTCAGGGCATGTAAACATACACCAGCCTAAAAAAATAACAATTCTCATCCATAAAGACATCCCTATTATCCATCTTCTTTTATGTATTTTTCTCATCCTCTCAAAAGAGAATTTGTATTTAGTCAGTGATTGGATGTTCAGCCCAAAACATTTCTAACTTCAGCAGCCTGTGAGTTTAGCAATACATTCCAGAGTCAAAACCTTGCCCTGCCAGTCTGCAACCACTCAACATATTGACTTTCCAAAAGTTTTCCCGGAGACCCATGTGAAGGATGTATATGCCCTATGATCACTTTGCATCCCCATATCCAAATCCACCTGCCTTACTAGGTTTTAGGGAAGTGATCAGCTCAAGAGTTTGCCATTTGTACAACAGGATGAGACTAATTGTGGAGACACTCCTCCAGGCAGGAATCTGTACAGAGTAACAGAGGACTATATTCACAGTGGTTGTATGAACCACTCTATCCAATGCATCAAATCCTCAAATACTCAACATTTCATTGTAAGGAAGTCAAAATTTAACCCCTCTAAGGAAGTATATCCCACCCAAACATGGGATATGGAAACTACAGCAAGTCAGCAAAACATGTCATACAGAGAGTAACCATGTGATTATACATTATATACAAACTAAAAAGAAAAAATGAACACAAAATTCTGCACATGCTAGCCAATACCTACATGACAGCAAGTAATGGTATGAACCATAAAGTTAATAAATGTGCTTATTTGGAAGAAAAGAATAAGGAACTAAAGAGAAAAGAGCATATTTATCTTATTCACTTGATTAAAATCAATTTTGGTAAGAAATACAACTACATTGCTACTATTAATGAAAAAATGTGTTTATGAAGTAATTCATATTACATCATGACATTTTCATTAGATGCAGTACTTTTTCTCAAAGAGAATACAGTACACTATCAAAATGATTGCCAGCTGCTAGCTCTGCTGTCTTGAGTTCAATTAAAGAACATGAAAATCAGCTTTTGATTTGCAGTGTTTTAAATATTTTCAAAAAAAAACTTACAGCAAAAGCCAGAATGTGAGTTCCTCCTTAGCACTACCTGGGACCTTATGCACAACTTTCAGTTACCAAGAAATAGTTTCAAACAGCTTGATTGCAACTTGTGGAACAGGAATGTAGCAATTACTATGCAAATGGTAAGTGCATATTAATGTAATTAGAACAAAGAGATAGCACTTGTCAGATAAAGACTACTCATTTGAATTCTTTTGCAAGTGAGCAGAATTTGGCCATGGTTGGATCCCCATGTACAGGTACAGCACTGCTTCCTTGCCACAGCTGTAGATCGGATATAACACCAGCAAAGACTGTGATTACAGCCTTCAGCTCTTCTCATGTGTTTCACTGTTTATCTATTGCAGTGAATCTCTTCCTATTAGATTTAATTACTGTATTTCTGAATCCTTCTGTCTTTATTACTTTGAAGCTGATTATCAAAGTACAACATGCAGTGCTTTCTTTCTCCATTCCTCAACTCAAACGATTTGTGTGCTTCTCTTCAAGGAGGTACAAAAGCAGCACTATCTAAACTAACAGGGTAGTCTTGACTAAACCTGCTTTGGAGTTTTATACTATCCCAAATGTTTCCTGAAGAACAGTTCCTGAATAACAGTACTGAAAAAATAGTTTGAAAAACAGTATGCATGTCCTTAACTAAACTAGAAGAAAGAGCAGTGTATAAACCCTCGGGTTCTGTAAGCTGCTTTAAAGACAACTAGTGCCAAAGAAGTTGGGTCTCCAGTGCCAACTCCTGTATTTTGTCTCTGTGCTGTCCTTATGTTTGACCAAGACACACATAGTTCATTCTAATTTTGTCTCACTGAGGACGATCTATGGTGCATTTGTACACCTTATCCTTTCACAATTTCCACAAATGATAATTCATGCTGGGGATCTGCTCCACACAGAGCAAGGAGAACACAATTCATCTGCAATTTTATGAGTAGTTTCAGCTTCATAAATGTACTCAGCATACTATTTCAAGCTTGTGTTTTGACCTTATTCATAGTTCCTAGTTTATGATCTTCTAATATTGCATTTCTCTCACACCTGGCTGCTCTGGAAACGTCACTAAAATACAGTGTATAGCTAAAATGAACTCTGTTGTGACACTTCTATTGTTAATAAACCTCATCATCATTTACAACATGAACACATTTGCTCTGTTAGAACCATGTTAGAATCAATTGCACAGGTGGTGGTTCAAAAGGCAAAAGAAAATGGTTTTCAAAATAATTAGGAATTTTTTTTTGCTTAATTTTATACACATGATCCTCTACACATAAGTACACAAACAAGTCAAACCAGGGGAAATAATTTTTCTCTTTTTACAAGGTATTCAAGCTTATTTTGAAACATGACTATTGTGATAACACTCTGCATTTTCAAGCCTCTTCAGAAAGGAAATACAGTCATTTGATTAAAAAAAAAAAGAAATTGAAAAAAAAATAAAGGGAAACACTGGACTACCTGGCAAGGTGAGGGAAAAAAAGGCTCAGGAAGGTTTGGTCAGAATAGATTTTATGAGAAGAGGGAAGCTACTGTCATCACATATCTCAAATCTGTACCTTACTAGTAGGCATTTCCCCCATGATGAAATAATTACTGGTCCTGACCCAGAAGGCACAAAATTTCAGACAAATCATTTCCATCTCAGCACAGACAGCACCTGCAGCCAACTGATCCCTGAAAATATTTTCATGGGTTTCTGCCACATTTAAACATGCTTTCTGAACATCTATTGGGCAAGAGTTAGCACAAATTTTCTATTTAGTGAAAGGCAGTGGAGAGAACAGTCAAGTCAAAGGTTTATGGAAGGAAGAAAAGCTATCTGTTTAAGCATGTAGCTGTCAGGAGTTATTTTATGGGATGTATGAAACCTAGCAAATCACATTCACATCAAAAAGAAACTACATCCAACACTGACTCAAATACATCCCCTTGCTGTTGCTATAGCCTGAGAGTCTGACCTTCACATTACATTTAATAGGAGACAGAAAGAGTGAGAGCCACATATAGGAGACAATAATCCGTGAAACCTCCTAAATATTTGAAAGTCCTAAAAAAACCCAGTAAGAAATAAGAGGTGCATGAAAAAATATGAGCTCAAACATAAAGAGTCTTTTTTCATACACTTATAGATTAATTCCTTTGCAGAAAGAAGAGGAAGACTATGTGAGCATATATCAACAACATAGAATTCCAACAATTACTTATTTTTTATTTCCATCTATAAATATGAAAATGCAGTTGCCAGCTGTTCTGGTGCCTAGTGTAATTTTCCTGCAGTCACCAGTCTCCACGCAATTTATGATAAGATTGATACATAAGTATGAAGTGGTTTCTCTATTTGCCCTTTATGTCACAACCAAAATTTACTTATCAATCCCTTTCAGTTAAAATAGGGGTTTATACTAAAATATATATATATATAATAACATATATATATGCAATATACATATGTACCAAATAAAATTGGTATGTCACAATTATTGATAGGCTAAAGCCCAGTCTTAGATACACTCTTGAACACATTTAATGTCAGCTGTATGAATCTGTTTAATTTTGTGCCTGTCAATCTAAACAAAACAAAAGAAAACCCTAGTTTGCTCTTCAGTCTGGGAATATTTTCCCAATATAATTATTTCAAATTCTGAATCTACTCAGAATTAAAAGCAACTAATCCAGTGATAGCTGAAACTCACATTTCTTTAAGATGAAGACTTTTTATCCAGAAACATTGATTAAACAGTGACAAAACTATTCTATGAAAATCCCTTAACTGTTAGAATAATTTAAAAACAAAATAGGTGGGCTTTCTACAAGTTCAGACCCTCAAATTCCTCGTGCCACTGCTTTTCTGGATTGACTGAACAACTTCTCAAGGATTAATTTCTTCCTGAGTCAAACACTCATGGAGGTAGGAAGCAGAAAGTAACCACAAACTGTGTTTGCACACAAACACACACGCATATACAATACACACTAATTTATTTAGTTTTAGTGACATTCTTCTAAAATACTTCTATTTTCCTGTTCCACATGTATATGTGCTCATATTTTTTACAGGGATGGCTCAAGTTTCTCTGTAATAATGGTTGTATCACAGACAGACTTTTGAATAAATCAAAATTTCAACATTATTTGAAAATTTGACTTTTCGGTTTAAAATAGTCTGCATAAAATTCAAAAATGAATTTGACAGTGCTGTTTAATGCTTCTTGGAAATTTTTGTGCAGCTTTTTCTTCCCTCTCCTAGATGCTTTTCACCTGTACTGTATCTGTCATTATGCATTGAGACTAGAGATTCGTATCATGTGTTAACAAAGAAAAGTATGTCATCTTAATCTAGACATCCACAGAGAAGACTGAAAATATATCAACAGGTGTCAGCTCTCAGAGAGGAACCACAGTAGTGTTTCTGAATAAAGGTAACATTCTCTGTGAAAACTCTCTACTGAAGGTGGTTTTGCCTATCAGAAAAACCCAACCTTTTCTTTTGTTTCTTTACTAGATCTGATTTTTTTCAAGTAAAATTACACCATTATGTAGTAGGGGAATATGTAACTTGTAACTATGGAATATGTATATTTCACTCTGCATGGCAACAGCATCAATAGTTTTAGTTTACATTAGAAGATTAAAAAGACAAATACTGAGAGATCTGTTATCAGTACTTTCCAAAAATCCTGCTGCTTTTCTAGCTGTAAAACATCTGGCTGAACAATGAACTTGTTTTTACTATATTAATATTCAGTGTCAATACTGCGCTCTCACCCAGAGAATATATTTCATTTTATTTATAGCTAGAAATAGGTAACAAATAGCATAGTCTCTTTTTAAACCAAGGTATTAATGGTTGCACTCCACAAATTAATGTCTAAGATTTGATCTTTACACTTTACCTTTGCTGATTTAGAACCTATTTTGCATACCTTAGATGCTGATATAGTTCATAGAATCTAATCTACAGCAGGTAGAAAACATAATGAATTTGGTATGGATGTGCCTCAGTGTTCCCTTCTCTTGGTGCCAAATGTTGTTCAAACTAAAAAATTAAGATTTAAGGAGTAAATTGTCAGTTATCTGAAACGGGGCTCTCTGTACTCCACTGACTGAACAGAATGATCTAAATTACTGGGATGATAAAGAAGAGCACATGCAGTCATTTATTACTTTGACCACTTCATGGTTGTTTTTTCAATTGCCAGGAAAGCAACAGAATCATGTATGAACCTTTGATCCCAAAGAATCCATAGTAGTTCCAGGTGTGTTTAACCTGGTGCTTGTGACAGTCCTTGAAACAGCCTCAGTGTTTGTTTTGTAGGCCCACAGGGAGTGGATGCTGGGGGACAGGCTGACCTGAAACTCATTAACAAGATGCTGGTCTTTCTCACTTTTTTGTAAAGAACAGAACACACCCTGGAAAAAAAGAAATAATTATGATAATTGAAAATACACCCTTACATATTTTCAAACACCAATCAGCTTTGAGCATTCAAAGAACACCAACAAGTAGAATGTAATATCAAAATGCTATGATCAATATGCAGAAAAAAAAATCCTAGATCATCCAGCATATTTCCAAGCTTTGGATATATGATTTTCAAACTGAATAAACTCTGTGACTCCACTTCTCAAAAATTAGGACAAGGCATTAGTGGGAAAAAACGTATGAAAATATTAAGTGCCAAGATTTTCCTTTAGGAATTTACAGCAGATCTGTAAGTCTTGGCATGCTTGCCCCCCACAACAATATAGTATATTGTCAGCAATATTCCCTGCTATATTCCAGCCAAGAGGAAGATCTCTCTCCTGAAAATTACTTTTGAACATAGTTCTATGAGGATTTACTAGTAGATATTCACTAAGCCACCAAGAGAAGACATTCATTATAAATTGTATGGTTTCAAAAATATTTATTTAGCAGCCTAAGCTGAGGACAAAGAAAAAAATGCACAATTCCCAAGATTAATCAAATACTAAACTGCCACTCAAACCACTTTTTTTCTCCACATATGTGGGTTTTTCCACTAGCAATATCCACTTGAACCACTCCATTATTCACTCACCAATTACAGTCATGGACAAAACAGACTTGACTTTGTGTAATGAATTCAATTTCCTACAAGTCCAATCACAGTAGAAAACAGAGAAGCAGAACTTTTTCCCTCGCATATCCAAACTAGTGGATACAATTACTTCTGCCCAATAACTGTTTCCCCTTCTTAAATATGTTACTACAGAGGCATTACTACTGCTGCTGACCTGCCCAGTGGGAGATCAGTCTTGGAGCCAGATGGAATTGGCTCTATAAGGCATAGAAGCTTCTGGTAGCTTCTCACTGAAGCCACTCTTGTGGCCTCCCTGCTACCAAAATCCTGCCACACCTACCAAATATACACATTAAAAGAGGGAAAAAACTGGAAATCATTGTCTTACATTGAAGCAAATGAGAACTAAAATGCACCAGGACTGGATCTAGCAGCAGTGTGAATGAGCAGCACCTCCATGTCATGCATCCAAAAACTTTTTATGAGAAAGGGGATATTTACCCCACCATTCCTGGGTAAATCCATGTCTGCAGAAGTCACTGGGACATATTTTCTAGTTGTAAGGAAACTTAAGCAGTGGAAAGATAAGATTTCAAAAACTAGGATTTTTTTAATAAAGAAAGATACACTGATAATGCCCTGAGGCCTCAGTAATGGCTTGTCTCAGTTTTGATGGTTCCTTTAACTTGAGTTCTTACAGAATCATAAAATCATTTAGGTTGGAAAAGTTCTTTAAGATCATCAGGCCAACCATCAACCTAAAATTGCCAAGGCCACCACTTAACTATGCCCCTAAGGCCCACATCTCTATGTCTTTTAAATACCTTCATGTATGGTGACTCAACTGCTTCCCTGGGCTGCCTGCTCCAATGTTTGACAACCCTACTTAGGGAAGACATTTTTCTAAATATCACTTGTTGAGAGAAGAAACTGACCCCCACCTCACTACAACCTTCTTTCAAGTAGTCATAAGAGAGCAATAAGGTCCTCCCTGGGCCTCCTTTTCTCCAGGCTAAACAGCCCCAGCTCCCTCAGCTGCTCCTCATAGGACTTTTTGCTCCACACCCTTCGCCAGCTCTGTTTGCCCATCTCTGGACACGCTCCAGCACCTCAATGTTCTTGTAGTGAGAGGCCCAAAACTGAACACAGGATTTGAGATATGGCCTCACCAGTGCTGGGTACAAGGGAACAACACCTGCCCTGTTTCTGCTGGACACACTGTTTTTGATCCAAGCCAGGATGCCATGGGCCTTCTTGACCACCTGGGCACACACTGGCTCATGTTCAACTGGCTGCTGACCAGCACCCCCAGATGCTTCTCTTCAGAGCAGCTTTCCAGCCACTCTGTCCTCAGTCTGTAGCATTGGATGGGGTCGTTGTGACCCAAGGGCAGGACTGGGCCTTGCTGCCCTGAATTGATAGCAGTTCAATATGTTTCTCACTTTTGCATATGCAGGTACTATCCAGTTTATATCAAAAAATTGTTCCATAACTGCCCTGTGCTTCTCTTAGCTCACATGAAATCTTTAACATCACAGCTATCTGCTCTAGGATGGCAAAGCTCCTGATAGGCACATGGCTGCATCAATGGATAGATGAGAGCTGTCTTAGCCTAGTTTATACACTTAAAGAGGTGTCATAACAGCTTACAGAAAGCCAGAAAATCCTGTTGACATATGTCACATCTAAACCAAAAGACTCCTGCAATGAAGCTCTGCTAACAGTGCTATGACTACAGACCACAAATTAGAAAAAAATGAAGCATTATGTAACACTACAAAGTTTTTGCTACATGGTCTTTATATCTGACTTCTACTGCAAGTCCTTTGTGAGTTTTAATTCAGCCTGTGCACTTTTCCTTTCAGCCATTTCTGAAATCAGGGTCAAAAGCAGCCACAAGAGATCATCTGCCTCCAGACAGAATCAACTGTATAAACAATACATTCTTAATCAAACACCCCTGTAAAAGGACCCCTAATCCCCAGGAAATCTTTTGGTTTTGTAGAAAAGTAAAGATGGAGAAGTGTTTAACCCATATAGTATATGTACTTTGCATGTAAAAATAATTCCTCAATGAGAGTGCATGGGGAAAAATATGAACCATTCAAACTAGAATCATAATTCTTTTAGCACAAAATTCAGTGAGATTTTTTTTTTTTTCCAAAGGGAATAAAACTAAGCCAATGGTTTCTTCACCTGAAATGAAAAAGTGCACCTGTATCTGAAAACATCTTTAAAACAAGGGTTTGTCTTTCTTGTTGCTACAGGCTGCCCAGGGAGCTCACAGAGTCTCCCCCTCTGGAGGGATTGCAAACCCACCTGTGTAAGCTGTCCTAGGTGACCCTGCCTTGGCAGGTGGTTGGGTGAGAAGCTCTCCAGAGGTCCCCTCAACCCAAACAATTCTGTGATTTTGTGATACTCCCACTGCCCCAGTTCTTACCACTCCTCTAGAGAAAAACCCCAATTACATGTATTTCAAGAACCTTGTCTTACATTATCAGAAAGGTGACCATTTGTTATGTTTTCTTTCCTTCTACCATTATTTTAGCATGATGCTGTGGAATGTATTGGTTCCAGCCCTGAGTTGCAGCTTTTGCTCACAACTCTTCCCTTCTGAAAGGCAAGCAACAGCATTAATAAGCATGTATCTCCTCACGCCTCTGGAAAGGTCTTTAGACAACAATTCCAGCCACAATAAAGTTCCTACCCTGTCAAGTAGAAGTGCTAAATGTGAAGAATTCTGTTAATGCAATGTTATGATTGAGATTTTCAATAAACCACAGCAGGGAAGCCCAAATTTTGCCTCTTGAAGCAACTCTAAGAAACCACAGTTAATCATCTCAAAAAAATAAAAACTAGAGGAAAACACAAAAAATTTGAAAAAAAATTGTGCATGGCTGAATACAAAACCTGAAATTAGTGTGAACATATTTGACTGATTTCCAATAGGTTTTGGATCCCCTAATTTTTGCAGGTTTTTTCCCTCAATATTAAAGAAGGTAATATTATTTCCTGAACATACTTGTGTGTACGCTGGCCATATTTTCAACTTCCTTATCATCATCCCTCCATGCTACTTCCAAGGAGATATAAAAATATGTTCTGGAAAGGTCAGAAGTTACAGACTATCTGAGTCTTCCCTGTAACAATAGCCTTCTGCTAAAAACTGTGAGGAACTTTACACTTTCTGAAATAGGACAAGGATGAATGAAGACAGTGTGGATAGACACAAACGCCTTAAAGACTTGGTGATGGTATGAGAAACTACCTGTGACACCATTATAATCTGAAACTCTACAAAGCATTTTATTGAAACATGGAGGTAAGAAATATTTTTAAATATACATTTAATATCAAAGCATTTTTTTCAAATATGTGAAGAACACTTAAAATCAAGTATTCAGCTGTTATGTTATAAAACTCATATTCAGCAATTATAAATGACCAAACCTCCACTGATATTAATGGATTTACAGAGGCTAGAGAGACACAGAAAGTGAGTTTTGAATGATCTAATAATAGAAAAAGCAAGGGATACTGACCTCATTTGTACCATCACCACACACCTTGCTACTTGTAAACACACCAGCATGACATGACCAAAATTTCCAAGGAAAAATCTGTATTTGTGCAATGAAAAAGCATGAACTCTTCAATTTCCAGGCAATCTTTTCTGAGAATTTGAAAGCATCAGGCAAGAAAAACTTATAAATGATGAATGGTTATCTTGTGCTTGAGACATGAGCCTGAGTTTTTTCCCTGGCTTTGTCCCAACTTCTCTATGGCCTCAAGCAAGGTGTACTAGCAGCAATGGCAGTAAAAGGCTACAAACTCGCTTTTGAGCATAGCTCTGAGAAATAGTTCAAAACTCCCTAAAGATTAAAAATAACGTGCAAGAAGGACAGAAATAGATTAACTAAGCAGGAGGGGTTATTGGTAAGATTCAATGCCTGCATTAGGAATTTTCTGGTAAAGTAAAAATCAATCTGGAAATTAACAGAATAAAAATGGTGCACTTAAAATGATGCCTACATCAGCTAATTGACTGGGGGAAAGTTTATTGTACACTAGGTCTTGTGTACAGTTTTAGGAAACAGAACTCCGTAAATCAAAACAACAAGAGATTTGCAGGGGAACTCTCAAAAGTATGATGCAATTTCCAACACAGTTCTGAGTATCTGCTCTGTGCTGAGCCTCAGCCACGGGGGAGCAAAGGTAAAACCATTCCAGATGACCCTGGCCATCAGCAGCAGGTTATTAATGCAGCACTGAGATTCTGTCTTCTCTGCCGTGAGAGTTCTCTAACTCTCCCTGCTAACTTACTTCAGAGCTCCTAGGTGCACACTGGCTTCCCTCTGGCCACCTCCAAGCAGAATAAACATTTCACTGCCTCCATCAACTTGTGTAAGCAAACACAATACTACTTCTCTAACTTAAGAGTTCTTTGAATCCTTTATGCATGCCAAATAATAACCATTATAGGAGAAAGTCTCAATTTGTCATGCATCCAATATTTCTAATGCAAAACTAGGATTGTGTATGAATATGCACTCACATAGCAAAAAGGGAAATATTTTATAAGAACAGTGTATGAGTCTTAAAGACATCATTATATAAGAAAATGGCCTCTGAATCAGATGTATTTTGCTTATTCAGATATCAGCATATATTAACTTCTGACATTTGAAAAGCTTTTGTTCACAACTAATAGAATGAGAGCAGAACAGACCTTAAAAGCATCTTAAAGTAATGGAAGATTTAATAAGAAAATAATATACTTTTAGTCTCACAAAAAATGTGAGCATATTAATAATAGATTACCACCACTACTCAGCATGATGTAGGGATCCACGAAATGTTACAGGGCCAAGTCTCATGCTGGTGAAATGCCAGCTGGTAACCCTGATAGAGTCACTATGTGTGAAAGAAAACTTCCCCTGAGGATGTCCAGTGGGTATATTCTCAACCACAACACTTTTCAGATTAGAAGAGGGTACTCATTTCTGCAGGCTTCCTAATGGTTCAGTGACTTCATCTAATGGCACCCTCTAATAGTTCTTGCACTCACCAAGCCCAGTGAGCAGCACAGCTGCCTCAGCTCCAGCTCCATCCCTCTGAGCAGTGGTGCCACAGAGTGAGGATGCCAGCACCTGCAGCTCCTGCTGCTCTCCATGGGAGATGAGGTTACTCACTGGGATAGAGGAGGTGCTCAGCTTTTAGCACAGTCAGACTGATAGTTTGTGTTCTTTAAAGTCACAGAGATTATTACCCCTTAAACACCAGCATAATTTATTGCTTCACTTTTAGAGGAAGAGGATTGAATGTGAGCGGGCTGCCTTGGAAATTACTCTTCTGCCTAGACAGCAGGGATTAGATGTGCATTTGTCATTCAGAGAAAATGCAACAATTAAGGTTTGCCACCCAGGAGATTTGGATTTCTTCTTGCTATTGCAGTGAATATCCTGTAATTTTTTAGCCGATTCCAGTCACCAAAAACTGGATTGACCAAATGAGTTGACCAAGTATCATAATAAGAAAACCATGAACTCACAGTCCTTTTAGTACAAATTGAACAGTGCTTCTATCACCAGACGACTTCAAACTGCCCCTCCCCTGTATACAGATGTCCAGTTCCAGTATTCAGGGGCTACTTGTTTATTTTCTTGTTATCCAGAATGTCCTCAAGAGACTGACTCTTGTCTTCCCCAAGTGCCTGTGGCAAGAGCTGACAACACAAGGGGGGATCCACAAAGAAGCATCTCATCAATGTAGATGTAAGTGTTTGCAACTCTCATTCTGCAGGAGAACTAACTGTGTAGGGATCAACTCAAATCTGTCACCTCCTGAAAATAATCTTTTCAGAAGAGAACCCATGCTTACTATGATCCTCCTGAAACAGAAAGACATTTTTGTCTTTGCAATATATTTTAGCACCTCTAAACCACTTTGCAAAGAGTACACAAATAGAAAGAAAAGTGTTCTCCAAATTACGAGCAAACTTGAGTATTGAAGTGTTAATATGCTCACAGTCACATATGGCCAATACAAAAAAAGGAATAATCATAACTGTGTGTAGAAACATGAAGAACCACCAAGCATAAAACCAGCCTAAACTACGACTTCGGATACTTTCTGTAGAGCGTAAAGAAAAACATTTGCATGCTTCTTTTTCTGACTCCATTATCTGTTTTGCTTTGTAAGTGCTTGAGGCAGGCTGTATCTCAGACACACATCCTGTTCCAGAACCAACCTCAGCTGCAGAGTGCTTCAAATGATCTCTAAAAGGGCAAAGGCAGCCCTGAACTTGGGGCATTATTCACTTCAGCTTCTCAACAGAATAATACACACAGTGAAAGCCCAGCAGTATTGGAGCCCTCCAGCATGACTGGCAATGTGGACCAAGTACAGTCCAGGCCAGAAATCTCAGCAAAAACTAAGATATTCACACAGCCAACAATTTAATGGGTCAGATAGGCCAAGAGAACCAAATACATAATAAAGCTAAAAAATAAATAATTAAATAATACAACCCAAAGGAATATACCAGAATCTCAGTTCAGTGAGATCTTGGGTTAACCTGGACACACTTTTGGCCACAAGGCAGTGCACAAACAGTTCCTCAGCTTTTAGTGCAAGTATCACATACTGACTGAACACTGAAACCTGGAACCTTTCATGGATACAAAATTGCAATGAATTTTTTTGATTGGGTGTCAGTACCATCCTGGTGAGGCTGTTTCACACCCTGCATCACCTCTCTGCAAGGCAGCACACCACACCTCAGCTGCATAGGCTACACTTTGAAATTGAATCAACATGAGTGCATTCAATTGACTGCAGTTATACAGATTAACAACTGCAACTGGCTACAATTAAAATGTAAACACACATCTTCATGATGATTAACTCCTGAAAAAAACATATTAGAGAAATGAGTGAAATGAAGGGTTTCATAATTCAATCCAATTTAAATAAACTTTGGCATCTTGTGGTTACTTCTGGCACAACTCAGTCAGCTTTGGCTTTCATCAAACCACTATGACTAAATTATACATTAGTAATATACAACTTAAAGGCATACATGGCATCTAATATATTTCAATGTATTCTCTTCTGATATTTGAATGAAGTTTGGATATAGGCTACTGCCATTCATATGTCTAATTTTTCACTGTAAATCCAGGCTTGGAAGCATAATTTCCAGTCCATCCTAACACTCCCGTTCCAAGTGCTCTAAACTGCATTACAGTTGATGGCATTACTAGTTCATCTATCTGTTATCAACATGTTCTGCTTCACATTTCCTTCTTTTCTGAACTAACCACAACTTTTCATAATGCTGTGCAATCAACATGTGAAGAACCACAAATAACTGTGGCAACCATACAACTAAAGAAAACTTATGTAGTATAGTTGCAAAACACTTAGATAAGAACAATGTACAGGGCCCATTTACAGCCACAAGTGAATGTAAATGAATTTAAGTGAATTTAACAGTGGTGGCTGGTTTGGGGAACAGGGTCTGAATCTCACTATGACAAACAGATGAAAATCACAATTTGGATGTTGTTCTGAAATAACTGGGAGGAGAGTTGAGAGCAAATTATTTGGCTCCAGAAAAAAAAAAATTACGAATGTGATAAATGGAAATAGTGTATCATTTCATAGCTAGGCACTGGAGACAAGATTTCCTGTTAATGTAAACAGAAATGGTTTATCAGAAGAATGAGGCTGAGCACAAATCTGTGACTAACCAACATAAGAACTGGAAACAGAGGTAATTGAGAAAATTTACTCCCAAATTTGAGCATTTTTTAGGCTTCCTGAACGCCCATGTTGGTGGGGAACTAAAACAGGTGTTTTACAAATGACTATAAACTAACTGACCGACTCTA
This sequence comes from Ammospiza caudacuta, assembly GCF_027887145.1. NCBI lineage: Eukaryota > Metazoa > Chordata > Aves > Passeriformes > Passerellidae > Ammospiza > Ammospiza caudacuta. The sequence continues at coordinate 118,518,922 of NC_080593.1, read as the reverse complement.
GTGAGTCTCACTGACTATAATCTGATTAAAGAATCTTCAGTATCTATGGGGATCTCCATGGGAAGACATCCACCTTCAGTATTCTGAGTAGCTCCATCTTCATTAGAGGATGCAAAGGCTTTTCAGGTTTGTATGATGCAAATTATTCAATGAGTAGGAGCAGCAAGGCTTGTCTTCCAGTTAAAATATAAATATACTTACCTTAGTGATGTCTACTTAATTCATGAAACAAATATATATTAGAGAAATTAAACACCCTGCTTTGCTTACTCTGCAATAGAAAGACACAGCAAACTTTTAGCAGGAAAAATAAACATATCACTGGCAGAGAAAATAATATATTGTTGTGATGTCATTCCTTACTATAATGCACTACAGTTTCCACCTTTAGAATTCTTCAGCTTTTTATTCATTGATTGTGGAGACTAAACCTCCAGAAGAATGTTTTTCTGTGCACTCCATTTTAACAGAATTCTGTTTCCAAAATGCATTTAGAAATGAGCTTTTTCCAGTCCATCTAAGAAGCTACAATTAACTGGGAGGTTTTTTTGGGGGGTTGGTTTGGTTTGGTTTTCTAGGCTGATACAGTTTTACATGTCTACTCATTTCCACTGTGACTTGTGCTGAGCTCTACTTGAACGCTCCTAAGCTCCAGGAGCACTTTCCAAGGAGATTCCAGGAATTGCCAGCAGGGAAGTGAAATTGCAGCATTCCCAGGAGAACACAGAGCATTCAAGGCTCAACCAAAGAAAAAAACTAGAGCTGGATGAGAAACATACCAGTCATTCCAATCTCCCTACGAAGCATCATCATCATCATCATCATCTTCATCATCTTCATCACATGATTTTGCTCCCCTGGCATTTTTTATTCAAAGGGTCTGACATAACACAGTAACTTTACAACAGAATAGTGAGAAACTGGCACAGCAGCAGCAGTATGTTAGAAAAGATAAATAAAAACCTTTTCCTTAAGGTCTTATTTTCAGTGAAACCTTAGGCAGGAATTCCTCCCACACACAGAGAAAACTTTCATCTCTCTGATAAAGAGGGCTTCCACATCCCACTTTTTTTTACACTCCTCTAAATACACCTTTCTGTACTTTTCATCCCATGCTCCCACAGTCTCCTTAACTCTAAAAGCATTTCAGGATCCTCACGCTTCATCTCCTAAGCATTATTCTACTTTGCTATATCAGTAGTTCCTTTGGTGTGTGTCAAAACCCTCCTCAGAGAGAGCTCATTGTCAAGCATATACCCTTTATATATATTTATACTTTCTCTCAGCCAAAACTTCTGTACTGATGAAACTGAACACACAAAAAAAAGAGACTTGTGGAAGAGACCTATGGAAGAACTTCAATTTTATTTCTTTGCAGCATTCACTTCTGTAAGGGATATATTACTTCTGCAAGGGATATTTTTCTTTTGGTTGAAATTGGCAGTTGTATTAAGTAGCAAATTTTCCTTTTTCCTTTTATTTTACTGTACTACTGGCATTCACAAGGTGGAAGGGGTTCAAGCTGCCTCTGCTTGAACCTACCATTATAAAGAGCCTATATGTAAAAGAATGACTTTCAGCAACTTTAATGAGAGCTGTAGGGCATTCAGCAACTTGTAAGAACAAATCCCAAATCACCACAGCATTAAAAAATCCATTTGAGTTGAGATTACATGCAAGATAGGGCTGTGTTTGAAGAAAGACATGATAAGGAAGTATAGTAAAAAGTAAAAGGTCTAAAATAAAATCTTTTACTACCATTTCATTACCAGGGTGTTAAGCACTCTGTATGTTTCTGAGATCAGAGTACAGTGATAATGCCTCCTACTACTGTCCTTTACAGACCTACCAAAGGCACAGATCCATAGCAAGACACAAAGACTTCACTGGTCACATATAGAAGAAAAAAAAAACAGCCCATGACACAGTAAAACCTGTCATAGTGCTGCTGGCACAGCTGTGTCAAGGAATTGCAAGTCTCACTCAGAGTAGGAGAGTCTGATCCCAAACCTGCTGGCGTGCCCTTTAGGAAGGTATGCACTAACTGCTCATGAGAGATGAGAAGAAAACTGTTTCATCTTGGACAAAACTGAGCTGATTCAAGATTCAAAGTGAGACACTTTCCATTTGCTACTGCCTGAATTTTGTTTTCAGGACAAATTGTACTAAATAAAAAGCAGAAAGAAATGTTCTTTCCGACCAGTAAAAAAAAATTACATTTACACAAAAACAATGCAATTAACATTATTTTTCATTTTAATTTAATGTCAGTTATAAAGCTTACAGAGATATCATGTCTACCATGAGCTAAGGCAGTGGTGCAAACTTCATTGCACTATCATGCTAGCACCCCTCATAAGCTGACCTGAAGAAAACACTGGCAAAACCATCATTTTGGTCTTCTTGGTGCCATGCCCACCAACCTTCACCCTTCTTGTACAACATAAAAGGTGGAAATTGGGACCATTCTCTATATTAAGATGACATTTTTATACTGAGGCTATAGCAAGACCAGTATCATTTAATATAAACATTTCATAATAATGTTTGCCTTCGTCTCACCTGCAGTGAATTTCAAAATTGACCTAGAGGTGAAAAACTCTGTATCATGTTATCAGTTTCCTGAACCACACAGTAACTTATTACTGCTCCTTTATATTAGTCATCTAGAAGCAAAAAATATGAAGTTCATTTCCCTGTACAGACAGAAATAACAGGCTTTTTGTCCCAAAATGACTGCTTAGCAATTAATTTTAAGACTGACTGAATGAAATATATTTTGCTTCAATATTAATGAGTTCAAAAGATCTGATATACTACATTGTATCACAGCATTGTTACTTATGAAATAATAAATCTCAAGGCAATCACAGGTACTTCTCATTTACTCAAACACCAAAATTTGACACTAATAGATACAACAGAATACTCAAATTGTTACTGCCATATCAAGCTTATTTCCACTGCACTGAAACACAAAAATTAAGAAACTAATTATTTCAAGATAACTCAAATTACTGTGTACTTTAAATATCCTCCTAACAAAGAATTGAAGAACTTTATTCCTTATGCTCTGGTAACATCATATAACACAGGATAACCTAAGTTGCAAGTCTTTAGAGGTCATCTGGTAAAACCTTTATTCATAGCCGAGCCAATTTTGACATCAGATAAACTTCAGTTAGATTAGGTTTTTGAGAGCTGTGATTAGCTCAATTTGAGTTTATTCAAGGATGGAGTTTCCAAAACTTCTTTCAAAAACATGATCCAATGATCCCACTATTTTTTTCTAGTATTCAATCAGAATTTCCTCCATGTTGCATCCTGGATCCTTTGCCTCTTGGCTCCACCAAGCACATCCAAGAAGCGATCATTTCATCAAGTATGGAACACATTAATTTACTCCAGTTCTAATCAAGTGAAGTACAAAACCTCCATTCACTTTTCTTGTACAACATCAGGGCCAATGATTGATGTGACTGGTTTGACTCTCTCTTTGGTCATCTAATCAATTAAATTCATATCATAGAGGGGCCAATAGGCAATACTTTTACGTGAAAAATTAAGGGATTGTGATTTTTCAAGTTATTTGTAAATTTACCAAATTGGTCCTGAAACTAAAAGAGCCTCTTTGCACCTATAAGATCCAAGTCAGATACAGACTGAAAACATGAGCTAAGATTAACCAGTCTTACAAGGCTTTATTTTAGATCCAAACTTCACAAAATTGGCAATATTTAAACACCACCTAAACAACTGCCAGTGCAATCAATCCCATATGATCTCCAAAAATAAGCCCTCGAAGTATTCAAGTTCTGCAAGTTCTACCCAAATTCCATTTAGATCCAACAATACTATCCTGAATTCCAATGACTTTCCAAACCACAATATTTGTTTCTTAGTCCCAAGAATGAGGTCTAGGTAGAATGTAGCAGATCCTGAAATAGAAGCAGATCAGCAGCATAAATGAAAGTTCTTACAATAACTATTTACAAAACTTTCTGGTCTTATAGACAGGAAGAGCAGCTATGTAATTCAAAATTTTCAGTGTATTAATTTTCATTATTGTCATTGAAATCTTAACTCCCTCACTTCATCACTATAAATATATTAATTAAATATTTATATTACAATTAGCCATCCCTCAGCCATAGAGCAGCCAGGAATTGCAGAATGGATGAAACTAAGCAAGAGCTGCATGATTCTTCTCACAAATTTACCCAGTTCAGAAATTTCAGAGGGCTCTGAAAGTTCATGTTTCCTCAAGTTTTGAATTTCTAACTCTGGAACACTGCCCAGAGGAAGTCTTACATGCAGCTTTGACAGGAGGGGATTTCACTTCTGAAGCTGAATTTCTGGTGCATGGAGAGGTTAAATCCTACAGTGTTGATGAGCTCAGAATGTGTGTGTGTTTTAGCAACAGATAACTCCCAACAATTTTGAAAAATAAAACAAAAACACAAAGTGGAAAACAGGTTTTACTCTCTTGCTCCTGGTGAGAGAGATCCTAAAACACATATAGAAACATGTATTCTTTGGATTGCAAATATTTAACTCAAGTAGTTCTACTGGGTGCAGCGTATTACTTGCAATGTTAAGGTTAAATGCAACTATACACCCACATTCCAAGTGTATCAGCCTCTTAGGTATAGCCACCAGCAATGGTCACATGTTTTGGGAATATCATACAAGTTATCAGAGGAAAGCACCATTCCCACTTATCCTGCAACCAGGGCATGGTTCAGGGCTACAACCCCAAGCTTTCTCCATCCTTGCTAGTACAATAGGCACTCCCTCAACTTCCTCCTCCTTTCATCAGTGGACAGATGCTTCATCTCCAGATCAATGGGCTGGTGATTCTTTCATCAACATAAAAAGTGGAGCAATGTATTGGTTCAAAGATTTTACTTTCTCAAATTTATCAATTCCCTTGAATCCCTGAGCTGTTAACTGAATAACTGGTATCTGTCAGTTCTAACATACAACCATCAAGAGTCAAAGATATAAAGTTATAGTATCCAGCTCTATAAAGTATTTAAAAATGAGATGAAAATCTATGCATGATATGTACATATATCACTTCCCCACACAACTGCTGAAATTCTATGATGTCCAGCAACAAATGATGAAACAGTATTGTCCATTCTAATGAATACAGTCTCATCTCCAAATGTAATGATTTACACACATCAATATCATTAATGTTAATGGCAACCATAAATATAAATCTTCTGAATATCAAAAGGGATTAGGCTGTTAAAATGACCAACTGCACTTCCCAAACAAACACTAGACAAAACATTAGTACATAGAAGTTATATTTCCACTGGAATAATTTTTCCATGTGGCCTGCTGACACTTTCATTATTTGGAAAATAACAGGTTAAGTAGGGAACAGCCTATTTTACACTAGCTATAACTGGGTAAACTACACTCTTCTAAATCAGGACCTACAGAATGAGCACTGTGCAGAGGAGCCCAAGGATAAACACATGAAATGAGACTGTCAAAGTCATGAAGGGACTTAGTAACACACTTTCCATCAACCACCCCTTCACCACTTTGAAAATCCTATTCACCATCCCTGTATTTAGATTTTTTTGTGTTTATCTATATATTTCTATGTCCCAAAAACTTCCACTTATTGTAAGTGTTGAAACAACATTATCCTGCAAAGGCAGTTTCTCAGAAACACATTTTCAAAGCAGCATGAAGGTTTTCACTGTGTGACATTTATTAACACCAATTGGATTCACACAGCTAAATCTTGCTGCAATTCATTGTCAATTTACCCCTTCCAGAATTTAATATTTTTTGAATTTGTTTTATTTGCCAAACATTCTCATCTTTCAGTGTTTTATGGCACAGTGTCTGCAATAGCACAGGCACAATCTCTGCCAGCTGGTTTAATTTTCTAGTACAGACAAGGCCAATGTCTCAGACTTCTGGTGGCATCAGTAAGAATTATGGCTGTGATCCAAAGGATTCATATATCCTGATGATATATTTCCCCAATGTCTACATAGCTCCTAATAATCCTAATGACATATTTATGCACAAAAAGGTACACACACACTTCATTGTTCTTTGCTCAGACACCTTTGGCAATGACATATGACAATGCTTCAGTCAGGAAGAGCAAAACAATGAAAGATCAAGGAGGGGTGATGGGGCAAGATACAGTTCTCCTTACACAAAATTTCCTTGGCTTTCAGAAGCAGAATCCACCTGAAGGGGTACAATAAAACCCTGGAAGTGACTAGGAGCTTTTCCTGAACTTGTGCCACCTACACTTCCATCTCAATGGTTTTTTTCCATTATTTTTTCTATGTTACACATAATGATATGGATTCTCATTTACAAATGAAGTTATTATTAAATGATAGAAGACTATTTACAGACTGTCCTTAGGATTACTGAATGAAACATTTAATTGTGTTCATTATAATGATATGGATTCTCATTTACAAATGAAGTTATTATTAAATGATAGAAGACTATTTACAGACTGTCCTTAGGATTACTGAATGAAACATTTAATTGTGTTCATTATAAAAAAGTAAAAGGTGTCAGCCAAAAACCTCCACTTTCATGGATTAAAGCATAACTGAAAATCACTATTATTGCCATTTTATGTCAAAAATCCCCTGACAAACAGCACAGAAAATTACAAGCAAATCATCTTGCAGTTAACACACTTAGCGGGTTAACATTAGAGAAATGGCATTTTATTCACAGTAATGCAGTAACAGTTTTCCTCTTCACTTTTTCCTCGACTATTTCTATGTTGCTGAGATAAAGAAGGCAAAATTTAGAGAACACTAAAGTTTTAAAGAATGAAGAAACTGTGCCTTAAAGACACTGAACAATGCACTCTTCTTTAGAACAAGAAGCAAATCTTGTTTATGCATATGTCTCCAGGGATTTGGCTTTTTTACTTTTCATCTTATACAGAAGAGAATCTACATAGCACACATGCTATGAAAGGTGTTGCCAACTGTATTTCATTATATACTTCTTTCTCAGGTAATATTTAAAGTTAATCCTAAGGCTAAGCCTGAGCTGTTGCCCTTCTCAGACATGACCAGAACACAACTAATGTAAACAACTTCTTTTAAAACATGTGCCCATATGTTTCCTTTTTAAAGTTTTTCCTCAAATCATATAAATCATCAGTACCTCTGAAATTCTACAAGTTAGCGCTACAAGCGCTTGGATTTTGCAAGATTTAATCTAAATTTTGTCTACAATCACCTCTCCATAAGTGGATGCAAAGTGGATGTAAAATAAATCTCAATGAGAATAATTCCAGGGGTGCAGTTTTGCTGCATATGTTTTATATTCATCACCTCTAAGATATTAGAAAAAGATTTAAACTCTATATGGTGTTAACTTCTACATATATAAACTGAACACTACCACCAGTGAGATCATGGATAGCATCTGAGCTTTAAGTTCATGTGTTGTGGTTCAGGAATGATTCTTCCACTGATACTTCCCAGATCATGCTGCCACTCTCTCCTCCCTCAACTCCTTCCTTCCCCCTGCAGGTGCCTGGAGAGGAGAATTCGAGGCACAAAAAGCAAAGCTCATGTGTTGAGAGAAGAACAATTTACTAGAAACAGCAATGAGATTAGAAAAGGAGCAGCAACATCAACAATATTGATACCAAAAGCATGCTAAAGGGATGGAAAATGGTCATCCCAGCCCCACCAGACCCCAGCCATGCAGCCAAACTCCCCCTGGCTTGGAACCAGGGCTATCCCACCACTCTCTCCAGCTTGGGACTGGTGCCACACTACCCCAAACAGAAGGAGCCCTTTCTCCCTGGAAGAGAGTCCTTTTCTTCCATCCCTGGCAATGATGTGAGGCAGTACCAGATAACCTGCAGGTCCAAGCTATGTCCCCTTCAGGCTACTGTAAAAAAAATTAATCACATCTTGGTTGGAACCAGGACATAATATCTACTAGATTACTTCTTGAATATAAAGACTTCAATTTTTAAATGAAAGTAAATTTAAATGACAGCATTTTGCCATACAGACATTTATCAGCACCTGAAAGATGTAGATAAGACAATGGAACATCACTATAAAACATGTAAGAACAGCAGAAAAAACTATGCATTGAAGTAATTTTTGAAAGTTGTTATATCATCTGATAGGTCTTTTATAAAACACGACTCTTTTCCTGAAAGACTTTTTATGAATTTCTCTAGAGATTATGGTGGCCATTCACACTTTACTTCAATTTTTATAGACTCCCAGTAATTCCACAGAATAGTAAATACAGTTATTATAATCCTCATAACTGGCAAAGAGATATATTTGAAGAAATAGGGTTTGTTTCCCCTCCCACATGCATGATGTAAATCAGGAGCAATTCTGCTGCAGTCCTTAGCCTAAAACTGATACAAAACAAGAAATAAAAAATAACAGCAATGGACACAGAACACTTTCCTCACACTAGGAGTGCAAATCATATGCCTCCTCTGTCTCTGGGCAAGGATCTGCCGTTGAGTTACTTATACCACACTAAGTCCATCACTCTATTCACATGTGAATAAGGTCCAGGCTCACACTGGAAACAATGGAGACACACCAGTTTACACAGGCTAAGAACCTGGCACAAAGCCTTGAAAACTAAAGGGTATTTTCAAATAAATGCAATATGTGCAATTGCTTCTGGAGTATTACCTCTGAAACAGAAGCAATTTTAAAGTGCTGTAAGAGAAAAATGGAAAGAGAGCAAAGGATTACAAATACAAACAAACAACTCCTCCCGACACACACACTAAATGCATTCCACTTTTCTTCTTGACAGACACACACAGACAAGGAACTCTGCTCATTTTAAGAGAGATCATGTGGCAAAATGATGACATTGAGTCACCAGAAAAGAGAAAAATCTTTTAAAACACTCTTGGGACCAGGGACTACCGTTAAGGAGAGAGCATTATTTTATCATCCTGCTAATGAGCCAGATGAAGGATTATTGTTGTTTGGCGGTGATTTATCTCAACAACTCTTTTCTCTAAAATAAATATGCAAACTCCACTAAACAAAGAGAAGAAGCGGCACCGTTCTGTTGTTTCAAATCCACGCTGAGGAATACTTAAGCCGAGGAAAGGAACCCCAAGAAAAGTCACGGGAGGGGGCCGGCACACGCGGCTTTTACACAGGCTAAGAAAAATAGGAAAAGAAAGAGGCGGCGATCCCGGTCCCCGCATCTTCCCAGCGCGCCGGCAGCGCCCAGCAGCGTCCGGCCCCACCGCCGACCCGCGGGCAGTGACCGGGGCACCGTCAGTCTCAATTCTTCTTTGGGCAGACGGGGAGAGCCCCTGCCCGGAGCCAGCGGGGCTGGCCCCTTCTCGAAGCGTTCCCAGGGCGGGGAGCCGCTCTCCCTCAGGCGGGGAGCGCTGACAGACACCGCCCGGTGCCGCGGCAGCCGCCTCAGGTGGCCGGCCCGCTCCGTCCCCAGCCACGGCGCCGCTCCGCACCGCCAAACTCACGGGTCGGGCGCGCCGTCGGGGCGGCGGGCAGGGACAGCTCCGCGGCCGGGCCAGCGCCGCTCCGCGCCCCCGGAGCCGTGCCCGGGGCGGGGGAGACAGCGCCCGACCCTGCCCAGCCCCCGCGAAGGCGAAGCGTGCCCCGGCACTCACCAGCTGCAGCGAGCAGAGGAAGATCAGCGTGCAGCGCCCCGTGCAGCAGCCCATGGTGGCAGCCGGAGAGCCGCCGCCGCCGCCGCCGCTCCGCTTCTTCCCTCCCGCACTGGCGCGGCCCCGGAGGCGAGCCTGGGGCTCACCGCATCCGGACGGAGCGGCCGGGCGTGCGTGTGTCCCCCGCCTCCCGCTGCCTCGCTCCTTTGTGGAGGGGCTTCTCTCCGGCGGCGGGAAGGAGCGCGGCAGGGTCGGCGCGGCCCCAGGGCTGGCAGCCGCGGCAGCGGAGCCTCTGCCCGGCTCTGGCTCTGGGGAAGGGGCAGCGGCCGGGGGTGGGCGTTCGCGGACCGGGGCGGGGTGGGCAGAGGGAGCGCGGGTGGGGAGGCGGGGGGCGCGGGTGGGCGTGCGAGGGAGGGCGGGAGCTGTGTGAGGTGTGAACGGGAGAGGAGCGGGGGCGGCGGCGGGCTTTCCTCAGGCGCTCTGCCGGGCGTCCCCGGGCGGGCAGTTTGCGGGGATTTTGGAGGCTCCGAGGGCAGGCTGTGCTTGAGCGGAACTTGCCGGGAGGGGCGGGGGGCTCTGCGGACAGCGGCAGCCCGGCGTGGGCCGCTTGTTGCGAGCGCCCGGTGGAAAGTTCAAGGGACTCGGGCGGCTTAGGCGGGAGGGGCGGGGAGCGGCGGCCGCCGAGCGGCGGGGCGGGCCCGGAGCAGCCCGGCGGGCCCGGAGCAGCCCGGCGGGCCCGGAGCAGCCCGGCCGTGTGGCGGCCGGGGCAGCCCGGGGGCGGTCGCTGGCCATTGTTCGCCGCCCGCGCTGTGCGGGGTCGGAGCGGGCTCCGGGGCAGGGAAGCAGCCCGGAGCCCGGTGCTGGGAGTCCCGCTGGCTGCGGCTGGGTGCCCCCTGCCTGCGGGTGCCGGGCGGTACCCAGTGAGCCTGTCCCCGTCCCGCCGCCCCGGCCGCGGGCAGCGAGTGTCTCGGGATGTTCCATCCCCTCCGTGTCCGCCCGCCAGCCGTGCCCCGGGGAAGGGGCTTCCCTTCCTGGCAGCGCCATTGTGCCAGGCGAGCCCGCCGGCTCCTGCTGCCCCTCGCGGGTGGGAACTGGGAATGGGCTCCGGGACCAGGGACTCGGCTCCTGGCCGTGGTAAATCGCAGAGTGGTTTAGGTTGGAAAAGATCTCAGATCGTGAAGTCCAAGCGTCAATCCAGCACTGCCAAGTCCATAGCGTACAGAGAGATGGATGAACAAACAGTGCTCTCCAGGGGCCTCTCCAGGGGCAGTTGGGAGAAGCAGGATCGGTGGGGATACTGCGCTCCCTACAACATCTATACCTGTCATTTGGTCATAGACAAGTGATGTTCTGGGGCTGGATAATAAATCCGAATATACCACTGTCTCTTAAAAATACGGCGTGGGGATGATGTGTGGATGAAGTGTTGGCTACTTACTTTTTTCCTCTCTCCAACAAAGTATAGATAAATCAGATTATTTTTTGTAGGTATGAAGACATGTTCCACTTACCAGGCAGCATTTTCCTACAGCCTGTTACCAGCTGCTGTTTAACAATGCAGAGACTTCTGCCACAAAACATTGAAGCTTGCCCTGGGGGGGGAAGAAAAACAAACAAACCCAAAAACAAAACACAAAACTAAAACCCTATCTTCTACAAGGCATTTTAATGAGTTACCTGATTCCTGTGTCTGTGAAATACATAGTATTGTATCCTCCAAGTAGATACAGCTCTTCATTTGTGTATTAAATAGTAGTGACAGTAATCAAATAACTACAAGACAACTGTAAAACAATATTGTGTCAGATTAGATTTGGAAAGCTGTGTTTTCCTACCCTTTTCTTTCACCCTTTTAGGTAGGAAAGCATTAAGACAGTTTTAAATACCAAACCGAAGGAGCAAAAGGAAGAGAAGAAGCAGATTCTGCTCATTCAGGATGTGTATTTAATTAGGTATGTGTTTGAGAAGCACAAAATATAACCCACATTGCACAGTACACAAAACTTTAATAAAATTACCTGAGATTTATATTTCTATGTATGGCTTTTAAGACAAAATTCTACCTGGGGCTGAAGTTTATTAAAGTTACATGTTCTGAGAACATATATATTTGGAAGGGTGAGTACCTGAAGATATGAAAGTAAACTGAAAAGATGATAGTTGCCAAAAATACAATGTTCCAGCCTCTGTGAGCTGGTAAATTTTATGGATAAGTGGTTTTCTATAGAGAAGACTTAGATGAAGCATCATCTTTCTGGCCTTTACTGAAGTATTTAGTAGACTACAAAGTTTTTTTAGTTAAATCAAATAATACAGAGATTAATAATAAGAATGGCAGGATGGGTATGGAACCAGATAAATGAAATACTAAGAGCTAGTGCTGAAGAGATTTTACTTGTACTCACCATATTCAGGCCCTGCTCTTGCACCAATGGCATGAGGTCCATAACTTTCCACTATTTTTCCCCAAGAATAGTGCTCTTCTGAGAAGTAGCTAAATCTTATGGAATTAGGGGTGGGGAACATGATAATTTAGGCTGCAACAGAGTTAATTTTCTTCACAGTAGCTACAATGTGACTGTGTTCTGTATTTGCACTGACACAGGGTTGATAATTCAGGGATATTTTAGTCACCTCAGAGCAGGGTTCACAGACCCTCAAGGCCTTTTTGTTCTCACCCCTCACCCCCAACGGGGGGCTGGGGGTGCACAAGGAGTTGGGAAGGGACACAGCTGGGACAGCTGACCACAGGAATATTCCCTACCATAGGGCATCGTGCTCAGCATGTAGTGCTAGGGGAAAAGAGGAGGGGGACATTTGGGGTGATACCATTTGTCTTCTTCCCAAGTCACTGTTACACATGACAAGGCTCAGCTTTCCTGGGGATGGCTCAACCCCTGTCTGCCCATGGGAAATAGTCAATGAATTCCTTGTCTTGCTTTGCTTGTATGCATGACTTTTGCTTTCCTTATTAAACCGTGTTCATCTCAACCCATGAGTTTTCTCACTTTTACTCTCTGAGTCTCTCCCCTCTCACATCAAGGGAGGGTGAGAGAAGAGTGAGTACCTGCATGAGGCTGCATTTTCAGCTGGGGTTAAAACACAACAAGTGAGAGTAAGTTTCTTAGAGGTTTATGAATCTCTGATACTTTTCTCTTTGTTTTCCCATGTTCCTGAAGCATTTAGTTATGTCCTGTAGCTGGTCAAAATTGACCCTCCACCCCTCCAAAAAAGGATACTTGTGATAAGAATTATTCCAGAGTATAAGGTTTCACAAATAAAAAAAATTCACAACAGAATGCGGTTGAGCATAACTTCCACAGTAGCACAAAGAACTAAAATAATAAAATAACCCTGTACTGTAGCTGAAAGCACTGGACAATAAGAGAAGTATGGGAGAAAGAACCTGGATCAGAAGAAGGCTAAAATGAATTATGGTTATGAGAAAGCATAGGATTTCTAGAACATATCAGAGAATGCAATATAAGAATAAAATCATGTGCAAAGCAAATAGGAAGAACTGTATTTTACAGATTTTTCTATCCATGAATTGGGTATAGAAGCTGATAGTCAAGTAACCATAGAAAGTAATTTCCTGCTATATAAAGAAGTCAGCCCTCATTCAGCACCATGCATGCCAAGTAGGTGAAAAAATTGTCTAAATTCTAAAGAGCCCTGTGGACTCTCTTAATGCCCAACAAGATGTGCTGTATGGATGCAAATTCAGTGCTCTTGAAAAGAAAGCATGTCCTCAAATGCTTTATGATATGTCCATGTACACATGGCCATACCCTCATATAAGTGAATTATTTCCTATGCAAAAACTATAATCATAGGACATCAAAACTTGTCCTTCTTATCTGATTGCATCCCAAGCAGAAAACCAAGGTTGTTCACATTCTTAGAAATACAGCATGACAGATAGCAATAAGAGATATTACAAGTATGAAATAGAGACTTCTAATTCCTATAGGTTTATGCCTTGTTAGATTATAATCTTCAGAATCAAAGATAGGAAAATTTTCAGGTTGAAGAACTAAAAACATCAGAAAAAGATCTCGTATCAAGAGGATAAAGTGAAAATCATAGTATTTGACTGTTCTTGTAGCTCTTTAATGGTATATACTATTTGTCTAATGAGCATTTACTTGGCTGTCTCTCCTGGAGTTTTCCTCAGCCTGCACCAAATTATCCTGTCATGGTCCTGACTTCAAGGAGGTGCATTTTGTTCACTCTGCCCACTGGACTAAAGTAATAATCACAGATGACAGCAGAAACACTTCCTTCATAGTTTGACTGTTCCATTCTTCATTGTGAATATTAGTTAGAGGAAATTATTGATGAAAAAAAAAAGTAACAGTGTCAAAGGATAATCCTAATCCTAGAAAGATTTCTGTATTTACTTAATTTTTAACACCAAGCATAGCCTTTTATGCTGGGCAGAGATTAGGCAAATACATTTAGGGTCTGCAGAATCAGAATTTAAGAACAGATTCTTGTGGCCTCAGATTTCACCTTTCATTTTGGCATTTGATCCAGAAAGATTGAGAATCAGAAGATTTGTAATTGCTTTTCAAGCTTTCCCAGAATGAGGGAGGATACAGGGATCCAAACACACCTCCATAAAGCTATCAACAGGTCACACTTCAGGCAGACCTAGAGTTATGATAGCTTAGAAAAACATTCCACTGTGTATTCCCCAAGCAGCCTTGAAATACCTCAAGCAAACTAGAAACCCCATGAAATTTAATACAGCTTTAAAGACAAATGAGGGTTTTAAGATATTATCAGTGTTTTCAGTAAATCCTATTTTCAATTTATCCTTCTGAAAGCAGATACACAATATAATGATCTAATTTTTCATTTTGATGTTAACACCTGCTGCTAGGAAACTGCATTCTTCATTAAAATGCAAGTGCTTTATAGAATGAAAATATATGTTCATTGTGAATGGCTTTTTTTTCATTATTTTAAAGAAGCGTTTTAAATGACCAGGCTCAGTGTGGGGAGGCATAGTGAGGCACAGCCCCTCAGTGTTTAGGCAGATCCATGGGGAAAGGCATGGGGACTGGTCAGTGTCAGAGACACAAGACATCAGCCCAGGCTGGGCTTGTGCCTGGGGAGGCCAAGCTGTGGGGAGCTGTAGATGAGCCCTGCTGCTGAGGCAATGCTGGGCCAGGCTCTGATGGCCCTTTTGGGGCTGAGATGGGGTCCTGGGCTGTGGGCAGGACTGGGGGAGCCCAGGGGCTGGGCAGGAACAGGCAGGACTGGTGGTACCTCTGGGACCCTGACAGTATGAAAGCAGCTTTAAAAACAGGAGTGTTTTAAGTCCCTATAACTCATTCTGGTTTGTCAGTGATAGACTTCAGCTCAGCTTTAGGTTTGGTTTTTTCTGCCTTTAGCTCTTCTTACCTTTTTTTAATTTTCTTTTGGTTTTGGTACAATGCATAACGTATGTCCCCATAGCTAGGAACAGAAAAACTGGGATCGAGCACAAGTTCTTTACAACTGTCTCCCATATTAATTGCAGGAACCAAAAAGCTGGTAAATGATACAGATCTAAATACAAACCTTATATATATATAAATATAAAGATATAAGCGTTTGTCTCTGCACTCTCCATGACAGCACTTGAGGAAATGGCATGAAGCTGAGTCAGGGGAGGCTTAGGCTGGATATCTGTGTGAAAAGATTTTTCACAAAGATGGAGAGTGAGTAATGGAACAGGCTCCCCAGAGAAGTGGTCACAGCACCAAGCCTAGCAGAGTTCAAGAACCGTTTGGGCAATCACTCAGGTGTGACTCTTGGAGTGTCCTATGAAGGGCCAGGATTGGAACTTGAGGATCCTGATACTATAAGGCTTTCTCTTTGCAGTTCAGTATCAATTTTGAACCATTCCTTGTACATAAACATTGGTACAAGCCTCAATTTCAATATGGAAAAACTTGACAAGAAAACTGACATACATATTTATATAGAAAAGTCCTTCAAAATACAAAGCTGAATTTGTAGCATCTGAAATGGAATATAGAATGGATTGTTTTTCTTTGCTTACTGAGGATTTTGTGTTAGACTTGAAAAGATGGCACCAGAAAGATACCAGCCGTGTTTTTCACAACCAGGGATTTTAGATGCTAGGTTGGTCTGAAATACTTGTGACATTTGCTGCACTCAGGCTCTGCTCAGCTTTTGTGACCCGGCGAATGAGATTTTGGATCTGGGGACCAGTGATAAACCACCACAGGTCACAGCAAAGGTTTTGCCACAGTGGGAAATGTGGGCAGTACTTGCTGTTCTGGATCTGTTCAGAACTCCCACTAAAGTCAGTGGGGGTTTGGGAAGCAGTGAACACTTTGCTAAGGCCTGAATAGGGCTGGGAAGGTAGGCTGAGAGGTTTTTCCATGCAATTGTTCTAAAGTTTCTGTTGTTGGCAGCATTTTTCTCTGAGTAATTCACACTCATTTCTCATCTATTTTCAGGCATTAAATGTCAGCTTTCAATAAGAAAGGTAAAGCTGACTTGCCCACTTCCTTGTAAATAACAAAATTTACCTGAATTACAGTTATTATATTTGTAGTTTAAAAAACCCTTCTTTTGTTATGATTATGAAGCAGAAATATTTTGCCTGAAGTTTTCTTTTTACATTAAGTGCAAGGCTGTTATTTGAACCAAGCCTCTGAACAGCCTGTCCGTCTGAGGAGATACATCAGGGGAATTTTGGTTCAGGAAATCTGTACATTGACTGACTGTCAATGGAATAGAGACTGGAACATGTAATCTGTTTCAAGACTTCTTGGAAGCTTGGAATATGTGGTAGGGGGTGGGTCAGACCTTGCTCTGGTGAGGGGGTGCCCTGTTCCCCATATTCTCCACTCACACAGGGTCTGTCAATCTTGGCTCACAGGAGACAGCCCCAGCTTTGCCTCACCCAGTCCATGGGAGGCTGAGAGACTGGAAGTCCCTCCTGGGAGGAAGACCCAAGATGGGCCAAAAAGGTTTAAGACGGGTCACTACAAGGCAAGCACATTGTCCTTTATCCCTACCTTCACCTTGGAGTTTCACATCACTGGAAGCAAGGAATTGGTAGCTATATGCCTGTTTTTCTATATCTTTTCTGGTTTTCTCCCTTTCTTCTTCTTCCTCTGTCATCTCATAGAATGTAACATCTAATGGATTTTTAGGTTTTCTGCGTTCAATGGGATAAGTATATGCTATGATAAGTGATGTTATTGTAGTATTTACTCTTTTGCCAATGTTCTTTAGTTGTCAATAGTTTGGCAGTAAGCTTTTGTGTATTTTAACCTCAAGAATACTGGGTTGGAATTTTCTCCTTTGCATCTACCCAAAGCCAAAGAACCTTGGATAAGCCCTAGGTTTGAGTGACTGGGTGTAACACTGACAGGGTTTTTAACGCTCTGGAGCCAGCTGTATTCCTCAAAAGAAGGGTTAAGGAACTGCATACACATCTGATGCAAATTTCTCTGACTCCATTACTGCCAAGTGAAATGCAGTGATGGACCCAAGTGGAAGATATGGTTGCATAAAGCTGCCTTACCATTACACAATCAGCAGTCAGGGTAAACAACTCACGTCTTTTTGTGGAAAGCCATCAGACTAGGTACTGGTAACAATGAATTCCTGGGTACATGGCTTAATTGTTGTTTTTTTCTAGAAGTATTTTCTGCTACGTTAATTTTTTTCCTTTCAGGGAGCTCATAGTACAAACAATAACTTTCTAGGATGTAATTGTCTTTCCTTTCAGTTTTTCATCAGAACAAATTTCTTTTTGTTAAATCAGCCTGATTTACTAATTAACATCTAGATCTTATGTACACACTAAGCACACACACAATAACACCACAATTATATTATATTAGCTTTTTAAGGGCTCATCTAATTTTACTCTATACATAATCCTTGAAAATTAGATTTGCATAAAGTAATTTAAAATAGACAGAGCAAACTAGAAGTATATAATTATATGTAGCTCTGAAATAAATACATTTTCAGTTTTCAATTTCCATTGCTGAGTTCATAATTTAGTCCCTGAATATCTGAATTAATAATAAAATGACAGTATTCCCTGTCATATATGTACTTACACAGAATTTATAGACAGGGTCTCCTTTGTTATGCTTAGTGGATTACCTATGGGGTGAGTAAAGCTTGATCTTCCTCTAGAAGCTGGAGGAAAGGGAGAATCTGAGAGGCACTCTCCACTCTAGTCTGTTAAACAACTAAAGAGACTTTGTCCTATTAAGATTTCTACTGGTTCCAATGTGCAGAACTTAGGCTCCTAAACTTGGTTGTCTACATTGTATTGAAATGTGATGCTTGTAATAAGCTTAAGCCTACAACAAAAACACCTACTTTTGAAACTTTTCTTCAGACTCACTGTTGAGACCAGTCTATGAAACTACTTTTAGAGATTTTAACAATTCTTCACAGAGGGTTCATAATGATGGATTTGTATTATAATGATCTATGAGGCACAAGGAGGTAAATACACTCCTTCTTGGTTTTATCTATCAATTTTCTACACATTGCAGATATATTTCTGTTACTTACTTGTTCTGTTGTGGACTTTGAATTGCCAGTACATAAGCATGCTTTTTGATGTCCATACATACTGACATTACATGTTACCACTTATGATGATGATGACTTTACCATCTTTGGTAATATTTGTTAGTTGTATAAGGCCAACTCCAGTAGTCAAGTGTTTACACAGGAAACTTAGTTTGCATAAAGAAAAAAATCTGAGCCTTCTCCATGACAAAGTAAAGCTGTAAAGTGTGTGAGGATAACAATAATGCATTGGTTGAATGGAAGCTGCAGCAGTTCCAGAATTCGATAGCACACACTCTGACTGTTAAATGTAATCATGTACACTGATCAAGAAGTTGGTGCTGATGAATTTTTAGCTTGGATGACCAATGCTGTCTGAGAAGCTGGGTACTAGTGAATTATTTTAACACACATAATGTAGTCTCATAGTTTTGCATTCATTTGACATTTGTTAAAGTTACAGCCCTATGCTTAAAGTTAAATACGCTGTTGGAACTTTTTACTACTTCATCAAGCTCTGCACTTGCTTTTAAAGGGCTCTTAAAGGAAAGAAACCTGCAGTCCCAGGATTCGAAGAAGAATGTGGGAAGCAGTATTATGATAATAGCTCTATGCTGGGAATTAGAAGGACTCCAGCCAACAAAGGAATGAGATTCTAGAACAACTTTCCCAAAGCTATTTGGAAAAACAAATTAAGCCAATGAGTTTTTAGACTGAGTTGAGAAATTAATGAAGGGAAGTGGATGACACATAGATACTTGCAATACCAGGACCCTATAGAATACCAGAGAGTCCCTTTTTGAATTATAGAAAGCTGTCAAAAATTCTAATACAAAGACAGCACAAGTAGCAAAGGGAAGGAAATGTGTCAGAGACAGAGAGCCATCATGACAGCCAGGATAGTTTACAAAGACTCTGGACAGCATGGATGCCCCTAGGCAACAGATCCTGCCCTAAGTTAAGCAGTCCTCCAGGATGTTCAAAAGAAAATGAAGGCAATGCTAAGAAATTTACTTGAATCATCCTCTGAACAAATAGCAAACTATAACTGGCTCATACTTGAGAAAAATGGCCAGAGTGAGCAGCTCAGGAGCAGTGCATAAACTCTAATATGGCTGCATAAAGAACTCACTGAATAACTCTGAATAATAGGACAGCACATAAAAATCAGACTGTTTGCAGGTAAATTTCAATAGGAAAAAAGAAAAAAATACAAGGTTACATTCTCTGAATAAATGCTTTACTGCAAATACTTTTCCCAGCTCTAATGAGGAGAGTTTGTTCAAGCAGAAGAGAGAATAGGGCTGTGATGATAGATGATAATTTGCTCATTTAAAGTTGCAAGGATATTTTCTTCCATACCTGGTTTTTATCCATAAAAGAAAAGGACATCCTTAAGACTATGGCCACCCAACAGTGGCAGGAGCAACCTCTTCAGTCCTGGGCATCAGGAGAGGGAGTGGTGCAAGTCCCCCTTTCCCTGCTCCATTGCCACTGCAGCTGCAGCTCAGCTTAAGCCCCTAAGAGTAATTCCAATTTAACAGCTTGCATGGCTATGAATATATTTAAGTAAAAAGAAAACCTGCCAACTTTAGATGAATTAAACATCTGTGACACACACTGGGCCAGATTCTCTAATGCACCACAACAAATTTACAACTGTGACTGTTAACTGGAGTCCCAGTTAATTTTTTAATATTGTAGTTAACAAAGCTATATACAGATGCAGTGATCGCTATAGGAGTTAGAATGTTTCAGTGTTTCTGTCTGAGACTGCCTTTTGCAGTGGATTTTCATATCACATTTTAAAAATGGTAATCTGGATTGAGAGCCATATTTGCATGTCTAGTATCAGAGTCTGCTATTTATCCTTTCAAAAGTTTCCTGATATGTTGTGATACACATATACAACACTTCTAGGCAGAGACTGTGTTCCACTAACTAATCCCTCTTTGACTCCTAATTAATGTCTCAAAGAATGTTTCCATGGTAAACACAAAAAACTAAAACTTCAGAGAAGTTTTTGTGGTTTTCCTCTAAAAAGTTCATACTTTTTTTTGTTTATCCACTTACCTAAGTAAAACAAAAAAGGTGTTAAAATTTGGGAGCAAATAACGATTTGCATAGTGTTTCTGCAAAAGCCAATGAAATCTAAAAATATATGTGTCTGTCATTTGTTTGCTGAATCAAATATTTCAGAAGAAATGTACTATGTTAGTTTTAAATTTTCAAATGTCAATGTTCAATAGAAAATGTCATATTTTCAGCAGGAACATGGAACTAAACAATAGCATAATGAAACTGCAGTGAACTTCTGGGTATGAATTTGACCTGCCCGTGGTTCATTCTTCATGCCTGTGAAGGGTTCTGGTAGCCTTGTGGAACTGAAGGGTAATGTGAGCCAGGCTGGAGACACACAGGGACTCTGGAGTCTACCTGTGAGGGTACTCTTGTATTCCAAATATTAAATATTGAAATCAAAGAGAAATCTCTAAAATAAGATTAAATGTTTTGCTGTCATGTACAGATGTTATCAGCTTTGATCAGCTCTTTTTTTGCAGAAAAAGAACTATTAAGAAAGTGGTAACAGTGAGGCTGCTGTTTAACTGATAGCATTTTTTTATTTAACAGGTTCTGCTCCTCTGGGTGAGGGACTATGCTCATTAATCTTTCTTTTGGAACAGTATTTGAAGCCAAGTACCTAAAATCTGAGTGGTAGAATTGTGTCCACACATCCACATTCTTTATGTCCACATTTTTTATGTCCACACATCCACATTCTTCCTGATTACAGTAATACTATGCTCTTTTAGACTAGGAGCATCTCTGGAAGATAAAAATAAAGGAATGGTCCTTGCTTTTTGGTTAAGTAGGTAGTTATCAGGAAACCAATGTCTCTGAACACACAAGAGATGTTCTGTTCATGCAGGAGCTTACACTATGTTTGTTCCTCTGAAAAGAGAGTTCCATACAAAGTGCATTTTCTATGTTATGCATTATCAATAAAAATGTTTCCGTTATTGAACATTGGTAGCATCAAACCAGGAAGAAAAGCGCAAATTAAACTTTAGATGACAAGGGCCAATAAAAACACCTTAATGAATGATTTTAAAAAGACCTCAAGTGAGGACTGAGAGAAGTAGAGTAATAAGAAGAGAATAATAGTGTCATTTTAAGGGCTTTTGAGAACAGGATCACATTTTACCACATTTCTGAGAAGTGTAAGCCAAGAACAGCAGCCTTGCCCTTCATCTGCCCTCTCAGTTGCCCTCTGCTTTAGGCTGACAGAGGCTTCTCATTACTGAGCAGCAAAACAGTTTGAACTAATCTGGATTAAAATTAATCATGGCTATTTTTTCTTTTGAGCGAACTTTGAAGTGGACCCATTCTCCCTTTTACCTCATTGCTTGGCAATGCAAATACTTATACTGGCAGCAGGCAGGGAGCAACAAGGGGACAAGAGCGAGCATTTGGGAACAGAGAAAGGGCAGGGCTGTTCTTTTTGGCAGCAGTGCTGTACTGCTTGCAGAATTGCAATGTTAAAGCATCCCATCCCAACTCAGTTAGGTTATTTCTGCTTATGCTAACAGAACCAGAGCAGAGCAAGCTACGCTGGTGGGAGGTTTGAACAAGACAATCAAACTCCACACTGTTACAGTGGCCAGGGTCTTCATTGCTAATGAGGGCTCCAGTAGTAAATAGTTTAAAAGCCAACAGTGGAGCAATCAGTCATGTAGCTTTTGTGAAGCGATGTGGAGACCAAATTCAGATTTGTGCTGCAGCTGGTTAGCGCTGTGCTGCTGACACAAAGCAGCTCTAAAGCCAAGGTAGCCAATTAATGCAGGCAACTGGCACAGCATGTCTTACACCAGTGCTCTCCTGGCAGCTGGTTCCTTCCCTGTCTGAAAAGGGAGTGTAGTCAAATCATCCCTGATCTGACACTCTCCTGTCTGTCCCAGGGGCTCTTATTTGTTGGTACAGTCCTGAGCCCATACATCTTATCTAAAATTGCTGTAAGAATGACATGGGAGTGGATGTTTATACCTTCAGGCTGCTTCTGCTCTGAATGAGGTGTGGAGTCCTTGGCTGCACAACTTTCCTGGTTCCACACATATGCCCTCTAACAAAGAAAACCAGGAAAATTAAATACCTTCCAGTAAAAGAAAAATATTCTCTTTATTGTTTATGTATGTTGGAACACTTGACAACTGATAGCTTAAAAACATGCATTTGATGGAAATGAGAAATTGCTCGTGATTTGGAATACACAAAGCACTTAATAGCTATCTGATCATCTAACAGTGCATAGGAAGTTCGCTCCCTTGGGATCTCTGGTCAGGACAAGCTACATAGCTTGTTAAGGAGGTGGTTAGAGCGTGTAATACCTCATCTTTTTCCATGAACATAAAGTATCTTTCACATGATCAAAAAGGCACCTCTACTATGCAACTGATGCCTTTTTCAGTCATGAGTACAGGAATCCCATGCTTGATGGTTCCCAGTCTGATTAGTGGCGGGCTGAGATGTGTGCTCACATCAAGCCAGTCCTCGCAGGAAGGCCACCACATCAAGAGAAGTTCTGCTGCGGTGGCACAGGACTGCTAGAGGGTTCACCAAAGAATTTCTGGGAGGGTGCACTGACCTGTAGCCTGCTCACATCACTGTGGTTCCAAGAAAGTGGAAAACAGGGAGAAGGCCTGAGACTGGGAACTGTTTTCACAGCTTCTGCAAGTGATCAGCACTAGGGAAAAGTGAGAATTCATAATGCAGGATGACCTTTTTGTCTTAATTACCACTGTATGATATTAAGAGGACATTTTTCTGAGGCAACTATACACCTGTAGATCATAGGGACTCAGGTTACCAATCCACGAACCTGAGCAGCATTCCTCACACTTGTAAAATCATATTGTTGGGTTGTCACATCTGGCTAAAAGAATTCACTGACAAGAACTGATCAAGAGACGTATTCTCTATGTGTTTGCTCATACTGATGGTGATTCTGGGTTCATGAAGAGCGTAGTTCAAGGTGCTTTTTCTGCAATCAACATGCTGCGGGAAACGATGAAACTGAAAACTTTCTGCTCATTCCTCATTCCAGGCTTAGAACTAAATTTTGCACTCAAGAAGAAAAATGTGCAGTTTCCTTTGTTAGTGCAGCTTTTAATCATATCTGTATACGTGAGATGTGTTCAGAATTATTACAAACTTCTACCTCTTGATTAGCTCAAGTCTGTATTGCATGAGAGGATTTTTTTTGAGGCTATAGACCCACATTTCTAGCAAAATTCTTTGTATTTAAAATCTACCAATGGCCTTATATAGCATTCTTTTTACACTTTTCTATTCCTTCAGCCTTTCTACTCATCTGTTACAAACAATTAAATCACTGGATTTTTCATTGTTTGAAATAACTGGTTGCATTACCATCTGGAAACAATACATTTTAAGTGCATAATTACGGATGTTTGAAATCCCAGGAACCCAACTTTATGTGCACAGGACTAGGATGCAACATGCTCAGAAATGGGAAATGTATTGTCAGCTGTACGATGAACAGTTAAGAGGAAAGGAGGAGCAACTCTCTCCATGCCACTAGCCTGAGAAAGCTAAATCCAGATTTGACTGCAGAGCAAAAGGGAGTGTTTTAGACTGCTCTCACTTGCACTGAATTTCAGTGATTGCAGTGGCACAAGGAGACCATGGTTGAGCTGTAGCCTCTAAATCCTCACCCTTCTTATTAGGAGGCTGGAAACGACTTTACACTAAGTCAGGTAGTGAAGAGATGAGGCACATTACTCAACAGGACTGTGGAGGATAACCATGTGCGTAATAACTTCATGGTGGAAAATGTTTCATTATTCTGAAACAGAAGCTGTGATATGGGGTATTGAATGTCTGCAGAACCAGCATATCTCAAAGATATGACAGTTAGTCAAAACTTAGCTCAAGCACTGGCTATTAGCTACGTTTTAGTCTAAATGACTGACTCTGTCCCCTTTACTACCCCTCCTTTCCCTACGTATGACCTACTTCCCAATATATTCATTTGCCACAATGTATTCCAATTGAAAATAGTCAGACAGGTCCTCCAGCTGCACCAATGTCAGTGGCAGGCCCAGCTCAGCCTCAGGAATCACATTAGAGCAAGTACTTCATCCTGCTGAAAAGGTATCAAGCAACCCAAAAAAAAAACAAACAAAAAAAATTACCCCAAAAAAAAAAAAAAACCAAAAAACAAAAAACAAAACAAACAAAACCAAAAACAACAACAAAAAAAGAAGAGTTCATTACATACAGGCCCAAATATACCATCAAATGTAAATTCTGTTCAGTTTTTATTTCATAGTGTCTTTATTCCCACTTCTCCATTATCTCTCTGAACTTTTTTTCCCTAGGATTACTTTGCTCTGAAAGACATTTGGCTTCTAGTCCTTCAAGTTACTGTCTGACAGGGCACCCATCCTTCCACTCCCCTACTATCAAGCTTCAGTACTGACTGGCTGAGAAGAAAACTTCAAACTTCTGACCTGCATAAATGTCTGCTTGATTAAAAGTACTCCTCCTAAATCAAAAAGTTAAAATACAAGTTTACCTTTGTGAAATTTACTTCTCCATTTCTAAGTCAGTTTATTTCAGGGCAATAAATCATGCCTCTTCTGTTCACTTTTGTAATGCACATATCATTTTTATTTGAATTAATGTATAAAATGTACAAGGAATAATCATATATCACATTTCCTAAAACCCACATCTGGAATTAGGTTTTCACACCAGTAATTCACACACCAGCTTTGCTTTACCAGCAGTTTGATTCACGTATGTAAAACTATGCAAGAGTACAGTTCACTGAAAGATAGCATAAGACACATGACAAGAAGGCCTTGACATGGTGAATAGAAAGGGAATAATGTATTGCATTAAAAAGAGAATAAGGCCTATTTTAAAATAAAATTCAAAGGAAATCCCTATTTCAGTTGAAAAAAACCCAAAGCAAACAGGCCCAAGCATCTCATGGAGGGACTAACTAGCTAATATAATATATTGCTAAAAGTTGTATATAATGCCAGAGGTTTCTAAACATTTTTAAATATTTGTAGATATTTTCTTAAATGAAAAAGATTCAAAGAAAATCAAAATTGGAGAAACAATCAAACTGAACAAAGGCATTTCTTTTTCTCTTTGGAATAAAATAAATGGCATCTATTGACTCATGATATACTGGCTGAGACACACATAAGAAAGAATGTGATTAAATAGCATTCATTTGGTGCATTGTTTATGTATTCAGCTCTGATTATAATGTTCCAAAGACAATCAATCATTGATTTTAATTTACTTTATTGTGCCAAAGAAACAAGTAAATTAAATGTAGAATTTATTTAGCCTTTCTCTTGTATTCTGTAATAATCCAGATGGAGCATATACATTTTCTATTTAATGACACTAGTATGATTAAGCATTAAGACTTAATGAGTAGTGCATTTTTTATGGTTCATTAATAAAAGTTAGAGATAGAAAAGATGTATTGGTCATCATCTTTATCTCTTTACTGTGTTTTTACATTTATTAAACAGTCAGTAAATTTGTTTATATGTAATTGCTTTTGGGAGAGGGACCTTCACTGATTTTAAACTGTATGAGATCTTTCTATCCTTAAATCGCTCAAAATCTAGGATGTGTAATTCCATCAAGACATGGACTGGATCTGCCACAGATAAATGAAGGAAGATGACAGTCAAGAAGAGTAATGCAGGAATAATTTATGGAAAAAACAGGTTTGATAGAAGAAAGAATTAAATGTTAAAAAGGAAAAAGATAATCCTGCAACAGGAACTAGTATAGACTGATTTTAAACCAAGACAATATACAAGAAAATGCACACAGAGAAGAGTGTGGGGTCTGGGAAAGGACTTGTAGTGATTCAACTGGTTTATTAACTGGTTTCAATGCAAGGATGATAAATTACACCAAGCTTTAGACTCAAACATTGTCTAGCTACAACCAGACAATGGCTACATTACAGTTGTAACATAGGTACGAGCATTTTCTCAAAGTGCATTTTGAAATGAAAAAATATTAAATATTGATATTGGTGGTTTACTTCTCTTAAAATGACTTCTGAGTACAGAAGAGTATCATATGAGAAAGGGGGATATCCCAGAAAAGCCCACATACATAATTCGATTTCAAAGGGCAACACATTAGGTCTATAGCCCCTCCATCTGTCTTCTCTCCTGAAGACAAAAAACATCCTAATCAGAAACATTATGTAGAGGCATAATAAAATAGTAAATGATAACACAAAATAGAAAAGAAGCAGCAATGAAGGGCTTTAAATTAAATATGTTCTGATAACACGTTGCTGGTTTAAATTATTAAATGAATTCAAATTATATGTTTTTACATATTTCTATCTTTACCCCTTAGCACTCATACACTCTCAAGCCTCCAAAGTGTCCATCATTTTGGACTGTTGTAATTTGGTACAATATCTGTCCTATTTTAAAGACAATCTTGAGTAATGATGAGTAACAATGAGAGTATGTGATTTTATAGCTATGAAAATGGAGTCTTTAAATGAGAAAAGAATTTTTTACATCCCATGTAGCTTTAGATTTACCTGCAAGGACTTTCTGCTTGGCAGATTTCAATGAGCTTCATCTTACTGCCTCCTCCTAAATACAAGTAAAGCATGTTTAGTTCCAGAGTTGCCACTCTTTATAGTGCTCCCCCTGCTGCAGTTACTGGAGGTATCCATGCTCCTGATGGTTTGTCTCTGGCACAAAGCTGGAAACAAAGCTGCATGCCAGCCCAGAGCCAGACAACTGCAGCACTGAGGGTGTGCATCAGTGACTGCACTATTTGGAAAGGGGTTGCTTCCCAAGCAAACTGTGCACAATATAATTACATGTGTAAAACATGCATTCATTTGTTATTTTCTTTTCCTTTTCAAGAAGGAGTCAAATAGCTGTTCCACAGCCAGACTCACTCTTTAAATCTCATCCAAGCTATATCTGGAGTCTCATTTTTAATAAAAAACCCCCCAGAACTTGTCAGGGGACAGAAATACAGCCTAAATTTTCAAGCCTAGACATGCAAATTAGGAGTATGGCAAGGAACAGGCTATGGTGTGCTCTACCAATTGTTACATTGTATCTTCTGAAATCATTAAACCATTTCAAATATTCCTGAGTTTATTACAGGAGTACCAAGGGGCCCCAATCACGTACAGAAGTCCATTATGAGAGCTGATATACAAACACATTTAATTAAAAGTTGTCAAGACTTGTATGGACAAACAAAGGGGAATTTTTACACTCACAGCTGTTCAAATTTTCCAAGCCACATTCTGACAGAAATTGAATCAGTGTGAGAAAACAACTAAGAACCAAAAAATATCTCCTGATAAAAAAAAAGGTTAAATTTAAAAATTTTCTCAAGATGAAATTGAGGGGAAGGGGAAGGGGAAGGGGAAGGGGAAGGGGAAGGGGAAGGGGAAGGGGAAGGGGAAGGGAAGGGAAGGGAAGGGAAGGGAAGGGAAGGGAAGGGAAGGGAAGGGAAGGGAAGGGAAGGGAAGGGAAGGGAAGGGAAGGGAAGGGAAGGGAAGGGAAGGGAAGGGAAAAACAAGTCTATGGTCATATAAATTTAAAAATTCAAAACACTTTGGAATAATCTCTGAAAAAATCATGTTTATGTCATTTATATGCAGATTGCTAATTCAATCTTTGCATAATTATTTTCTTATACTTTTCCCCTTGAAAACTTTTTTTTTAGTTTCAGGAACATTATTTCCCATACAATATTCTAAATTTTTCCATTTTCAGTTTTCAGCAGCTTCCTTAAAGTTATTTACTTATTCAATTTCCTTTCCCTTTAGCACATGCAGCATCTTGAGTAATGACTCACCGTTTTCTCTTGGGCAGGTAACAAAACCCTTCTATAGATTATGGGAGCAATGAAAATCGTGACAAGCTGCAGTAAATGTATGATAGTTATTGTTCCATGTTTGATGGTAGAATTTCAGTACATATGGGCTCATTCCTTCCATTTAGGTAAATGTACCAGCATTTAACTAGCAAAAAAAATCGTGTTGATGGGGCCCTCTATTCTCCAGCAGTAAGGAGGATCATTTCTCACTCCTATCCCCTGCTATCTATCAGAAAAATAAGCAGGTGCAGAGAAGAAAAATCAAATCAGGCTATACTTCAGTGTACAGTAGTGTTGTGGGAATGCAGAAGACTTAGGAGATCAGAACATGGATTTTTGTTGCCAGTGGCAGCAGCTGTAACAGTGCTCATCTATTAGTATCACCACTGCCAGTTTAGAGAGCTGGTAGCATTTTCCATATATAATCCTTGGGGTCTTTCAAGGTGAACTGAAAGATGAGTGAAGAGAGAGGGAGAGAAATGTTACAGCCAGTGGCAACACAGCTGGGGTGAGAGGCGATAGAGTACTCTCACTTATTATCCCTAGCTTGTAAACAAGGCTTCACTCTTACTGTTCTTTGTAGTTATACACAGCTACAAGTGTGGGAAATTATACAAGCAGTTGTCAGTGCCCCCTGCACAGTTCCTGCTACAATAAATTATTTATCCCATTATTCAGCCTACAACAGTGCCTAACAGTATCAGCCATAAATCAGGACCCTGCTATGTTAGTGGCTGTACACACACAGTAAAAGTAAATCCCTCTGCCAGTGTCTTTGCACCTGAGGTAAAATAGCACAAGCTTGTTGCCAAGCTGCTTCCTGCAAAGCAGATACACATTTTGAGCAGGGTCTAGAAAGATGAATTGGCTTTCATCTCGTTTGGCCAGCTTTCAGGTGTGAGGTAGGCACATAAATAGCTGCACATTAGCACCATGGATCCTGGCTTCACCGGGAAACTGAATAAGCAGCTCGGACATCTGGCACAGCTTGGAAGATTGTCACAACACTACAGGACACAACTGCCTTAGAGAAAGCAAGATATTGCACTGGCTTCTGAAAAGGACTGTTTGTCTTTTCCTTTCACACACATGGAAGTCCTGGGCATTTTCTAGGCTGTCTCCTGATCAATTGAATCCTGAAGTGGAAACTTTAAATGGCCTTATTTAAATAATATCCACTTGTGGGGATGAGGGCTAAAATCCTAACACATGCTGAGAAAGTCCAGTATTTTTTTCCTCTTTGATAATAATATGCATTCTAAATGTTGCTTAATGATGTCACAAAATCAATTCTGCATTCTTAAAGCAGTAAGTATGAACAATAAAACCCCTTCAGCATCTACTAAAACCTTCCTTCCTCCTCTTCTTTCCCCTCAAATGCCCAGGAAAGGCTAGTAAGATTAAACATTTCACCAAGGAAACCTATTAGATTGAGATGGCTTTCTTGAAAAGATCTGACACTACTTCCAAACAAGGAAAATAGAAAATAACAAAATCTGACAAGTTAAATGTAAAAATTCCTTAAGGCAGGCCAATAAAAATCTCACAAACATTTCTCAAAAAGCTTTGAAACTAAAAATAAGTCTTGTTCAAATACACAAGGAAGAGGAAGCTGACCAGATAGTCTGTAAGGATGATATAATACAAGGCTAATAGGTGATGAAGAAATAATGGAGCACATGAATTAAGGCCACAGCAGAAATTTAGGTGAATATTTCACATCCCTCTTTGGCATGCAGGACTCTCTTCAGTATCCAGGCAGAGTCCCACTCTGAAACATGACAACAGAGGCACCACAGTCCTGTCTCAAATTAAAGTGTGAGCTGAAAACATTTTTGGCCAGAATTGACATAATGGATAGCAACAAAACTCCAGGACTAGGGCTAAAGGAACTTAACTATGAAACAGCTGAAATAAACATTGTAGGATGTAACCTCTCACTTTAAATTGCTTCAGTAATTGCTTCCAGGAAGTATCCAGAAAACATCAGAGTAATAATACTATAATGCACAAAACACTGTAGCAGGGAATAGAATCAGTGAGCAACTGGAGAAACCCTACTAAACTTTCAGTGGTACCTAGAAACTCTGCTCAAAGACCATGACCCCATTATGCCACACACTGCAAAAGCACAGAGCACATTGCTTCTAGGCCAAACAACAAGCAGAAAAAATACACAAAGACTGATAAAGGAGGTGCAGTAAGCAAAATTGGCTTTTGTAGACCTTTCAGATGCATCTCTGGATTCTTGTACTACAGTTTGTAAGTTAAGTGTTTAACATACACAGGCAAAAGTAGAAATGCCAGGATAAGAAGAATTTAAGGGGACAGACATTGGCAAGAAGAGAAGCTAACTACAAAACATTGCATCTGCTTGTCTTATTTGTGTTAAAGAAGTCTTACACTTGATGAGATGCCTCAGGTAGCATCCCTATGGCACCAGCTTCTACTGAGATCTGTAAATATGACAGTGTAATTTAGTCACAACTTAACTCTGCTTTTTGAATAATATTTAGCACCTACCACGTCAGGGTTTCTTAAAATTTTAAAACATATTAAAATTTAATATTACAATTTATTCTCTTCTGTTAAGTTTAAAAACATTTCATTATTTATATAGTACCATGATATTATGATTACTTTGTTTTCTTTGGAGTGCTGGGGACCTGGTTTACTGCACCTGGTTCAGAGTCAAAACTACAAAACATTTAAGAGCTGATATGAATTTCATGAAGCAAAGTATTGCTTCACATATCTGTGCCAGTTCTGTGAAGGTGTCAAGGAGAGGTATGTGAATCTTGTGAATATAACTACTTAAACATCCAGAAAAAATGCCATGAAGACCTCTTGAAGATCTCCTAGAGAAAAAAAGAAAAAAAACCAAAAAAGCTGCTTTGGAATAAAGGGAAGCTAACTGACTGACTAAAGGGAGCAGCAAATGGTTAATTTTCACAACAGAAAGGAGTCACCAATGGAGTCTCTGTAGAGGACATATACTCAAGCTGATATGATTTGTCATATTCATAAATGATCATGAATATCAAAGTGACAAAGTTTAAATCACTCACAGAAGTAAAAATGAAGACTGATTAAGAAGAGTTGCAGCAGTAATTCACAATACTCTGCTATAAAATACCAAATGAAATTCAATAAAGATAAATGTGAAGTAATATAATGAAAAAAATGACAATTCTAATTTATAAAGTGAATGTGAAGCTCCCAGCTGGCTAATACCACTCAGAAACAGAATCTCAAGGTTACAGTAAACACTTCTATAAAAACGTCAACTCAGTGCCTCACAATAGTAAAAAAAAAGATGGGCAAAAATGACCAATAATTTGGCGAGAAATGGGAAAGAAACCAAAAAGATGTACTGATGCATAATATGGTGGCATCATTGGCAACAGTGATAAAGATGGCTGTCAGGCAAGGAAGAAGTCAAACTAAACACCTTAAACTGGAAAGAAGATAACTGAGAAGATTATGACAAAGATCTATAAAATCACTACAGGATTAGAGGAAGTGCAAACCACCTACCCAAATCCAGGGAAGAGACTTCAGAACATTATGTACAGCCAACATTCTTGTTTTAGGACATCATGGGTAGCAAAAGTTTCCAGGGTCTCAAAAAGATTATTATGTATTTGCATTATTAAGATTATTATTATATTATTCTGTATTTGTCTTTTGGAAGATAAATACATGAAGTAAAGATATATCTCTGAATAAAAAATTCCTGTGATCCATTTCAAAGGCTGGGAGATCACACCCACAACAAATGCTTTACCAGTTGCTAAGATAATTATAACTTTTGAAGTTGCTTCTGACATAGTTCTGTGTTAGAGCAAAATTATAGACTTAAATCAACAAACTAATTGAAGAATCAATGGAGGATATTTAGTTATTCAAAGGTATGATAACTAGAATCAGTCACAATTATTCTCTAATTGCACTAGATAAAAAATTCCAATGTAAGTGGGAAGAACTATTTTCATTGGAAACTTAAGCATCCAGGATCATTCAAAGTAATAACAAGTAAGGCTGACATTGGTGAATTGCATACAAACATACCCACACAGACAATGCCTAAGAGCTGGACATGCATTCAGTTTTACTTCACCTGTGGCAACATCCATGGCTCCTGTACCAGACACAGATTACACCTGACTAAGCAGTGGAAAAGCAGAAAACTGCATTGTGCCAAACTGTTGGCAGGTACTTGCAAAGACACTGTAAATAAAATACTCTATCAAGACTAGACATGGTCCCTCCAACTGTAGAACATTTCATCCACTGTAAGAATAAAAGTTTATGTTTCCTCCATTTGCCAAAAAAATACTGAATTTCATTCTTTATGTCTGCCAATAACTAAACTCATACATAAGTATGCTCGAGCTCAAAAATGAAGTTTTGTTGAATGACTTTGAAAGTGTGGATGAGAACAAAGGCTTACATTGTTTTAGAAAGCCAAGCCTCTGAAAAAGCACTGATTTAATGTGGGTTCAAGAAGGAAGTGAAACAGGCTTTTTAGCAAGTGTTTCAGGTAGGATTATTCTATGGGAGAGAGAAAAATTCTGCTTCTTGGCACACTGTTTCTGTGTTGCTGTGAAGTCAACCTAACATTGAGGGAAGCTATGTACTCTGACTCATATAATGGAAGAAGAGGTGCACTGATGCTGTCTTTGCCCTGCTTCCTTCTAAGGATGTTCAGGCTACTCCTCCTCAGGTGCAGACTCCTTTCCTTGCTCCAGTATGGGGTCTCTCTCACAGGACACAGTCCTCCACAAACCTCTCCTATGTGAGTCCTTTCCACAGGCTACAGTTCTTCCAGAACTGCTCCACCACAGACCCCTTCTACAGGTGCAGTCCTTCAGGAACCCACTACTCCAGAGTGGGTTCCCCAGGGGTCACAAGTCCTGCCAGCAAACCTGCACCAGCCTGGGCTCCTCTTTCCAGAGGTCCTACCAGGAGCCTGCCCCAGCATGGCCTTCCCATGGGGTAGCAGCCTCCTTTGGGCACCCACCTGCTCCAGTGTGTGGCTCCTCCACAGGCTGCAGGCGTCTATCTGCTCCTCCATGGACCTGCATGGGCTGCAGGGGCACAGCAGCCTCACCACTGCCTGCACTGCAGAGGGATCTCTGCTGTGGCACCTGGAGCTCCTCCTCCTTCTTCACTGACCCTGCGAGGTCAGCAGAGTTGTTTCTGTCATGTATTCTCTCTCCTCTCCCTGGTTGCAATGGTTTCTGTGCAGTAGTTTCTTTTCCCTTCTTAAATACATTATCCCAGAGGTGTTCTCAAAATCACTGATGGGTTCAGCAATTAGGTTTACTTAGTGGGAGGTCTGTCTTGGAAACTTCTGGGATTGGCTGTGCCAGATGAGGGGAAAGCTTCTGGAGCTTCTCAGAGAAACTGCTCCTAAAGCCCCACCACTACTAAAACCATACCACACTATCCCAATGCAGCATTCCAGAGGTGGAAAGATCAGAAAAAGTGGCCTTATGTCAAAAAAGTGGGTGTGCTTACAGGGCAGTGCAGGTGCAGCTATTCATAATCTTAGGTTTGAAATAAACGTGATAGAGTGTTTCTACCTTCCAAACCTTTCTCCTCTTTTATTTCAGAAATATAATTATTACAGTATTCCAACAGCACATAATACCAAGTCATGTATCTCTTTGAAATGCCAATGTTTCTGTTACCTAAGTTGTAGAATTGGTTTGTATAAGTCTTGCCACAGCAGAACTGGACAAAAAATCTGGGGGAGTCATCCATATATTCCTATGACTAGGTGGAGAAATCACTCCTGGAAGTCTCTAAAATGCCAGACTTCAAGGTCAAAGCAAAAGAACAACTGTGCACAATGCAGTGCCAGTAAAGAAACAATCAATAAATAAAAGGTACAGACATGATCAGTATACATCCTAAGCAAAGTTAACTGAAGAATTTGTGGAAAAACTATAAACAGAGAAAAATTAAATCCAAAAATGAGAATGTTGTCTTTTAAATAAATAAGTCTTGTGTAAGGCAGTGCCAAAAGGATCAGTCAGAGAGGATGAGTGAGGAGCAGGAGGTGGCAGTTTGCCATCCAGCAGTAGGGCTACATAAAAGCACTGCTCTGGGTTTTCTACTATCTACTAAGGCTTTTATGGCCACTTATGTGCCTAATTAAAAAAGACTGCAAAAGACACGAAAATGGGAACACTGTTCCAGGCACACTTGAGTAGACTAAGAGAAATAGTAAACAAGCCAAGAAAAAAAGCTGATGTCTTCTTAAGCCATAATCTTCAGATTCTAAAATGAATGCAATCTGTCCTCCTGTTTCTACACTTCCTTTTCATTCATGGCAACTCTGCCAAATCACATGAGAAAGTTAATGGCAAAAAAGATCATCTGTTTCTTCCAACTGGTTTGTTCAGTATTTTAAAGATTGGCAGCCTGGAAATGTTTCAAGCTAGAAGGGGAAGTATTCATGTACCCACACATCAAAGTGTTTCTAAAGACTGAGCATACATAGTTCTGAATGTTTCTCAGGTGATCAAAACAAATGTGTGTCTAAGATGCTGCTGCTTGAAATATAACAGGCAGGGACCTATTATGTGGTCAGGGACCACAAAACTGGTTGATCAAACTGAAGCTTTGACTTTGCAGCTAAATAAGAAGGAAAAAGTGTTCTCTGAAGGGCTGAGAGCAGGAGGAACTATTAGTTGGGGAAATTATTGATACTACAAAGAGCACAAGGGTAATTTTGCTAAAAGAGATGAGTTATCGTTAGAAACAGAGCTATAGAGCTAAAAAATTCAGAAAAATAATTAGGGAGGATTAAATAATCAAATTTTTTGTTGCTGTTTTAAACTTAAGGCATTGCAATATATCTGCAGATGGAATTAAACGATCTTCTGAAATAGATGTTCACATAAGGATGGTTTGTCCCACTTTTTGTTCTTACAAAATTGAAGCCCCAAATTAATTTGAATGCAAACTGAGCCCCAAATTAATCTGAACATTTATTTTAATCCAAGATTACAAAACTGCTAACTATCAAATTGGCATGTATTCAGAATACCATGCTTTGTCTTTCACATATTGCTTGCTATGTTCTGCACTGAGGGAAGTTTCACCCAAATATATTTTTAGGAAGACAATAACTTCATAGCTGGCAGTGAATTAAATTTAATATGTTTTGAGAAGATTCCTTTATCTCTCTTTTCTCTACCTTTCATTTCTATTATAAAGCTGTAAGTTATGATCCCACAATGATATCCAGCATCCTGTATACACAGACGTCCTTTTGGAATCCTCTGCTTAGTGGAATAAGGGTACCAGCATGCAAAGCCCCCACACGCTCTTCAGGACTTTACAAATATTTTAGAGGTTATGAGACAGGTAGAACAATTCACATGTGCTAGCTTTGCCCCACACTCCTGCACTTACTGGTGCAGATCAGCCTGTGGTGAAACAATACAGCATTATGTGAGACAATACTTACAGATCTCTCCTATGCAGCCATCCAAGGAAGCACACATGACTGAATTGTTTCTATTATCAGATTATTCTCCTTTCTTCTTATCTTGGGAATATCTTGGAAGTGTGATAGAAGACAGAACCTTGATTGACTCAATCTCCTATATGAAAGTCATGTAAGCAGATTTGCTTTGGCCCTGAGCATTCTTTGGAGTCACTTTAATTCATGAGTTCCAATGTTTTCACAGTGCAAATGTTGA
Source organism: Ammospiza caudacuta (assembly GCF_027887145.1). Lineage (NCBI taxonomy): Eukaryota > Metazoa > Chordata > Aves > Passeriformes > Passerellidae > Ammospiza > Ammospiza caudacuta. The sequence goes on along the minus strand of NC_080593.1, from coordinate 118,483,048 downwards.
GTTCCAAAATGAGCAAACTGAAACAAGTAACAATAACCTGCAGTGTCCTTCTCCATGCAAGACACATAATGAATGTATGCAACAGGCTTATCTGCATCACTGACACTGGAACTGTGTTGGTAGATTAAGAAACAGAAAGGGAAACAAGAGTTGAGTCAGCTTTGCTGAGAACCACGTGACAGCAATACCATGTTAACTGTCATGTGATGCACTGATGATTTAAATTGTTGGTAAACATTGTTTTCAGAAATCAGAGTTGGTCCCAGACACTGGTCCTTAGATAACATTTAACTTCCCTGCATTTTTAATATCAGGAGAATTGAACACCTCAGAAAACAGTCTAAAAGTGGTCAGAATGGATCAGCAGAAAGAAGCTGATCAGCTCAGTTTGTGTTTCCACTTTGCACTGGTGGCAGCGATGGTGCTCTGAGTATCATTCAATTTTTTAGTGCTTTTGTAGGTAGGTACCATAAGCAGCACAAGGAAAATATTATATCTAGTGTGCTAGTAGTGAAGAAGAAGGGCTCTAGACTGAAATTCAGAAATGGATCCAAGCCAAATATTTCATATCCAAATTGCTCCAAATGTAGTAGAGTTTTTGTTCACACTCAATGGTTTGAGAAGCATTTGCCTCTAGACAGCTATTAAAATGAAACAAAATCATCAAAAAGAAACTAGTCTGTGATGAATTTCGTGCAGCTGCCTGGGGGTGCTCGTACATGCAAAAGAAAGAGACTGATCAAGGCAGCAAGGTCTTGGACGCAGGCAAAAAATTATTTTCTTTAAGGAGGGTCTTCTTTTTCCAAAGGCAAGTGTGTAATAGTGGTTCTCCCCGTAGCAGAGCTTCCGTGGATTTCAGAGGATTAGAAACTTGGGATGATATAAATAATTTTGTTGGCCAGCAAAGTCATAGTAGGGCACAACAGGCATATTAGAGTTTGGTGCCTGGTCAGTAGTGATGCTCTCCAGGGCTCAGCATTGGGCATGGTCCTGTTTAACATCTTTATCAGTGACCTGGACAAGGGGATGCAGTCTACCCTCAGTAAGTTCATGGATGATACCAAGCTGGGTGGGAGTATGGATCTGCTGGAGGGTAGAAAGGCTCTGCAGAGAGATCTGGACAGGCTGGATCAATGAACTGAGGTAAACTACATGGTGTTCAACAGGGTGAATGGCCAGATCCTGCTCCTAGGTCACAACAGCCCCAAGCAGCTTTACAGGATTGGGGAAGAATGATTTGACAGCTCAGTGAAAAGAGACTTTTGGGGGTTCTTGTCAGCTTCTGATCCCATATGAGCCCAGGTGGCCAAGAAGGCCAGTGGAATCTTGGCCCATGTAAAGAATAGTGTGGCCAGCAGGACCAGGGCAGTGGGTGCTCCCCTGTGCTCAGCACTGGTGAGGCCACACCACAAATCCTGTGTCCAGTTTTAGGACCCTCACTACAAGAACATTGAGGTGCTGGAGAGTGTCCAGAAAAGGGCAATGGATCTGGAAACGAGTCTGGAGCACAAGTGTTATTGTGCTGAGGAGCAGCTGAGGGAGCTGGGGGTGTTTAACCTGCAGAAGAGGAGGCTAGGGAGGACTTCATTGCTCTCTATATCTCCCTGAAAGGAGGCTGTAGTGAGGTGCAGGTTGGTCTCTTCTGCCAAGTCTCAAGTGAAAGGGCAGGAGGAAATGGTCTTAAATTGCAGCAGGGAAAGTTCAGATTAGATGTTAGAAAATAAAAAAAAATTCATTTTAAGAATGGTTAGGCATTGGAATAACTTCCTCAGAGAGCTGGTGAAGTCACCAGAACCACCACACTGCTGGTTGGACTAGATCATCTTGAAGGTCTCTTCCATCCTTAATGATTCTGTCATTCTTTGAGATAAGAACACATTTGACATATCCTAAAGTACATTATGGTCTGTCCAGTTATAGAAGGTACAGAGCTAGAACTTCAACACACAATTCTATTGTATGCATTCATTTTTTGTTCTTCATGGACTAAAAAACAGTATAGGGTAAGAGAGCTAGCAGGCATCAGATATCCCACTTCATATCCTGCCCTGGCAATTTTGTCACAATTTTCTTCAGCTGAACCCTGGTCTGAGACAGATGGCCGGCAGAATTGCTGTCTTCACCTAGCAAGGGTAGTGTGGTTTGCTGAGGGGAAAAATCCCCACATGATTTTTCTGTTTCTCATTTATGGCTGATGGTCATGCACCAGGGGGTTGAAAAAGCAACCTTCATCCCCAGCCCACAGGCAGTAAGAATCCTATGACTGACACCAACAGTCAGTAAAAGCTGTACTAATGCTGCCCTCAGGCTCCCATAGGACCGCCTCCTCCTTCCTCCCTTCTGCCTGCTGTTTTGTGCAGCTTCCTGCACATCTCCTGCATGACCTGCAGCAGAATATCTCGAACATGCTACAGTTTACACTATCTGCAAGCATGCAGATAAGCCTGTTGCATATATTCAGTATGTGTCTTGCATGGAGAATGACAAAACTGGACAGTGAAAGTTGGTTTGTTTTTTTTTTTTCTTTCTTATTTGCAAGACAGTGACTCTCACTCTTAGGTATTATCTTTTAATGTTTGGGATGCAGAATATTGAAAACTAATGTTTTGTCTAGGTCTGAGTTGGTGTAAGAAAGTGACAGAATAGTTAATACATACTAATACACGAGACAGGTCCAGAACCTGTCCATGGTCCAGCTTGACCATTCCTGCACAACATTATCTTTTTATTATACGTAATAAAAAGATTTATTATGTATAAGATTTGTCTAATGGGCATAACAACAATCCCAGAACATGAGAGCTGAAACTACATTGTACTTGTTACTAGGAAGGCTTTGCTCCACAGGACCTGTCTGTCTAATCTGTGCTAGTGCAAACACAGACCAAGTTCATGCCAAACAACAGTGGGGTGAAACAAGCACCAAGAATGTTAAATTTTTTAACCTGACAGTGAAAATTTTCCCCATCAACAGCTCTTTCGGTTTTTTCATGTGTTGGAGAGGTACAAGACAAAGGAAACAGGTTTCAGCACCCTACAATATTAACAGGCCTATGAAATCTGTAGCCTTTGCTACATCTCTTCCTTTAGAAAGAGGAATATGGGAACCAGCCCTGTCTGTCCCACCATTGCTTTTCCCGTCAAAACAGCGATGGGCGAAAAACTAGAGCAGACTTTCCCTTGTGCTATTGAAGACTCATGAAGAAACAGGTGAATGGAATGGAAATGATGTTTTCCCCTGCCTTGTATCCCTCTTTTGATATCTGGCCCACACATGCACAGACGGTGCAAGGATTTTCCAAGGTCCATGCATTACTCCTGCTGTGAGGAAGGAAAAAGTCAGGTTCTTGAGCTGCCAGGTCCTACTTCCCCTGCAACATTCTAAATGAAGCAGTTTTTCACCCTCTGAGTCCTTGTAAACAAGTTTTATAGCGCTTTCAACTTGGCTCCTTTCTGTGTTGCAGAAGAATTGCAAGTGTTTAGGATTTAAACCCTTTTCTAGAACATCAGGCAGGAAGAATGAGTAAAGGCTTTATCTCTAAAGGCTTTCAGAACCTTCCAAAACAAAGCTCTTGCATCTATCAGTATGAGCTGGCATGAGACACCTGGTGAACAAATTGCTCACTCAAATGGGAAAAGTACTTTTGTACAAAAGTACAAAAGAAAAATGAATACAGAGTTTTTAAGTTCTCTGTTGCATCTGTCTCTCCACCTACACTCCTTGTTTATAATTGGAAACACTTCAGGCATGGACCCATCTTTTCATATCTGCACTAAGGGCCTAATCCAAAGTGCACCACCAATGCACAAGCTTCTGTACTTCAACAAGCTTCAGATTAGACCATATACAAATAGCTTTATACAAGAAAGCTCCTGCCAAAATATTTGGAAACTTTGCATGATTATTGCACAACAATCCTTTCTGCTACCACCAGGCTACTTCTTCCACCTCTCTCTCTACCCTCCTAATGCATACATGGGCCATAGCAGTGTCCCCATGAAACTCATTGCAAAGGAAAGAGGCACTGACCATAGGTTCACAGGTGAGTTGAGGGCTCGGCATGAAGTATGGAATAATGCATATTCTCCAGCCAAAGCCCAGGAACCAGTTCATTGACTTTGGGTCTTAGGTAATGCAAATATGGTCACAGTCCATCCTGCTGAAATTTGTTTTGAGAGCCGCTCATTTGTACTTTTATTTATGGAGCCAGAATATTGTACTGGAAAATCAAATGAACTCTATATCCAAGTCTTGGAAAAGACTGGGCAACATTTGGAGGCAAATGACATTTCACTTAATCTGGCTCCTTGGACAGTGAATGGGGACACCACACCCAAGTGACTGCCAGATTGGCAGTTTGTGTCCAAACTTGCAATTCTATGAGGGATGAATCAAGATAAGCATCAGTGGCAAAAAACCTGCTGCACCAATATCAATACAAAACCTCCTAGTGACCTAAAGCACTCAGACTAAGTGGACATTCTGAGAAGAGTGTATTCTTATTTACTGGGACTTAGCCTCTTTCCAGAAACAGAAACATTCCTAGTGTGACACCTAGTGTCAGGAACAAACACCTTAAAGACTCAGATACAACGGAATAAGGAAATAGCTAAGTCAACAGAACCGAAAACTCAAGCAACAAAAATTACAACAAAACATCATAATTGTGAGCTAACATCTAAAACACAGAAAATTGTGAAGATAAAAGGATTTTTTTGATAAATAAATCCATTAAAATACATACTGGCCATCCTCTGTACTCAAACCCAGCTCTGAGTTATTACTTCTTTGGTCAGCTCAGTATATTTTGCTCTCTGGACTCTGCTTATACAGCAATTATCACAGTCCCGGTTTATGGAAGTATTTCAGGAGTTGTTGTGGGATGTAAATCATTCCTGCTGACTTCAAAGGGCAAAAAGAAACTATGGGGAAGCAGACTTTAGAAGTCAACATAATGACTTGAGCTATTGTTGAGTTTGTAGGTTTTTAGGTCCTTATGAAACAAATTAAAAAAAAAAAAAGTAAAGATAATACAAGAATTAGGACACAATGTTCAAAGAAGTTAAATTCTCTTCAAAATCAAGTTAATAGCACCTCAAGAAAGGTGAGGAAATGTCTCCAAATAATTTTGAACTCAGCAATTCAGAGAAGTGATTAATTCTAAATAGTAAATTACAATTGATTAAGATCCAGCACTTTTAGGCTGAGATATGTTTAAACTCAGAGGATAACACTGTTGGAAAGTGGACTTCATAACTGATGGTACCTTTTGACCAATATTTTTGTAAATGCAGGCCAAACACAAAGAGAAACATAGGTTTGGTGCCAAGTTTCTGCAGGCTGAAGGCTAATCTGGCAGTCAGGCCTCTGGAGGCAGATTGATGGCTGGATTTCTTGATTTAGCAAGAAAGATTTCTTGATTTAGCAAAGAGGAATTATGTTTTGAGCAGGCACAGCGACATTCACTGCCATCTTCTGGAAATGCCTCTGAAGTACTCAGGCAGGAGACATTCAAGAGAGCAATGTCAAGGACTTAACAAAGTGTTAAAACCACAAATAAACCACTGAATTTATGTCAGCTCTCTTTCAAACCCAAAACTTCCTCCCAAACCAGTAATTTTCCTAAACAAAGTTTTCCTTTTTATAGAATACACTTTCCCACAAAAGATGACTGCAATGGCAAATTCCTGAGTACTTACAAGGACCAACTCAATTTCTGAGCAACTATACAGAAAGCTCTTACAGCAGCAGATTTACACCCATTCTGAAAAGTTCTGTTGATAAAGGCACCTGTACAAAAGCTCATTGCCAGGATTATATTGATCTGACCATTTCATTCTATGAACAAATGTAATTCCAGTGTAGCAAAAGCAGCAACACCTACAATATTTCTACAAGCATTATATAAAAGGAAAGAAGCAAAACATGTCAAATTTGTAAGTTACATACATTAAATAAATAAATAAATAAATAAATAAATAAATAAATAAATGTCTATAAAAGTGGATAGTTTATTTTAACTGCCTCAATGTCAGGCCATTATTTCCTTGTTAGCTTGCTAAATTCCTATAGGGATCATGATTTTAAAAGACCAGGAGTAATAAGCTCAAGGAAGCTGTTCTAGAGATGGAAATCAAGGCTGTTATTAAATATATTTGTCCAAAGGAACCTGTGGACATAAAATCTATCTGCAAAATATTTGATAATGACAATATTAAAAATTATGAGAGCAAAATAAAATCTCATATCCTGAATCACATGGAGTTAATTTCTCTTGTACTAAGGTAGACAGAGACTACATGATCATTGTTCCCTTCTCACCAAGGTTCTTTTTTTGCATGTCATACAAGACCCTCCTCATGGATCTGGTTTTCCACAGCTACAAAAAGCAAATCAAAGCCAGGATGAAAAGTATCCACACCATCCACAGCTACCAGCCTGTGAGGAGTCCACCAAAACAACAAGACCCAGAATCTGTCTTTTCAGCATACCTTTGCATGAAATTGTGCTTTCCTTCTGCAGGAATCACATGGGTTAGGCAAGCCATGGATGTAGGATACTGCAGGACTCACTCTCAGGGCTGGAGGGCCCATCAGGTGCTGGGAGGGGTATTGGGTATCCTCACACATATTGCTGGTCCCCAGTACTGACAGAGCTTTCCGTCACTGTGACAAATGGGAGTATGAGAACTTTTGTCTCCTTTGGTGTACTCATCACTTAAGTGCTAAACAGGTTAGGAAACATGCAAAGCAGGGCATAAAGAGATCTGTTTTTACTGGTTATTCCCCTGGGTCTTATTTCATGAAACCTTGATTCCAGCCAAAATCTCTTATTTAGCTGTAAAAGAAATACAGATATTCAGTTGAGAAAATTGATTTTTCCCCCCAGCTATTTTAATTGGATATGACTTCAAAAAAGACAGAACTCTAAAAATATTTTTGATGAGCTTAAACTTACATTTCTATGCAAGATGTTCAGCAGAAATTAATTATCTCAATTTATTAGGGGGCCACAGGTAATCAATAATGTGTCTGCTTCTTCCATGTAACACATTTCATGCCCACTGCATAGGTAGTGTCGAATACATTTACTCTTTAATTATGGTTGCAACAGACTTATTCTGCTGCATCATTGAGTAATCAGTCATCTGTTATCTTCATGCATTTGAAATATTTCTGTGACTAATAATGAAATCACAGAGCAGAAAAATAAGGTCACAAAATGGTTTGTATATTCTCTATAAGTTCATTTTAAGGATTGTGAAAGGTAAATTAATTCTGACTCGAAATATTTCACTCTTTTAAATATTTCCATAGGTAACTTCTAATAGAAAGTATAGCCAATGTAGTTTTTAAATGTTTGGATGCAAATGTAGAACCCAAACAAAGAAACAGCTCAAATTTAATTTTAAAATCTATCTTTCAGCAGACAGGTAGTACTTCAACATAGAACATCTCTTTTGAGAGGTCTTCTTCCTAATGAAAAAGAAATTCCCAAAGGAAAGGCTTCAGTCACAGGAATGTCAAATGTGAAGAAACATGTTTTCTAGAAATTATACATGCATTAATAGTAACTACTTACAGTGCTTAGTATGTACACACATTGAAGCCCCTATTTCAGTCTAATGCAGGCTGAAATGTTTTGTTTATTTTTTTAGAATCACTCATTAAAATCAGCATTCTAGCTTTAACTGAGTAAAGATTCTCCATCATATCCCTAAAACATATGATAACCTCTAAGAGTATGCTTAATTCTATTTAAATGTTCTTTAGAATCTACAGGGTGGGTAAAGCGTTCAGCTCATATAAATATAAATAAATATTCCCAACATTTTTCCTGGCATAAATATTGTCAGAAAGAATGGAATATATATTTTACTTTTTTGTATAGAACTTAAGAAAATTATTTATTCAAAAATACAGTTTTGAGAAACAGTATAAAACTGCTTTACTTTTCAAAATTAAACTTTTCAACTTCTTCAAATATTTTCATCATTTTTTCCAAATACTCCTCTTTCCCAAACTTGACATTGATCGTGAACAATATTGTCCCTTCCCAAACAGCATTTTTCAGCTAATTTATGTTCAAATGAAAAGAGTTATCCAGTTCTACAGATATTTTAAATTGGCTCCAATTTGACTTTTCAAAGTGCAGAGATTTATTTCAAAAAAGTTTAAAGCACAGGAGCAGAAAATTACAAAGCACACCTAAAAACTACAGCTCTGTCTGTAACACTGCAGGAAATTTGGCATAAGGGTGACTAATATCCTAACAAAAGACCTTGTTGACTTGATAGTATTAGTTACTTTAGTATTGCTGTGATATGACTGTACTTCCTACTTATGATCCTGGGACACCATCCACAATCCTACATGCCTTCCTTTTGAATGGGGGAATTTTGTATTGGTGAAATGCTCCTCTGTGAGCTCTACTTCCTTGTTCTTCAATGCCATAAAACCCCTTTCCTAGAAATTCTGTGAGTCCTTGATACTAGAAGGGCCAGCTTAAATGGAAATTGACAAGAATATTAGCATTCTTTGATTTTTCACTTTCTCAAACACATGGGGTTATTCAGCCTACCACTGCCCTACACATAATTAAGCAATAGTTCAAGAGGAAAACTTGAAAGTATTTCCAACTGTTTCATTTCAGATATGGGTCCTGGTTGCTGCATGTTCTAGTGCATCTGGGCTGTTTATCATAGTTTGGTAGCAATATGGTTTTAGTCTATCCCTGCTTGGTGAGTCAAATGCTGTTTCCTTTTTGGTGTTTGGTGCTGTGACCACTTCCCTGGGCAGCTTGTTCCAGTGCTCAACCACCTCTGGGTTAAAAATTTTTTCCTGATATCTAATCTAAACCTTCCCTGACCCAGCTTCTTGCCATTTTCTCCAGTTCTGTCACTGGTCACAAGAATGAAGAGGTCAATACCTTCACCTCTGCTTCCTCTCTTGATGTTGTTGAAGACCACAGTGAAGTCTCCCCTCAGTCTTCTCTTCTCCAGGCTGTACAAACCACGTGACCTCAACCATTTCTCCTTAGGTTTGCCCTTCAGACTCATTAGCATCCTCATGGCCCTCCTTTGGATACTCTAAAATAGCCTGATGTCTTTTTTATATTGTGGTGCCCAAAACTGTGAGGCTGCCCCAGTGCAGAGCAGAGCAGGACAATCCCCCACCTTGCCTGGCTGGAGATTGTCGCAGACATCTTTTATAAAATATCCTTTCCTTAGGATTTTTCCTCCTGAGAACCTGAGAGGCCTCAGGAACAAAATGTAAACAATGGTTATCTGCTGCTGTGGAATGCAACAGGTGGATCTGTGATTGGTCTCATAGAGTTGTTTGTAATTAATTGCCAATCACAGCCCAGCTGGCTCGGACAGAGAGCCAAGCCACAAACCTTTGTTATCATTCTTTGCTATTCTATTCTTAGCTAGCCTTCTGATGAAACCTTTTCTTCTATTCTTTTAGTATAGTTTTAATGTAGTATATATAATAAAATAATAAATCAAGCCTTCTGAAACATGAAGTCAGATCCCTGTCTCTTCCCCAATCCGAAAACCCCTGTGAACACCATCACAGAAGATGCTGTGCCTGATGCACCCCAGGACACACTTGGCCCTCCTGGCTGCCAGGGCACTGCTGATTCATGTTCAGCTTGCCATCAATCAGGAGCCCAGGTCCCTTTCCACAGCATTTGTCTCCAAGCTCTTGTTCCCCACACTATTCACACAACCAGGGTTACCCCATCCCGAGTGCAGAATCCAGCAACAAATTACCCAACAACTACATTCCTCCAGGACAGATCAGAAACTGCCCATAGGGCTTGCTGGTTTACATTTTGATTGTGCAAACCAAGATACTTTCAAACACTCTTTCAGATGAAGATGTCAATTTTTGATCTGAGGAAGAATTCAGTCAGAACTGTTCTGTTTCAGAATATTCCCAGGACAATGTTTCTGATGCATGTGCATTACTATATAGGCAGTAGCCTTTGCTCTGCTCCCCAAAATGCCACCTGACTTTTGCAGCATGGCCTGACAATGAATGCTGCACATTGTCCTTTCCATCTTTTTTACAGCTTCTTTCTTAGAGGCAAAAATGTATCTTTGGAGCTTTCAGAGAAGGTCACACAACAGCCATAAAAGGAGACTCTCTACATGGTATGGACCTGTGAAAAGACTATCCAGAGTTTAGCCCACAGTGACTTACTACTGGTTATTAGAGATTGTCAATATATTATTTAATTTTTGCTCACTTTTGTACAGTCTGTCTTTACCACAGACTAGAATATACAAAATGTCTTTAATCCTGTACCACAAACTTTTATGGGGAAGAAGCATCCCCCTCAGATTCCTATCAAGGCTAGAACCAGCCACCCGTCCTTCACAGAAACAATTATTCATGAAAGAAAAATTAAATGGCTGTTGATTGAGAGTTGGCCTAAGCTAATGGTGTGATCAGACATTAATGTGACTAATGGTAATGGCCCTCTGGATGAGTTACATGGTAATAGTGCTCCAGCTGCTTTGGCTTTGCAGAAGCCAGTCAGATGACTGAGAATAAGGTTTCTGGTCTTTCTTCAATTAATCTCCTTTGACTGAAATAACAAATTAAAATTATGAGCAGTTCTGAAACTGCTGGGCAGGGGGTTATTACTATTTCTGTAAGGCATTAAAGGACACTTAGAATCTCCTTGGCTACTTGAAATTCAAATAATCGCTTAACAGCTTCTCAGGACTTAGATTTAGCATTGCAGCTACCTGAAACCATGGCTGATAGGGCAATCCTCATTCGGTAAAATGAGGATTGTAACATAAGAGTTGTGTCATGAACTTGTTACACAAAACAACTATGTCTCAAACCCCTTTGCTGCTACTTAGCAATGTAAAGGTTACAAATAGAATCTAGAAGACTATTAAATTTCCAAGTCATTATATTGTACTTCTAATGTGCTCTTGATTATTTTTAACAAAATATTTTGAACCAAAACTGCCTATTGCTTCTCACTGCCCCATATTTCTGGCTAGGGTGTGGGTTCTTAATACCCCAAAGTTTCATTTGCAAAAAGTCTTTATCCTGAAATGCTTGAGTAAATACTTCAAGAGTAGAGCTTCTTCTCAGAGATTTAGGGAACCATGAAATTTGGTCTAAGCCTAAGGTACAATCATTTGGTAATTGCTATGGTGCAAGATGCTTGGTACAGTTTACCAAGAGAAATACTTTGCTTCACAGACAACATGACAGATGTCTGAACAAAACTTTGCAGAGCTACAGTATAGATGAATGTCATGTAACGATGTGAAGTTGGTATATTTTGACATAAAATTACTGATTTTTCTTTTTAATTACCAAAATAGTGAAACAAATTCTAGTACAGTTTGGGAAAAATGTCTCATTTTCCAAAATGCGATTACTGAGATTAAGTCTGAGTGTAGCCTGATTATATACACAAGGGAGATGCTACCTTCATGTTCAGTAGAGTGGTTTTGAAAGAAAAGAGTGCTTGCAATGACCATGCTATTGTCTATGCAGAAGTATTCATTAACATTACATGCTAACTCCCTTCCTGAACACAGATGAAAAAGTGGCAACAGAGTTAGGATAGACCTGCACAGGTTTTCAGAACTATAGTTAGAGACAGAAACAATATGTGATACAGCTATAATGTATTACAAAACAGGAAATGCTGAATTTGCCAGTTTTCCCATAGGTGATGGAAACACAGGAAAAAATTAATATAAAAAAAGTAAAATAGAAAATATGTTCAATGGTCTTTATATTTAGGCATCTTAACTTGCCACAGACAGTTACATAATAAAGCAAATAGGAAGATACCCAAAGAAATACCCTTTCTGGTTTCCTTCCATTCATTTTCTGCATGAGATTTGTTTTGCCTCTGGGTTGGGTCTTACATTGTGAAATCATGTGGGAAAAAATTACTTTTGTCAATGCAGAGTGTTCTCAGATCAGGATTTTCAATATTTTAGCACCTGTAACACCATATTACATAGATCAAAGTGCCAGCAAATTAGAAGGTAGGGACAAGTTAGGTCCACAACACACTTGTGGTGTTAGACCATTGCTCTAGAACATTTCCTGGAGAGAAGACCAGTACAATTGCACTGAACCAAGCACACACTGCCTGGGAAGCCAGAGCAATTTTTAGTGTGACTTTAGCAGTACCTGGAAGTTACAATTCCCTGTCAGATCAGCATGTCTTTCCTGTTGTTTCACTGAAAGAGAAATAAGGATAAAAGATCAAAATATGTTATAATACTCTGGAAGTTGAAATCTAGCAGAGAAAATAATTCCCCCCATGCTTCAATCTAGGAAATAAGAGTAAATAGAGAATATACATCCTCTACAATTTAAATAAATGCAGCTCCATGCTGCCATGGCCTAGTGCTAGGACTGTCCTCCTCTGCTACATTAAAGCAATATGGGAAATCTCTATACTACTCTGCAGTTACCTCTTTTGCATGTGCAATAGAAGCATGACGTGATAAAGGTACTGGAATGATGTTAAACCACCTTTGTGCCTTTTTGCTCCTTTCTCTAAGTCCTCGTGAGAAGGAAAAACAATAGTAAGAAAAACAAAAGTTCAAGGAGACTGATGAGCAGAGCAAAACACCTCCTCTGCTATACCTGCTGTTCTCTTCCTCAAAGCAGCCCGGGACTAGGGGAATCAAAATACCAATTCAAATCAATTTCAGTCTAGCTGGCTATACAAGTCACACCTAATGGAGCAGAAAAACTGGCCTTTTATTTGCTGAATTAACCTAAAAACACTTCATAGCTCAAGCAGCCTGGACTCAAAACACAATGCCCCATCATATTTCAGCATACAGTACCCAGAGGTTCTGCCCATAAACTTCAAGATATGCTGGGGACAGCTAGCTATTTTAATACCTATAAAAAATTGGACCCTTTCAGTATCTAAGAGCATTCTTTGCTTAGGCAAAGTCTACAAAGTCTCACAACTGTCCCATTACCTACTAGAAAGGAAGAGAAATGAGAAGGAGACAGAATTACATGACAATCACAGGGATTTATTTTCTCATTGCTTCACAACACGCATGCACTACATTGCACTACATGTAGTAGAAAATGAAATAATTTTATATATATATTTTTTTTTTCCTGGGGAGGGTGTATCTCTACTTCCCTAAAACCAGGTATGGTTGCATCTTACCTTCGAGGTCCATCTGCTGGGTCAGATCCCAAATATTTATATTATATTTACTACTTCCCTGCTAGGAAACTTCCACAGGTTTAAACTTTCATCTTAGGCAGTCTTCCACAGAACAGGAGCAATTCCAGAAGCTGAATAAATAGACAGTCCCTGAGATTCTTTCAAAAATGCAGTTGATCTTCACTTACCACATTGACTTTACTACATCACTTAAAAAATATTTATGTTCCTGGGAATAACTATCTCCTATGAGAATTGTAGGCAGAATATGCTAATCGATTTCCTGGTAATTCAACCTAAACAGGTAACTCTGTGCTGTCCATCAGAGAGAGATTCAGTTTTGAGTGTCTGATTTCTTTAGGGATTTTCATGTATTATGTTTAACACAAGTTCATATTGCAAACAGAAAGGATTCCATTGGTTTCACTCCCAAGATTAATGTGATTGCAAGCAGATAGCTTGGAAAGGGCAGTGGATGGAGATGGTTTTATATCCCTGACACTGATGAAAGGATTATTCTCTTCTTTAAAGGCAATTGTAACTTCCAGAAAAGTCATCAAGAGTTATTTATTTCATTTCAGTAGGAAAGAGCCCAGCTCCTTGCCAAGCTGATAGCATGGGATGGAGAAGACAAGGAGCGAAGTTTTTGGATTCTTAAGGGCACCCTTTTTATCTTTACATCAAAACGTAAAACTTCCATAAGAGAGAGGCACATGTTTGTGCTGCCTGGTTGTGACTTTTATTCTTATATGTAAAGGCTGAAATGTTGACATGAAGCTTTGAGCAAAACCTGAGGAGGGGATGAGGAAGGAAGATGTTAAATGCAGAGACTGCTGGGAGCAGTTTATGAGGAACTGCCTTAGCAGCAGTTCACAGTAGATCGAGTGCTGAAAAAGTGTTTTTTGGAAAACTGTCTTGGACCATGTTCAGAAAGCACCAGAATGTAGTAAATGCTTCTATTGATTTTGCATTATTAAATCCTGAAAATAACCTACCTTCGCATGATATGCAATTTACTTGATTTAGTACTCTAATAATTCTGTCTCTAAGACCAAAATGAAAATCACTGTGATTCTTCACTCTGAAATAAGATGACTACAGAGGAATGTTTTTTTCTAGATTATGTAAATTACTGAAGAATGTTTAAAAGCACTGGCTTTAAACTGCTAAACTTCTTCACCCTTTTTAGCAGTATGAACTGTTAGTCCCTTGGGGTCTACTATTTTAAGGTGTTAACCAAAAAGTTAGTAGGAGGCAATGCAGTCTTAACAGTGGGGGTTGGAGCCATAATGGGCCTTAGAGGAGAGTGGAGATGGGTCTTAATGATCCATATTGAAACTCCAAGGTCAGATGTCCCTTCAGGACATCAGTGACCAAGTGAGAGTTACATTGCATGCATTTGTGATTTGACATCCACATTAAAATACAAAAGAGGCCATAAAAAGTGAAGTTTTAAGATGGTACTCACCATATTCCAATAGCACTGATTAGTCAGAAATGAAGATGACAGTCATTGTCCTTAAGGCAGTAATGTGGCTTTCTCTCATGTAATGTATCTCTTTTGGGAGGCATACTGAGATAATTATTACGCATTTAGTTTGTCATTTAAATCTGTTGGGTTTGCCTTCAAAATCATCTAGCGTGCATTAAATTCCTGGATACTCCACTAGAACATAAATATTACCAAGGACTTAATTACTTTTATGTTTTATCCAGTGTTCATAAACTATATCCTCATTCATTTTAACACAAAATCTTTTTTAAGAGAATATAATTAAATTCTACATCTGGAAACCAGATTCTTTTTCCTGTCTCAAATCCTGAACAGAGGGGACCGACCAAGTCCTTCAAATGCCTGCTGAACTATTCTTTCCATCGTGCTTCACTACTGACCTCTAACGAGCAGCAAGGAAACTGTCTGAAATTCTTAGTCCTTTACGGAGAAGAAATGTTCTTCCTAATACGGGTTTATCCTCTCAGAGTGAGCAGGAATGCTCACAAGAGTTCCTGGGTTGGATTCCTGTGCTATGCTTCCTAAGAAGCTGCTTTCCAGAGGAATAAGTTATAGAACCAGGAAATTATATTTTTTAACCACAGTAAGTTAGTAAAATAAAATAAATCTGCAAACGTGGTACATGATCCTCAAAGTCCAGAGTGCTCCTAAAATCAGGTTTGCAAACCCCACGGGAATACAGTGAAAGCTGAGTATTTTGAGAAGCAGCTTTATTGTATATTGTAAAAATAGCACACCATTGAAATAGTCACACACATCTCCCTCTCGGTATGTGCTTGACTGGTCAGGAATTTTACTGCCAAGGAATACTGAGTACTGTGTCAAGCACATGACATTGAAAATGATGCAAGACTTTGAAGTATTTTATAGACTTCAGATGGTAAATGTATTTTTATTTTAGCATTTATATTAAATGCCTGTCAATTGTATTAATGTTCTGTTTACCCCTCGTCCTAATTCACAACATAGTTGATATTATGTAATTTGACTGTCTGGTAAGAACGCCTAAGTTAACAGCTCTTCCAATTACAGTAATTAAAGTACTTCCACCTTCAAACAGTCTATTAAAGTTATCATATTTTTGCACTATGCAACTATCTTTACATGATACTAAAAGAGCCTCCACGTAAGGGTAAAAATAAAGCAGAAATGTTTCCACGTCCCAAACAACTTCAAATATCCAGGGACTGGCAAAGTTGTCTAATGGGGGGAATTTCTCTAGGACTCCCACATGATTTATCTAGGGTTCCAGGAAAATTTCCCCAGCTGTAGTGTTTTTAGCAGTCCAATGCAGAATTTCTATTTCTAGTGACTGAGCAATTCAACTCCCAGGAAAAATACAGTATACCTGAAAATTGCTACAATATATTTTCTAAATTGCTGAAAATAACAACATTTACAGGATTTAAGACAAAAAATAATAATTTTTTAAAAATGGAAGTTTTAACAGTTTCAACTGCCATCAAAAAAAATCAAAGGAGGACATTACATTACTCAAAATAGCCCGGTGATAATTACTAGAACAAGAAGCTTTTTTTAAGAAGACACAGGGGAATACCAGCACAAGTGAATGACAGGGTTAGTTGTGTGCTATGAACTCTCACAGAAAATATTGTGAAATGAGGGTAAAGTTGCAGTCTCTCCCAGAGGGCTGCAGCCACAGTCCCTTTGGCCCTGTAACACACAACAAGCTTGACCAAAACCAGATGCTGCACTAAAATCCATTTTGCAACAGCCTCAATGGGGCTCTGCATGCTATTGTATTGTGGAGTTAGCAGTCATAACAGGGTATTAGTCCAAAAGTGCTGTTGACTTCTAAATTCTCTATGCCACTGCATAATAATTTCCCTCTACTGAGGAGGCTGTAGCCAGGTTTAAACTTATGCACAGATTGGGAATTGGTAAAAGTCATGGGAACAGCAGCATGTTACTTGTACCGCTGGGAAAAGGACAAACAACACTCCAAAATTACACATATTAATGAGCTCTCTGTGTACACAGCACTGAGATAGACACTGAAAAGTGCTGAATAACTCAGCAAGAACTCAGAGCACTCTTTTCGCTTGGTGCTGCCTGTTTAGGAAGCATAGAAAGGTGTGGACAGAGATTTTTTTTCAGAACTATCACTGAAATAAATGTTTTCCAATTAATGCCGTGGTGTAGCACTGCACACCTGCAGCAGTACACTACTGCTATGGCCATTGTGTCATGGTCTCTGTGCTTCAACAGCAAGGCTTCACCAACACTTCCCTTAAGTGTTTGCTTCACCCCAAGGTGGTGGTAGGCTCTTACCTATCCACTGAACCTGGGCAGGAACTGACTCACAGTAGGAGGAACTTCAAGAGCCACCAAGTTGGCAACCTCGCTGCGCTTAGCAGGAGCTGAAACTGGCAAAGAGAGAATCACACTTTTCCTCAGCCTCAAATTGAGTATTGCAGTTGGGTAGAAATCTCTTCAGAAAAACTTCAGGAAGTTTTCTAACCCCTGCCCTGGATTAGTTCAGCTAGAAAACAAATGAGTGGATTTATGGAATGATAATTGTAAATGTACAACCTTTAAAATTTGAATTATATTTTTTAATTCCCTTAAGACAAAACACACATTCACAGCAGAAAACCAGAATGGTTGTAATTACTCTCAAAAACCTCAGCAAAAACTGAAAAAATTAACACAAAAGAAGTGTTGGCTATGTGCAAAATATCTTATAATTAGGATACAAAGAGGATACAAGCTTCTAATATACTTTTGAAAATGACAGAAAAATAATTCTGCCCATACTACAAATAACAGCTGTGTTACATGTGAGAAAGATGTAACTTGCATTAGTATTTTCCCAATTTTCTAAATATACCATGAAAAACAAAAGTTAATTCTCCTTTTGTTTTTAGAGACTATTATGTTTTTGTGCATTTCTCCAAAGCTCCACATTTTTTCAGCAGTAAATGTAAATCCTTTATGTTAATGAATCCTAAAAGCATTCATATTAATATATTAAAAAAAGCTCTTGATTAATAGTCTTGAGCAAAATACTTTTCTTTTTCCAAAATAAATAAAATTTCAATCATACTCTTACAAAAGAGTAGGCAGCACTATGTAGGTGTTCTAAAAAGTAACCACATGCTCAGCTAGAATAAATGGACTTATTTGTTGCCATAGAGGCAAAAGACTGACTCCCAGGGTAGTGTCTCAGGTCTCAGTAAGACACTTGAGAGTAGATGAGATGTTAAACTTCCTTGGAGGAAAAAGAAAACCCAGGTGACAGATTAAACACTTATATTATGTAAGAAGAGCATAGAATGTACCTGTGAATGGAAACACAACTTAGGGATTTCAGTGCCTGCCCCATGAAGAATACCCACTGTCTGTTAAAACCCTTTGTAATTTACATCTGCTCTAAGCTCAGACTAACTCATGACACTAGTTTTGGGAATTGCAACCAGAAATCACATAAAGGAGAATTTTAGTCCAGGACAGAGTTATGGGGTACAAGCTGAGCACTGTCAATGACCTCCTATATAGTAGGGTAGTTTATAAGTCCCTAGAGAAGCCGGGGTTGAAAAACCCTCTCTGCTCTCAGCCTGTAAAAGATACAAATCTATTTCCATTTCCAAGGTATGAAAATTGGCTTTTCAGTTTACAATGCCATTGAGTAGTCCCTAGTAAAATCCCAAAAAGGCACTGCCATTATACAAATCAGAAATAAATCTGGTAAAGAGGTGAGTTAATGTTTAATTGACAGCAGTGTCAGAACATTCTTCAGATACAACAAAATGTAAGGCATTGTTTCACTTTGAGAGCCAAAAGTGATCATTCAGACTGACAAACACTTTCCTTTACCAGAGTGTCCCCATTGTCAGTCCATGCTCTATGCTGATCTCCATCCCAGACAAAACCTTCTCCATTCTGACAAGCCTTTTTCTGATCTTTGACTGTAAGCAGCTCAGATGACCAACATCATGTAAAATGAATTCAAGCCTCCTCCTTTTTCTAATCCCATTTGAGTCCTAAGGGAGTTTCTTAAGAGAACCATAGAAATCATTCTTAAGCAGAAATCTGAATGTGTCAGCAGAACATCTTTAGCAAACACAGAAGTCTTTGGGACACTGCTGTGGGGAAAGTTGTGTGCAAGACTTGGGCATCTGCATCAGAGTTCTGAGTCTCAGACAGGAGACAGCCTGGAGACTTCTAGCACAAAGGCCACTGTCTAAATTTGGACTGAAGCAAAATGGAAATCTCTGTTAAACCTTCACTTGCCCCATCATGATTTTCTTTTCTTGCACAACCCTTACTAACAGACACAACTGAAAAGAGGAAAGAGCATATCTAACACAAGTGTTCAGTATGTGATAATTTATTCATCTCATTATTTTATTTTGTCTCTCTTAATGTTATAGCATAAGGGTAATTTCTTGACAGATGAATTACATAAACATTGATTAAAAAATTTCATTTCTCTCATTAAATTGCATTTATCCAATTACCCATTAAAGTGACTTGTAATGCGAATGCACATTTCTCACATGACATTCCAAAGCAATGAAGTGGAAAATGACACCTTGCCAAAATGGAACATTCATACATCTGATAATAGAATTGAAAGACCCAAAAAAAAAAAAAAAAAAACCCACCCAAACAACCCCACACAAAAACAAACAAACAAACAAACAAACAAACCCAAAAAAGCCACAGGAAAAAACCCCACCCATAACCAAAACCCAAACAAATCCCCAAATTATTGCCAGCTGTTTATAGCAGGTTTTGTCACTGTCTTTTGTCACTATCACACTGAGTTCAAATGGTGTTTTGAATTCATATTTATCTAAAATAAAGTATTTTTATTTTTCAGGAAATGGTGGTAAATCAGAAGCCTAAAAAACACTCTACTCAGTGCCCAAAAAGTAGTTTGGAACTAGAGGACTTCTAAAGAGCAGAAAAATAAGACTCATCTAAGACTCATTCAAAGGACACTGGAAACAAGCTCCCAAATGACTCTGCACTGGTGGGTGCAGACAGACCTCAATGGGCTCTGACTGTGCTGAGCATGGTGTGGACCCAGCATTCTCACAGGAATCTAAGAACAATGGGCCAGCTCCAGGCCACAGAGCAACAAATCTGCATTAGTGCAGCTCTGTGCCCCAGTTACCGTGCAGCAGCAAGAGTCAGAGCTCATTAGCTCAGGAACTGTGCTAAGCTCATTTATACACACAGTGTCTTCAAAACTGAGCTGCTAAGTCTGTGAAATGCTGAACAGTATTTGTGAACCTACTAGGTCAGACCTGTATGTGTGCACTTTGTGCCTCTTCTCAGCAAGAAGATTCTCCTCTGACCTCAGCCATGGTCTGAGGCAGTGCAAATTGACTCTGGAATCTAAACATCACATACACAGCTGTACTTCAGAAAAAACCCTGACCTTTTATCCCTATCCATACAACAGGCCCACTTAAAACCTTTCTACTAATACAAAACATGTGACTACAATTAGTCTTTTTCTTTTTTGTGTGTCAGTATGGGTACTCAAAATAGTCTCTCAAAAAATACTCAGACTAAAGTGTAGTGTCTCACAAGAGATGAGACATTTTAAATACAAAGGCTGAGTCAGCAGACATATATGCAGGTATTATTGTGCAGATCTTATGTGCTGTCTTTTGTAGATCTTTTCACATTTCTCTGAGTGACCTGACTGCATCTGCTTTATTTTGGCACAAAAGCAGAAATTGCTCTTTGGTGCCCAGCCGTACCAACAGTGAGCTAGAGATGCTTCTCATTCATGACAGCCTTCTGAGTATTGCTTACAGAGTTCTGAGCAGCCCCAAATCTTCATGCTACTGCAACTGTCTTCCTGGAGCTACTCTTTGTTCATACAGGTGCTATGGTTAAATAACACTTAAGAAGATCTATACTATTCCAATCCTATTGGGATTGAATCTTCTCTGTAACACTACTGTGTCAAATCTGCTTTGTACCTCTAGGCACATACAGGCCAGCCAGGTGAGCAGGCCTATGCTTCTGGATTTGAGAAGCTAAACCACCTCCCTGTTCACCTTCTCTTTATTCTCAAATCCAGAGAGGCTTTGTGAACAGGGACCCACATATTTGGTTGATAGCCAACTGCTCAGAACCTCTCTGGTGACTTTATCTATCTTACCTAGGAGGTGGCTCAACCACATTACTGGAGGCAGAGTCATCTGAACTGCCCCATGCAGGCCAGCCGTGTTCTGAAAGCAGTAGAGCCACACCTTCACTATCCACACCTCCCAGTCTGGCTCAGCCAGAGGTTCTCTGGTTTCCATGGTCAATGAAGATTTCTCCTTTTTCCAGTCATATCTTGCATTACAGAATGCTGGTTTTGCTTGCTCATTAATTACATTTACTCTGTTTCTGCCTATCCAACTCCTGAAATCTGAGATCTGATATTATGTATGAAAAAGAGGAGTGAGGAAAGAAGATACACAATTGTATTTCTATTAAATGTGCATATTAATGAGCAATACACTCAATAAAAGGAGCAAAATCTACCATGTGACAGAAGTATGTTCATACCATTATTCCTAACTCTATCAGGTTTACTGAGATACAGTTCAGCCACAAAAGAATTGTGCCCATGGGTCCACTGAGTCATTATCTCAAATTAGCTCTTTTTTCACATCTGTTTCAGTCAAGCAACACATGTATCACACAGTTCTGCTTCAGAAGGCTTTGGCATGATTAATTTCTGTGACACAAACTCTGCTGTTGCTGCCAGGTTTGTGGCATTCACATTTGTGCTGCCTGTTTGGGTCAGAGAAAGCATGAAATCTCTGAAATGCAGCACAGTTACAATTGAGAGGACTCTTCCTACAAATCAGCTTGGCATTACCATCAGGCAACTATAATTCTTATTCCTGAGCCAGCCAAGGATAGTCCCTCCTCTGCTGCAGTAACTGCCATAATTTCAGCCTGGCCCCACACCACTGCAAACCTTTAGGATCTCACAAACCACATCTTTTCCCATGTCCTCAAAATGAAGGATTTGGAACAAGAATGCTAGACTTGCTCTTGTGTATTCAGAGGGCCTTTTTTAGTTTCTTTGACAGAACTACTGATACTACCCTCAAAATAATAGAAAATCTTTGGCTGGAAGGGAGCTTTGGAGGTTATAATGCCAAACTTAAACACCATTCTCAATTCACAATTCCCTGCCTATTATGTCAGGATGGCTCTGAAACATATTATAAAATTTGGATTTGTACTACCATTATTACAAAGTATTAACTTACCAAGAAGATCTAAAGCAGGAAGAGAACAGTACTGTGTGGAACTAGGATAAATAATAGAATTATTTATGTAAATTATGTTAGACACAGTAGGTTGTTTCTCTTTGCATGTGGTGCCAAACAGTGAATCTTCCCTCCCAGCTCTGATGCTTCTAATGCCCAGAAGAATTGAACATATTGATTTACAAACGGCTTGAAAACACTTAGCGTTCTTTTGGTTATGTTAGTTTAAAATAAGTAAATGCTTGGCAGAAGCAAAGACCAAAAATAAAGACAGTACAATATCAAGATTGTCCTAGAGTAAAAAATAATGAATAGAAGAATATTTCTCTCTAGGGAAAGAAAAGTTGTATTTCTAGAGAATTGTGAAGTTCTTAATAAAAAACAGATTTCTGTTTTGTGAAATTAGAAGTAATTAATCACCTTTCTAATAAAGGACATGCCATTTAACATAAAA
The DNA here is from genome assembly GCF_027887145.1 of Ammospiza caudacuta. Lineage (NCBI taxonomy): Eukaryota > Metazoa > Chordata > Aves > Passeriformes > Passerellidae > Ammospiza > Ammospiza caudacuta. Next base: position 118,460,633 of record NC_080593.1, on the reverse strand, counting down.
CAGATTTATATTAGTACCATTACATTCCCTATGACATGAATACAGCACATACAGATTGCTAGATTTTTAAAAGGGCTGGATGATTTGTCACAAACTCAAGAATAGTCACTTGCTGAGCCAGCTGAAGGTTATACGAGCACTGCAGGCTCCCATGCCAGGGCATAACCCGATCACCTACAAAGATTAGAAAGGAATGTTCCTCACATGTGCAGTTCTGAGTAGCTGGCTCTGTGTAGATCTTGATACTTGTTTTTTAACCTTTTCCTTGAGCAGAAGCTTATTACTGCTTCTAGACTAGGTGCACAACAGAGTTGATTATGTACACTAAATCTTGTTCTCTTATCTTTTTCCTGTTATAGGATTTTTTGATGAAAAAGAACAAAGTCCTGTCATATATTATATTTCAATATGCAGATGACTTCCAAGGTAATTTCATTTACATTAAATATTTAACTTCCAATTTATTTTCATGGTCCACCAGGCACTGAAAATGAGAATGTTATACAAAATAAAAATGCACAGCTTTAAACTCGAGCAAATAAACTCAGCATCATAAAGTTATTCACATTTGTAAAAAGTATGGAAGACTTCCTTGATTTTAACTTGCAAGTATGTATTTTTACACTGTTCAATTGATTACACCTCCTAGATAACATGATTTAAAAACCACCCTTCAATTCTGAAGGCATCACTGATAATATTTTAATGGTTTCAGTAATACATAAACAAGACAATAAACACTCCTCATACCAAATCTCATAATTCAGTAACAACGTAAACAGATCCTCCTACTCCCCAGAGCCTCCATATTGCCACTGGCAACCCCCAATGAGAATCCAGCTACTCAGAGTCATGAGGGTGAGCAGAAAGGCCTGCTTTGCAGTCTAGGAAGCTCAGATATTTTACAGTTATTAGAAAAGAAAAGGGGAAAAAAAGGAATACTTCACCTGCCACTTTCTCTTCTTATTCTAATTAAGACTTAAGACAAGTTCCTCCTTTGGCAGTACAGGCTAGCATGGGATAAAAAACATTCCAAGACACACCTTGGCCTATGTAGGTCAAAATAAACTCTTTAGCATTATTTTTAAAACTTGTGAATCTCTATGAGAAAATAATAAACAGATATGTATACACATATTTAAGCTCACACACAAAACCATCTCATAAAAACTCATACATTAGGACTGCATACAAACTGTGTTTGAACCTGAGCTATTATATATTGTACAAACAAAAAGGTGGTATTTATATCCTGCCTTTGGAATGATGTGAACAAAAGAGAGAGAGCCTAAAGTGGGCTGCACTGAAAGAAGATGTGAAGGTGACAGCAAAGACATTTGCTTTGCTCATTATGTCTTGAGGTACACCTCTTTCACTACAGGATCCTGGGATAAAGCAAAGATAAAAGTGGGCAGAACCACCTTAAGAATGACACTCCAAGTATGCAAAGGCGTTTTTTATTTGACTTGATCTCTGTGCAGGTTTTCCCCATGGGGCAAGAATGGTCTTCCAGTAGAGATGCATTTGATTTCCTGCATCACAGCATTACAGTAGGGCAGTTCTATTCTCTTCTTTTTCATTAATGCAAATGGAAGTGGCAGCCTACTATGAAGAAGAGAAACAGACTTAGCTCATCTAAACTTGGATATTACAAATGGAGAAGTAGAGGAGTGGAGGAGTGGAGGAAGTACACAATTAGAGATTCAATACATGCACTCAGCTCTGTTGTGGGGATAACACATCACCTGTAGGCTGGTCTCATTGGTGATATGAAATTATGCTGAGAAACAACATGGACTTTTGGAGTCTTGCTTTTTGTTAGAGCAATATCCTCCAACCACATCACTGATGGCCAGTGATGGGTCTATTTGTCTAATGGAATATTAATTCATAAAATCATAGAATATCCTGAGTTAGGAGGGATCCTCAAGGATCATCAAAGTCCAAATCCTTAGAGTAATTAGCAGCTTATTAATACTTTTGATTGGATGAACTAAGCACACTGCCATCAATCTACATTTCTTCGCAGCTCCACTACACATGTGGAGTACATGTGTGTGGATACAACTTCTCAGATGCCATTTCTTTGGCTTCCACATTCCCCTTAATATCTCATTATTTTTCCCTTTAAAACAACCATCTCTTTCCCAAGATCATGTTGGACACACCATGTTTGCCAGCATTACATTAATCTCAGGTGTGGGTATGTTCTAATAATTTTCGTAGTTCTTAGGACATGTCCTCCCCATGTAGAGCAAGCTCTCAGTGATAGGAACTCTCTGCTACTTTGTATTCTTCTGGTAATGTCCACTCGATGCCTACATTATGGCTTAAAGTTAGATTTTTAAAATATGTAATTAAAGATAGTGGAATCAATTTAGTAAAGTACATTTGAATTTAAGAAATTAATATTTTGTTTGGGTCATGGTTACCCACCCGAACACATGAAAATCCCTAATTGCACTTGCCACTTCTCACTTGTCCCTTTCCTGCATCCCCACCCTACTCGGCTCCATCCCAAAGTCCAAATACCTTTTCATTACTAAAACAATTTGTTCCAAATGTACCAGCATGCAAAAGATTCCCAGGCTGTTTTTTGAAATTAACATTAATGCCATTTTAGTAGCCAGTCATGAGTAAAGCAAACAGAAATAAGATCTCTTCTTTACAACATTAGGCTCAACACTTCATTACTTCAGTTAATGTGTTGTGATAGGTGTTGTAGGTTCATATTACTATCTTCCTGTAGATCTGCAGTGAAGTCTCACAGTGCAGTGTAATTGGACCTTCACCACATCACCTTCCACCTACTGGCAATGCATGATGGCACAGTTTGTAAAACAGCTTACTACAAAGAATGCAGCAGCTTGATAAATTCAGAAAGATAAAGAATGATTTTGTAAATAGAAATCAGTGGAAATTTTACCACTAAAAAGTGAATTTGAATTTGCATTAGGAAAACACATAGCAAGAAATTTGAGAAGAAAACATCAGAATTTTAAGTCTTTAACCAAGATGAAGATTTAATTGTCTTAATTAACTTAAATTTCAAGTTTGATCTTAGACTCCACAGGCAAGTATGTTCCAACCAGATAACATAATTTGAGGGCTACAAGCCTAAGGCCAGAGAATTTACAGTGGGAAATCAATGAAGTTTTCTGAAACCAAGAGAATTACAGTTGGTCTAATCCAGCTCTATGTGCCTCTCAACACTATCTTGGAGCCAGTATAGGGGCTGTCCTTATGAATTGCACATAGAAACAAAAAAGCAACAAAGGGAAGATTCTGTTGCTGGCATTGCTCCATTCAGCTGTTTCTCACTCCCACTGCTGTAGCAGCTAAGATCAGAAGAACTCTACCATCACAATAAAAGCAAAGGAACACATCCTGTAAGTCACAATTAGACAGGCAGGGAGTACTAGGAAATGGTACCATCCCATTGATTACAGTGCAGGTGTGTGAAGAAGAAAGAACATAGAAGGAAGTATACCAGCGCTTATTATAAAATGCAACATATTGGCAAATCAAGTCAGCATCTTAACGGATGAGAAACAATAACTTTAATCCTGATATGGAAAGTCAGATGTCAGACAAATGACAGGCATCTGTGAGTTTGTGGAGCTGGGACCCACTCATGCTCTGAATACCAGTCTGCTATTTGTGACTCTATAATATACAGAACTTGGCACCCTGCCTCCATTCCACACAAAGCAAGGGAATGAAAGCTGAAGGCCCTCAGAAATGCAGGAACTTTTGCATGTGTAATGTTAAAAGATTCTGCCTGAAGATCTTTTTAGCTTTTTTAAAACTTGCTATTTTGAATGTCAGCTTTCCTGGACTTAGCCTTAACGTCGACTAGCTTGACTAATCAGATAAAAATAGGAGCAGTTTCAAAGTTCAGAGTCATCTGAATGATTCACAATGAACAATAACCCTTCAATGTAACTGATCTTCCATAGCCAAAAACGAGAAAACTTTCCATTGGAATGATAGTGCTCTTTCATGGCAAAGTAGTCTCTCCCCATAATATACAGGATACACTATCATGACCACCACACCTACAAGATACCCAAAGGAGAATTACTACCACCTGCTCCCCAGAGGAAAACACTAGCTGATTTCTGACAGATGGAACTGGCAGCTGGCAAATTAATGTAACACAGAGACTTTATGGAAATAGGCTCTTAACAAATGGGAATTCCAGCTTCCTTCTCCCACTCCATTTAAATCTAACACCACTGACTCCCACTCCCCACCTTGGCTGACTCTTGGACTTAGCCTTTGTTCCTGCCTAGTTCAGACTGCTTTGTACACACACACACAGACACACACACACACTTTTTATTATTTGCATATTTCATCACAGTAAATATTAATTACATGTATTGAATCAAAGACATTTCTGCCAGTTTGCTTGCAAACAGACCTGCTTTGGCTGCATCATGTCAAACAAAAGAAGTCACATATTTCTGTGTCACAGACTTTAATTGCCAAATTGCCAAATTGTCACAGACTTCTGATTGCCTAATACACATCCTCATCCTCTCACTGTGGGAGGACAAGATTAATAGCACAACAAGCACATATACTGCTCCCCTGAATGTTCAGTACTGCCAAGTGTTTTCTTAAGTTAGGCTGCACATAAACAAGAGTTAGCGTGCCTAACTACTTCAAATAAATTAAGTAATTGCTCTTTCAGTTTGAAAAGTTTAGCAAAAAATTGGCTTTTACTTGTTATTAAGTGCAACCATGATTAAAACTCACTAGTCCAGTAACTTTCTAATAGAAATTTCCCAAACTATTATAGTGAAATATTCAGGAAAAAATTAAAAAAACAAACAAATAAAAAAAACCCAACAAAACCACCACAACAAAAACCCCAGGGGCTATGTAAACAAATAGCAAACTGAAACCCTTTTGAAAGTGTTCTGCCCCAGTAGGAGGGAAAGACATACCTGTGGAAAACTGAAGCAGATCTAATGGAGACGTTACAGCTGGCAGAAAATGCTCATTGCAGAATGCTTTAAAAAGACACAATTTTTAAAAAAAGAAGCATTCAAATACATTATTTACAGTGTGCAGTAATAGCTAACCAGGCAAAAAATGCAAAGTAATTTCATTCATCTATCTCAAGAGAGTCAAGAAATGCAGTGAATTTTAGACCAACTCCTCTCAGATCTATCCACATCCTACTCACATCATCAAGTTCCAAAGATTGATGAATAATACACAGAACATTTTATTACTAAAAGTCACTTGCCTAATGAATGTAGGACACTGAACATGCCAAAATTCTATTATTAAGTTACATTTCTTCACTGAAAAGTGAATAGGCTTAGAGAGAAACAGCTTCATGAAAACAGCAACTTAAACTGTATTCTTTCACCTTGTAAAATGAAGGACCAGGTGAGGGTTTAGAAATAACTGGAAACTAAGACTTTGTCTCTATACTAAGAAGTCTAATTTCTTGTGGGTTTTGGGGCATGTAGATGTTCTTATCCCAGGCAGAAGTAGTTTTCAGAGGCTGGGAAAAACTCTCAGGTGTGAGATCTCATGCTACAGGGTATTCCCCCCAGAATTACTTGCAAAGAAAGAACATGACAGATTTCTAGCATTTGATCAGTTCTAGTTTACAGAAATGTGTAATTTTGAAGTGAATACTATAATATTATTTGCTGCCTTGCCCCTTTACTACAGTCAGACTGACACTAGCTGGAGGGATCCCTAAGCAAGCAGCCTGGACTAAAAAAGCTTCCTACAGGGCAAGCTCTACCAATTACAGCTCTTTTTAAAAACAATAGTAGCTATTGTTAACCTATTTATGCAGGTGATTTTAATTTTTAAATTCCTCTAAATATGGCTAAGTGAAGCCTTTCGATTTTTTTTTCTAGAATGACAAAGTATGCAAAAGCCTCTCACAGCCACCGAATTTCCATATGTTGAGCGTTATTTATTTATAACTGAAGATACAAAGTTCACTAGAGAGATCTCAGTTCTTTATTTTGCCAGCAGGATGACTAATCAGCAAGTATGTGCTGGCCAGAGCATGGCAGCCATTCAGCTGTGCACTAACCAGAGAGTGCACACTATCTGAATCCACAGGGATGATCACAATTCCCAGTGGAAGATGGCAGGCTACTGAAGCAGAGGTGGGAGAGAATTTAGGGAGACAATGGAAACAGATCCCCAGGAATTTAGGCACAGTATATCCTGCTGTTCCTTGGACAACTTGTTTTCTTTCCTAATGTGGAAAATTCACAAAATTATGTTATTAGACAGAGAGAACTAACAACAGTTCAGACATGGCATCTGGGGTATGCAGCTATTGGTGATGGCTGATTTATAAGAATATTCCAGGTTGATTTTGGAAAGCTGCCAAGTCACTCACAGAAATGCACCATCAATCAGGACAATTTATTAAATCCATTGCTATTTCTGTTCATCTATTCTTCAAGATTAAGAATCCTAATTTATGGCCAATAGAGGTTTTTGCTTTTTAAATAAACAAAACTCATGAGCTTCTGATTAGAAAATTCCTTCTATTCAGATAGCTCTTAAAATACCACTTCTTTAGCTCCAGCAGTTTTACCAAATGCAATTTTAGGCTACAGACCTTCTCAATTCTCTCCTGCTTTTGCTAAACAATTCAGATATCTTGAAAAGAGCAGACAGTACATTGTCAGGAAAGAACCTTCTCCTTCTTATTTTTCCTGCTAATTTCAGTGGCACGGATGATGGCATGTGCTGGGAATGGCTGACTAAGCCCCATTCTCTTGTTGCCATTCTAATGCGGATTGTATTTGTATTTAAGAAAACTGAAATAATACTGATCCTGGTTTGTTGTTGTCTTTATCTGTAGTGTAGTACTATTTGAGCTCTCCTTCTGGAAGGTATGACTTCCAGTTTAAATACTTTTCAAGGCTTATTTCCAACTGTTACATGTGCACAAATAAATGTTTACTCTTTTCTTCTGGGCATCTCATGCCATAGGAAACAAATCCACACTTTACTGTGCTGTTACACAGGGACAGGACAAAAGGCATCACTTAAATTCTAAATACCTTCACAATTTATGCAAAATCTAATCCCCAGATAAAAAATCTTGCTCTAAGAAGTTTGCTTCATTCTCAGCTTTGATTACACTCACAGGGATCAATTTACCTGAATCAGACGTGGCAAAATCTTCACTAAGACCTCCAGAATCCAAGCAATGCTGTAACAAATCCCAGACTACTAGGCCACACCAAAGGCCAAATGATATTTGAGTTACTCCTCAGTGAGGTTGATCAAATCAGCTGAGAGCAATGAGAACAAGCTTTTGACCTACATTTTACCTTTGAAATTTAAAACCAAACTTTACTTTAGCTTTAGCTATGCCTGAACCAGCTTTGCCTAGCTCAAGTTCTTTGTGTCTGATATCCTGGATAATTACATCCTTCTGAATGCCTCTCAAACAAATGGCTGCCTTCTAGTAACACCAACTATTTAGAAATTGTTCTAAGATTATATAAGAATACACAATTGTAATAACAGGTGTCTACTGCCAGAGAAGCACTGTTAAAATAAATAAACATAAAAATAAATAAAACACTTCCTCATTAAGAATAAACAGCTCAACTACACCTTACTTTACTGCGGATTCAACTAGCTATAAGTGGAACACTAAACCAGACAATGCAGTTGTTTATTTTTGGATAATTGAGACACACTTCACTTTCTCTTCTCTCCTCCTCTTCCCAAAACATCTGATCTGTTTCTCCTCAAGTGATTAATGAAATTTGGTTGATAAATGCAAATGTCTGGAGGCTGATTCTTTGAACTGTCTGTAATCAGAAAAATGATCAGCAGTACAAGTGTCAACTTGATAATCCAGAAAACAAACAGTAAAACCTGTTCATCACCCTCTTTGCCCTATATTTACCCAAGGCACATTTTTAAACACAGCCTTCTTGTGGGAACACCTTTTCAAACTGGCTAGAAAGGTGCATAGCTCACTCCCCATGTACAAAAAAATGTTATCTAAGCAATAAAAACTTTAAAATCCTAAATGCCTATGTTTTCAATCAAGAATCTTACACTTTCTTGGAGTTTTTAACAGGGTATTTTTAATGCCATCCTGAGAATTCTCTACCTCTTTTCAATGAAGTGTATTAAGACATAAAATAATTTTTCCTCTCTTGTTGGAGAATGGGCTTTCACTTAATAATCAATTAAAATTCATTTATTAAAGAGAAATATATAATTGAATGGAAAGCTACATGTCGCAATGATTAACTTGAATAACAGGGACACCAACAGAATGAGAATAAATCCTTTAAGCCTTCAATTATTATACTTTTTCATAAAAGAAATGTCACAGCTTCTTGGCAGTATAACAGATGCCTTCATGACAAATCCAGAGAAAAACTGTGAATGGAAATAAACTCAGAAAACTATAGCTCTGATTTTGGCACAGGTGAAGGGGAATTTAAAATGTCTTATTCAGCTGTGATACAGGAAGTGAAAAATATAGGCCTAATTTAATTGTTCCTTTAAGAAGATGTCACTCATTCTTTCATATAAATACTTTCACTCAGCATCACATTTAACTGTTATAGGCAGGTCATATATTCATAGTTCTTTTAGAAATTGGGAGATTAGACATTGAATTCTCTTCTGTAATTGCTTCATTGCTGCTTCTGCATATCACCTTGGAAATGTTTCTTTCTGTCAAACAGCAGAGTCACTCTGCTTGAATGAATCAGGACAGCAAAACAGCTGTGACTGCACTAATGCAAAGGTATTTATGGAAACAAAAGGCACAGTAAAAACATGCATTTGTTTTCCAAGCAAGGCTCATTAATTGGTGGCATTCTTTTAATACAATGATTTATGATATGCAGTATAATTTAAACTTAGTTTATCAGTAGCCTCAACAAGGAGTCAATTAGGACAGTTTGGAGTGAGGGTAAATGTGATTCTTGCAAAGAGAAAGGATTTTTTATTTTCTTTTTTTAAAAGCCTGATACAAGCAGAAAGGCTCCAGCTGACCGCTGTGTGGTCTGTCTCATAGCCCTTGCCTTTATTTATAACTCCTGCTTTTATGGCTTTAATTTCTTTTACCTTTGCCTTACCAACCAGTTGTTACATTCTTTTTCTGCCCTGTTTCTTTTCCTCCTACAAACAAAGCTGATATTTATCTTTTTGTGGTTTCCTGCACACTATTACAACGTACCAAACATGTAGCTCTAAATCAACTAGTACTAATTATGGTTAAAAAGTGAGCCATTCACATGCACTTACACCTAACCTCACTGCCAGCTTTTCTCTTTGTCATCTTCTCCAGAAATCTCATTATAAATATTCACTTCAATTTGCATTACATGTCAGATCAGAAGGCACTGCCATACCATTAGTAGCAACAGCCACCCTGGAAAATTTAAATCAAATTAGGTGTTTCTTTCCCTAAAAAAAGTAATATCAAGCTGTCCTAAGGTTCTTCAATGGCACAACATCCCGTAGCCTGTGCTCAGGTGATCCCAGTAGGAAAATTAGGCCTGCTGCTTTCTGCAAATTAATCTGAATGTCTGCTTCATCTAAAACCATATATCATGATCAGATTTAAATGTATGATCAGAGGTATCAGGCAGAAATATAAGAAAAACGTTCTCTGATCAGTAGAAGACAATAGTCCCTCTTATCTAACGTTCTGTTTCAGTTTACAGTTGCCTGTGGACTGGGAGGAAAAAGTCCTGATGCTATAAGAGATCAACAGAAACCTCCAAACAACAAGATCATGCAGAAGGATGGTGATAAGCATAAACATACAGTACTGTTATGAGCATTTGTACCTCTGGGAGTATATTTTAATCTTGCAAGGGAGATTTCTTGGGCAGAAGAGTGTAAAAGCAGGTACTGAATACACCAATTACAAAGTGCTGGCAGCTGTGGGCCAAAGTAAACAGAAGTAAGGGATTTGACAGTCCATTTAAAGCCAAAAAGTTCATTCACAGTAAAACAATAGCAATATCTTTCTAAGTGTCCCTGCCTGTCCAGTGGCTTCAACGTTCTCAGTATCTTTTTTCTTACCAAAGTGCCATTTCCAGTAGTGTATCTTCAGGAAACTGTGTCCCACATTAACCACAAACAGCTGTTGTCTCAATTGACAGTAATTGCTACTTGCAAGAATATAGTCACACACACACTTATTTACTAATTACTGTATTTTCAGTAATCCCAGTACCAGATTACAGGTTTTTTTGTGCTTTTCTTAGGACAATTTCTTCCTTGCATTGTATTTTCCAATTTGCTGAAATGTTAATAATTCATCCTGTTAGCCTTTCTGTGATAAATTCTATGTAGTCATGAGTACACCTACTCCTCCCTAGCAGCTCTTAAACTTGTCCAGCAGCTTTAGTCTCACCAAACAAAAGAGAAGCATCTCAAAAAACATTAAGTACTAACACATCATGTGAAAATAAGACTCTGGTAGAGTGCCATAACCAAGTGAAAAGTTCAGATACTCAACTGCACTAGATGCAAAATAACTCACATGAGAGTAGGCTTCACTCTTTTTGATGTTCCTAAAACTAGTTGCTTTTACTTCTAATGTCTAAAGTGATATCAGTGTTCCTACAGTGATATCCTGTTACTTGACTAAGTATCTAAGAGCAAATCCCATTTAAAAACACTTATTAATGCTCTCCAGTAAATTACTGTTTCTGGTTAGCTTCATGGCATTACTATCTAAAACACAGTGCTAAACTTTGATTTGAGTAAAGGCTTTCTTCTCTACACATCCACTTGCAAAGCTCTCGAATTTGCAAAATTGTTTATTTCGACTCAAAGCACTGTATTTATGGTTAGGACTCAAAGCTGGGTTTTGCTTTCTTCTTTCAGACTTTTAGTGTCATGCCAAATTGGGTATTTATCCCAGTCTCAAACAATATCGGTACCAAGAGGCATCCAGAACTCCTGCAAAACCCCAGGTTTATTTTATCAGAGTCAATTAAAAGTATTTTTAAAGCCTCAAAAAGCCTTGGTGGGGAACTCATCGTCTGAGGCAACAAACTTCAAACCCTTTCACTCTGTTAGTTGGAAAGGCGCTCTGTGGAAGGTTTGCCCCGCTGTTCTGTAGAATGCGGTACAGAATGGGTCAGGTTGGACGGGACCAGAGCGGGGCATCCGGTCCAACCTCCTGCTCCAGCAGGGTCAGCCCAGAGAACACGGCACAGGATTGTGTCCGGATGGTTCTGGAATGTCTCCAGTGACAGAGACTCTCTGGGCAACCTGTTCCAGTACCTGGTCACCCACACAATCAAGAAATTCTTCCTCATGTTCAGGTGGAGCTTCCCGTGCGTCAGTTTCTGCCCATTGCCTCTTGTCCTATTATTTGGCGCCGTCGAAAAGAGCCTGGCTCCGTCCTCCTACACCGTTAGGCATTTATACACATCAATTATGCGTTCCCACAACCTGGGAGTTTAACTGGATGCGGAGCGCGGTTTGGGGCACAGGGCGGGATGCTTTAGGCAGTGTCGCCATGTAAATGTCACCCCGAGCCTTCCCCCCCCCCAATCCTCCCTCAGTGCCGGGGACACCCCCGCTCCCTGGCGGCGCGCGCGCGCCCGAACCCTCGCGAGAGGCCGCCGCTCGCGCCCGCCTGTGCCACGTTCAAATGGGCCGGCGGCGGCGGGAGAGCGCGACGGGCGCGCGCAACCGGCGGGCCGCCGTCCCGCCCCCTCACGGCACCGCCGCCAATCGGAGGCGAGCGGCGCCGCGCCTCTCTGACGCGATTGGCTAGAGGAGGGCGCGGGGGCGGGGCCACGGAGCACTCGGGGTCGCGCCGCCGGGGCCTAAGCGCGCTCCCGCCGCACGCAGGGCTCGGTGGCGGCGGCGGCTCCCGACGCGCTCCCGCTCCGCCCCCTGCGCTGCCCGACGGGAGGTGCGATGGCTTCCCGCAAGAGCTCCAGGGCCACCGGCGGCAGCCCCAGCCCTGGCTCCAAGAGAGGTGAGCGGCGCTGCTGCGGGAGCGAGGCAGTAGCTCTGCGGGGAAGGGGCGGGGGCTCCAGCGGCGGCCGCAGCCGGAGGGAGGGAAGAGCCCTTCCTGCGATGCGGGGCAGCCGCCAGGCAAAGCGCTGGGATGCTGCGCTTTCTCCCTGCCTCGGCTTCCCTTCCCTTCCCTTCCCTTCCCTTCCCTTCCCTTCCCTTCCCTTCCCTTCCCTTCCCTCCTGCCGGCCCCTCTGGTTCCTCCCGCGCTGTGGGAGCTGGGGAGGGGGACGCAGGGTTGGTGGCCGTGATGTGTCTCTCGCGTTCCCGCCGTTCCCTACCCAGGCAGTTCACGTGGAGGAGAAAGTTGTCGGGCCCGGGCGGCGGGGACTCCCCTCGGAAGCTCCCTAGAAGGGGTGAGATAAACACGGGCAGGCCGCAGCATCAGTGGGTACCCCCGAGACCTCTTCCTCCCGGAGATGAGGTGGAACAGGGATGCCCCAATCTCAAGTGTTTCATACTCTCGTATCCAAATTGTGATGTGGAATATCCACTCAGACTGACCTGGTTAGGTCAAAATTATTAGATCTGTTGTAGGTGGAGCACCTAAGCTGGTGGTTTCTGTAACTATCGAGGCTAGGAGGAAGAGTCTCAGAAAAATGCAGGCAGGGTTTTTTTGAGGCAGTGATCCTCCACCCCACCAATAAGGAACCCCTTGACAGATCAGACTGCTCACAGACCGCTGCGTGCGGATATTTTATGTAGGGAAAGTTTTGTGTTCATTGGCATTTCCCAGCATAGCAGTACGCGCCTGAAAGGGCAGAAAAGTGTCTGTACTGGAGTCACCCGCAGCCATGCGCACTGCACTGGAGAAAGGAGGGCTTTTACCACACACCGAGTGTTTACGTGTCGTGGCTTCTCTGGATTCGAGTTCGGTGGGCACAGAGCTCCAGTGATAAAATGTGGTGATGACACAGAAATAATATCTGTTGTCCCTCTTTGAATGTAGCAATCGTAGTGAGAACAATGTTCATTAAAGGCTGAGCCATATAGGATTAGTTTGCCTGTCACATAATGAATTAAGAGGGAAAGATTTCAAATATACTTAAGCTTAAAAGAGTTTAGAAATAATATTGCAATGTTTATAGAAGTGTTTTTTTAAATTTTATTTTAAAATCCCTTTTTCAGTTCCTGGCCTATACTGTGTAGTCTATGTAAATTACAGTTTTTGCTTGGACTGGACATGCTATGATGATCACCCAGTATTAAGGCATGCTAAATACAGATTTTAAATTTTAATGCCTTAAAAACCTACATCCCTGTTGTAATTTTGAATATTGAATATGGTAGTTAATATTTTAAATATCACTTTACATGTTTGTCAATATCTGAAAAATAAATTTATTGCTAAACTATCTCTGACTGAATAAAGAAAGCATTCCATGGGTTTTTATTTGTAGCCTGAGTAAAATTTTCTCTCTTTATATTAAAAGATGTCTTTGGGGGGGATGAAGTAGTATGGGTAATGTGTTAGGCACTCTACTGACATGTAACCTCTTTAATTTGTTTGTGTGCAACACTCCTAGTTAGAATCCCTCAGACAGCCATGGCAATTACAGTGTGAAGCTGATGCTGTTTTCATAGTTGCAGCTGCAGGGAGAGGTGAGGGATGGTACCTCCTCTGTGAATAAAGGAACAGCTGGAGGAGCAGAGTGCTCACAGCAGCCAGTCAGCTTTCCACAGTCAAGGGATGTGAAAGTCAGATGAGGAAATGATTTTGAGACAGCAAGTAATTGAGACTGAGAAGTATGAAAACCTCAAATCTGAGGCGCTTTTTGCTTGATAGAAATATTCACTTTCACAGCAGTTCTTAAAAGAGGATGTGGCTTCTTGCCAGGGCCCTGCTCACAGCTCAAGCCGCTGAGGCTAACAGCTTATTTCAAAATCTGTGCACTCAAGACAATGCCAGCATCAGTAATCTGCTTTTAGGTCTCTCTATCAGAAAATATTTACAGTAAACTACAAATAGATTAAGTTCTAACTGTAGTTTATATAGGTGTTTTCAGTAGATGAAGGACAGTTCTGTTACAGAAACAAATGCATAACACCTGGTCATGAATCAACTCCCTCATATTTCATGAGATGTGAAATGTGGAAATGCTTTGGACATTGGCAGGTGCCTGTGGAGAAGCCATCCAGCAAGACTGAGGATCAGCAGCCCAGCTATCTTTTGAAATACAGATGGCTGAAAAATTATGGATTACTTTGTAACCTCTGCTTACCTAGCCCAGATCATAAGGCAGCAATCATTGTGCTGCTCTGTGGGTACATTGTGTCCTACAGTATGTAAGTGAGGACTTACTTAAACATGATTTTTATTGAAGATAAGTTGTGCAATAATTGTTTTCTTTGCATCTCTGATGTTAAGTGTGAGAGTTCTCCATTAGGCTAGGCACCATACAAACCACACATTTCCAACCTAAAGCATTGTTTGTATCTACAAAGAACTGTATTTTATATTAAAAACTCCATAGTCCTATCTCAGTTCTGAAGTCATGTTGCCTTCAGTCTCTATGATGACAAAGAACTCTTAACGTTGCTTTGGTAAATTTTCTTTAATCTCTACAGTGGTGACTGAGAATCTTCTGACCTCCTCTACTTTTCTCTGCAAGATCCCAGGAGATGTTTTTTTTCCTCATTTTGCTCTTTTAACCATGTGGTTTCCTTACATGTGCGAATGCATTGCCATGTTTTTAACTCCTTTCACTCATCCTTTGGACCCTCTAATGCCTCTTGCTGTAATTCTTTCATTGATTTTTGGTGTTTCAACTTTCTTCAGATTTATTTGGGCCTTTTTTTGGTATGCATTCAAGGTGACCTGATGTACTTATCCAAATGTAATTTTGTGTTATTACAACTTTTTTCACTGTATCACTTTTAAAAAGAAGTTGTGCCTGTTAATTTGCAAGAATTTCCACTTTTTATCTCATCTCTGTTGTAAAGACTACTTTAGATTGTGCTTTTATCTGGGTGAGGATCTCCATTAACTCTCTAGTTGACCCAAAGAGCAGAGAAAATTCATCAACTAAACAGGTCATGTTTTACTACTGAAATTCTTTTGTTGGGAACACTGAACTTCACCTCAGTGCTTCCAGTGCTTGAAGTGGGATTGCCCATCCATTCTGTGATGTCTCTCAGCTACCCAGCTGTGCTGTGGTATAACATCTCATTTTTTTACACTGTGGATTCTGTTTAAATGAGGTGCTTTTATCTATATAAAAATTTGGTCTCTCTAATTTCTGACCTCAACTACTGTCCAGTGTGGTAGTTTATGCTCTTTACAGTTGTGTAGTGTGTCATCTGATTTCTTGTATTACAATCTTTCCATTATTTCCTGCTTTATGTTAATTGAAACCCTTAGGAAAAAGGGTGTTAAGGTGTTGAAGGTCCTAAGTGAGATGTACATTTGGGATGCTCTGTGGAGCTTAACAAATGTTTTGACTTGTCAAACTGTTTGCTGACCAAAAGTGACCAAAGTCCAAGATTTTGCTGAACCAAAAAGAATTCTTATGATTCAGTTAGTGTGCTGCTCTGTGCTTTGATTTGGCTTTTTAAATTTAATGTCAAAGCTTTTTCTTGTTACATTTTTGGTCTTCAGAAATACACAGCGAATTGTTATTACTATGTCAGAGTTTCTGTAGGCCTATTGTGAGTAAATGAGAAATACTTTGTGTCTCACTGGTGGAAACTTTGTATACTGTTTAAGAAATTCTGCAGTGATTTCTTTTGGAAGTTTATCCTATTGCCTAGTTTAGTTGCTTGCAACTATTTGTATTTTTACCGTTAATGCCACATGATAATACACATAGCAAAACCATGGAAATGTAGACAGCTCTTTATAATTAATCTGTCTTAAGTCTTATTCAGGGTGGCCTTTCTGGAAGACATTTTAAAATATTGTAAAATAGTCTGCCAAATTAAAAAATTGTAGCAACAGTAATGGTCCAAACATCACTAAATTGCATGGTACATTGCAGCAGTTCCACTGGTGAAATTACTACACTTGCTAATTCTCCTCCATTCTTCTCTTTTTTCTTTTTTTTCCTTTTATTTTCTAAATGTCCTGTACAAAACTGAAGGCAGTAACTCTTAAAACAAGTCAGTATTCTAGCTCTGATTCAATGAAAGTGATGTAAAAAAATCTTAAAATGGTTAGCGTAGGTATTTCTCAGTTCACTTGAGCAGATTTGCATTGAAATAGTGAATCCTCAATAGACTCTTGATTAATTTGTCTAATGCTAGAGTCAAGTGAGCTCCAGAAGGACAACCCTGAAGGTTTATCTGAATGAAAGTTTCTCTACACCATTAGCTGTTGGCAGGTGCAGTAACTGATTGCCAAAGTTACTCTTTGGAAGTAGAAACAATCAGTTTGAACACAGTGTATGCTTTTATGCCTTTATGGTTTTCCCATGTTGTCAGGTATTTGTATTTACTTCCTTTACTTTTTCTCAAGGATGTATTATTTTGGGTTTTAAGATTGATACTTGAGTGTAGCAGGATGGACATAAATACAAAGAGCCTGATACATTCCTTTCAGTTCTCTTTCTCCTGAAGAATTCTGAAGCACTGGGAGAGTTCTCTCCAAACTTCCAGAGATGCTGCCACTTGATGAAGACACCAAAGTTCTCATGCCCCTTTTGATCCAGTGTGGGCTGAAATCTTGGGCCCGCTCTGTGTTTTGTGATGGAACTTATGTGTATGCAAGAAGTCACTGTGGGCTAAAAGAAATTATTCACAGTGCTTCAGATATGGAGGAAGGTTGCACTTCACATCTGCAAGGATGTATGCTTCAATGTACTTTTTGAGCATTTTGTTAAGTGTTTAAATGATAACCTTTTCAATAGCCTTTTGGAAAACCTAAAGTATCTCTGGTATCAGGGAGACAGGAAGCTGGAGGATGTTTTCTCACATTTTGGCAATTACTCTGAAAATGCACATGAGGATTCCCCATCAGGGGTCATAGCTACTCAGTGTTCAGGCACCAAGGATGTATATCATATTGGGGGATTAAGAAGTTAATTTTTTTTAACAGTTTGAGCTGCAGGTCTGCAGTCAGCTTAATCTAGTTTGAGGTTGCTCTGCAGCTTTCCTCTTTTCAATGCCCCTTCCCTTTACCTGAATTATTGTCTGTGCAGGTGCGAGGTGAAGCACTCAGGGAACTGATAAGCAGAAAGCTGATTTTTTTATTTCCCTCCCTAGGCTGGCTCAATGCATGATTTTCTGGAAGGTCATCTGGGGAGGAGGGAGGAGATGACAATGAGTGGGTGGGCATTAGGGGAGGCTGAGATTAAATCCAGAGTTTTATGTTCAATCATGTAATCATGGAGCCATGAGTGAACACTGAAAGGTGACTGGTTTGGTTGGCTATGCTGATGTAATAGCTGGATATATAAGGGCTTAAGTAAAGATAACAAAATTTACTAGCAGGAGAAGGCCTATGTGTCAAGATTATTTCTAATTACAGAGTGCATAAAGAGGTGACATTTGAATAATGCTGTCTTTTTGAACTGAAAACCACTTGGCTGATCACCTGTATGAAAAGAAAGGGTTTGTTTTCAGCTGGAATCACTTTGAAACATATAATAAGAATTCCTGTGCTAATTTGTATGTTGAATTCTTCATTGTAGAGAACTTGAGCAATGAAGTTCTGATTTGCCCCCAGCAGTTCTTTCCTGATGAAGATCCCAATCTGGTAATCTGTGTGATAGCCTGCAGCATTCTTTTCCCTAACCGCATCTGTGGGTTAGCTCTTTGCATGGCAAAGTTTGGAGCTATGCTTTGAAGTGGAACTCATAATGTTATGTGTCTTGAAACATGTTGGAAATTAAGTATGCAGATAACTATGTATTGAGTTTGAACATACTGCGGTATGTGTGGTTCAACTTTAAAGATTAAACCAATTGCAGTTTTCTTCATGTGGAGTTGCACTATTACTATGCATGTACTTAACCTGATGTAACAAATGCTACCAAGTTGTTTGCCTGAAGACTTTCTTTACACAACATCTAATAGCTAGAGGGAATTGTTACAACTCAGTAGTGGTTTTCTGGTTTAGCAGTTTTATTTCCTGAGGTTTTGTTTGTTAACTGACAATTAATTACTAATGCAAAATATCTCACGTTCTCATTCCTCATGCTGATGTTTTTTTAAATTTAAAGATACCTAAAGAAAGTTCACATAGTGTGTAACTGTAGTCCTGTTTCTTTCTATAGTAGCTAGAGGACACATAGTGACTAGAAGACACAGACATATCTTTTGAAGCCTGAAGGTTCTATAAACAGCAATTTCTCTGCAACTGAGATCTCCTAAGAACATATTTAAGTAACATATGAGATACCTAAAACCTGTTTTGTACTCCATAAGAGTTGCAAGTGTATAGCACCCCATGGACAAACACCTAATCAAATTGGCTTAGTATCAGACTTGAAAACTGATAAGTTTTTTGGCATTTTAAGCATTTTGAAGTGTTCTTTCTTTCCATGAGCAGAAACCTGTGAAAAGCAGAGTTGTAGGTGCTTGTGTGACAACTGGAGTTTTTCTACGTGAGCTCCCTCAAAGCATGAGAAAAATTTAAAGAACTAAACCAACATAGTCTGTTTTCTTTATTTTGTGGCTTAATTAGGACTTGTTGCTAAACCAAATTGATGTGACCCACATTACAGGATAGGAAAATGGAACAAAGAAAAAATACCCTTAAATTAATGCCAGCATGTTATGTACGGTGATGAGGATTTTCAACCTTATGTAATAGAATCTTTTTTAAAGGTCACCACCAGCAAAATTTGCATGTTCTAGGCCCAAGTATTTCTTGTATTTCCTCTCTACATTTACCTTCCCTGAACTCTGCTCTGTCCTAAATACAGCCATCTATTTAATTAACCTAGTAATTATGTAGGACTGTTGGCTACATTAAATCATTCAAATGCAAGATAGGTAGATTGTATAATTTTAGATCTTATTTCCAAATCTTCTGTGGGAGAGAGCTGGTTAATCAAAATAGCAGCTATTAAAAATCCTTAAGTAATTTGTACAGTTAAAATTAGTAGTTTGTCTGCTCATTGGTGTTACAGAGATTTTGTTCCTACAGCAGGAGGCAAACTAGAATTTCTTTTTAAGTATGTGATCTTAACCTTAAACCTCTTGGTTTGATGTTTGAGTCAAGTAAGTTTACAAGAGGCACATTCTACATAGTTTTGACTTTAATTCTATGCTGTGCTTGTATACACATAAAAACAAAACTAGAGACAATTGACAGAAGTGTTTGGGAAAAATATGGACTTTTCTGTACAAATCTATTTAGATTAGATAAATGTATAACAAAACATTTTTAGTCTGTCTTTAAACGATGCCTGTTTTTGGATTTTTTCTTCCAGTGCTAATTGTCTAAGCTTGTTATTGTACTGTCTTTAAGTTTGTGGAGAAAAGGTTTAAAAGAAAAAGTAGTCCAGAGTATTCAGATAGTGATAGATGCACTAAATATTGATTTAAATATATTGCCGTTGATAGTATTTATTTTAAAAGTCAAGTTGTAAACAATGTTGGTTTTAGTCATTTAAGCTGTGTGCACGTGTGTGTGTATTATTTCCTTGTAATAAGTCCGTCTTGAGGAACTACCTAAAAAATAGTCGTCCAAATAATCAAAAAGTAAAATAAAAAGCCAAAACACGGCTTGGATAAAGTTTGACTAGGTTTTGGAAGTGATCATCTTTCTATCGCATTTAGAAAAGAAGCAAGTGCAGATTCAGGATTTTATCTTATGAGTATGCATTTCTGTCTTCTTTTCTCCTTCTCTGACTTGATCAGTTATGCTTAGATAAACAAGGCTTGAGAAGAAAGTTGTTAAGAGCAGCAGCTCTTATGGGGCAAACAGCTGGTCTCCAAATCTCACTGAGAAGGGCGGAGCCAGCACTGCAAGTAGAGCCCACTGCTCTGCTGTATTTAGATCAAGTGCTTTTGACAAGTCTCTTGGAACTCTGCAACCTCCTAGGACAGAATTGCTCACTAAATTTCTCCTTTCATTTCTGTCTGTTTTTCTCATAGAGACAAATCCTTAGGGTTTTAAAAAAACCCCAACCAACCAACCAACCAACCAACCAACCAACAACCCTGAGGCTAGTCATTATTGTGATGGGTTTTCTGAGTAGATTTCTTGGGTATAAATTTTATTGTTTTTGTTGAGTATGTCTTTGAAGAATCATGTAAATGGAAAGCAATAGGATTTGTTTATTGTCAGAAAAAATGTAACTACTGAAGAATAATAAATAAATGTAAAAAACCCCAGCCTGAGTATGACACTTCTGTCAGCCAGATGGTAATCTTATTCTTGTTTTGGAATTATTTTTTTTTCTGAAGAATAAATAATTCCGACTTAGTAACACACTGCCTTAGCTTGCAGCTAAAAAAACTCTTCTAAATATTATGATGTTCCCTGTGAGTCAGAAAGCTATCTCTAGGCCTAAAAGTACTTTGAAATATAGCAGCTTGTATTCAGAAATGGACTTGTTGACCATCTCTTTATAAACTGAATATAAAACAGCTAAAAGCCTATATGTGTCTCTTGTACTTGAAGCATATTTTCAGATAATAGGATCTCAGATCTGATTTTTGAGGGACTAAAATGGCTTTAATCTTATACCTTTCAGTGTACTTAAAAATGTCTTTTAGACCTACAAAGAAGTTCAAACAGTGTTCCCTAGAGGACAGAACTGAGTGATCTTTCACATCCTGACTAAGTGAGGAATTCAAGGAGATGTTTCAATGGAATCACTTCATCTCTTTAAGGGAGGAGCTTCCTTTCACTAGGGAAGTTCAACAGGATGCTTATGATCCTAGAGGCTTTTTACATATTTTGTGATGCATCCCTTTTTTTTTTTTTTGCCAACCATTTTTTCCCCCCTTCAGTTGGCCATTCACAGCAGCTCCACAATCAGCCTGGTTTGTTGTCTAATCCTGAATTTATGACTTTTCTCTTGCTTTCAGTATTTATGTTTTTAGATTGTTTGTATAGTGGGTTATTTTACTGTGACAAATCTTGTAGGGACTGAAAATTAAGGACATAAAGGTTTATGTTTGGATTGATTATATGTGAAATAAGGAAAAGTTCCTCAAATACTAAGATAAAAATCTGTGAAGTGTCAGCTGGAGAGCCAAAATTGCATTTCAGCTGGTAAATTTTTATTTCAAATTTATGTTCTGCTCTTTGTATTTCCTTTGAAGTTAGTTCTTTTTCTGTTCCGTGAGTTTCTCCATTCCTAATCAGTAAGTTTCTGATATAGATTATTAAAGTCTTTTGGCTGCCTGCCGAGGTATCTTTATAACCATATAGTCTAGATTATACAAATTTCAGATCAGAGATCTAGTTTTTAATGAGAAAATAGTAATTAGAAAGCTATTTCACCTCCTCCTAATTTCTCTTAAGGTTGTAGTGCTGAAGAAAATGTCTTAGAAACTAAAAGGAAGAATCAATTTTATATTGCAAAGATTTTTTATTGAAAGTGAACCTTTACCTTAAACTTTATATCTTACTCTAAAGAACCTGCTGCCATAACTGTACAACGAACAAAAATTTCTGAGTATGGATATCAGTGAAAATTTAAGGTTGGAATATTTCATAAATATATAATACATATTTTAATAAAAATCTCTGTTCCATCTGTAAAGTGAGCACAGAAAAAATAATTACCCTGTCACCCTTAAAAAAAAAATATAGTTCATAAAAGCACAGATTTGTCCATTGAAAGTGTATTATTCCACCTGTGATGTAGAGTAACACTAAGTAAAAATTAAAGATGAAAATAATTTTGATTTTTGATTAGCACTTGGAATCATTATGGTGTAGGGACTTCTTGGAATGCAACAGTTTAATATGTGCTTATTGAGTCAATTATAAAATACATATTACAAAAAGTCGGTGTGTGTCTATATACTCACATGACCTGTCTCTCTGTAGTGAGAGTGAAAAAAACCATTGTATTTTGATATAAAGGGGAAAATAAGGGAAATCAACAGAGAAAGCTCTGAATTTCCTGAGACACTTCAGTCAAAATACTTGTTACAGACCAATCCAATAAACCCCTCTGTGTAAAATCAGTTTAAAATCTGCAGATCTGCAGTTTAGATCTGTAGATCTATTAGTGGAAGGGGCTTGCAGCAGTTGCTTTATCATTAATCATATTGGACAAGATAATTTGGCAAAAATTTCAAGCAGTAGTGGGCTGTGGTTATAAAATGGAGGTTGTTATTGTCTTTGCACTGCTACTAGTTCTGTTCTGTTGGTGATAAGATGGTTCTTTTGTACCTTATTTTAGCTTTTTGATTCTCTCCTGCATCTGCTTTTTATCACACTGCATTTTGTTTTTAAAAGCATGTGTTCTAAAGTCTCCCTGTAATCCAGCTGATTGATAGTTTTTACTTCTGAAATGTGATTTTTAGTTGTTTCTTTGAGGGTAGTGTTTTATTTATTGCTTTTTCTTTTAGTGTGTATTTCTAGTTTCTAGTGACTGCTTGCTTTTGTGCACTATTATCTTCAAGTGATAAATCATAATTTCTTCCATATAACTTCCTAATCACCTTTGTGAAAAGGCTTAGCTTGATGATTTGACATTTTGTGTTCATAATTGACTATTTTTCCTTTCTAAATTTCTTTGCTTACACTTTGGTAGTGACGTAGAGGTGTAACTAATGCCGCTAGTCTGAATTGTCAATTATGCTTCTGTAAAATTAATTAAAATACACGGGCTGCATAGTTGTAGCACAACTAACTTGAGGATAGTTTTTAAATTTTGGAATGGTTATAATGGTTGTGGTTATTATTCTTCACCACTTAAATCAGGCAAAGAACAATAACTTTGAGTGTTAGGGAAGCAATTTGAATGACTTCAAAAAGAAGCAGCAGTCACAGCATCTGAACACAGTAGAGATATTGTCAGAAGTCTACACTGTTGACTTTGCTGTCCCAATGTCAAATTGCATTCAACTTAACCTTTGTCTTTTATAAAACTAACAAAAATGATATTGTGTGGTATTTTTAGCTAACCTTGATCCATCTTTCTCTTGGTCCTTTCTCCTTTTGATGAATTTGAAGAGTTTCTCCATTTTAGCTGTAACTCCCCCTCTCAGGAAGAAAGATGTTTGTCTTTCTTGCAATCAATTAATTTTTAAAGGGCACAAGAATAAAACTCTGGGTGCTCAGCTAGAGGTCAACATATATGTGTTAGTTCAGATTTGGAATGCACATTTTAAATTAATTTCTTGATTCTCTCAACTCACTTTCCTTATAAGCCTTGTGCTTGTTGTCCCTGAATGGAATTCACACACTTAGGTCTGAGTGAAAGTTGCCAAAAGGTGTGCTGAAATCATTATGGACATTCAGGCAGGTAAGGTCTGGTTCAGAGCAATCCCCCCAAAATACCTATCAGTGGATGGAGAGGTTCCCAGCATCAGTTAAATGCTTTATGAGTACACTTATGGTAAGATCTGGTGTCTGCAAATGCAGGTGCAGCTGAAGTGAATTTGCTCTAGATTGCCTATTCTCAGGTGGTTTATATACAATAGAATAAATATCATTGCTTTTAAGATTAATTTGATTTTTTTTGATTTCTCCATGTTCAGTTACTTTCAATCTGTGTAAATTTCTCTGTGTTTTGCTCTTAATGGCTTGTGCATCAGTTACATTACTGAAATGTATTAATCAGGATGTCTTTCTTAAAGCATCTGATCCATTTAATGTATTCAAGTGGATAGTGGATGATTTAAAGAGACACTAGTGAAATAAAATGATACTAGTGTATCTTTTAAAGTTAAAAGATACACTAGTTACAGAATGAACTGCCCGTAGTTCCTTTTCATCCACATGACAAGTCTTTTCATCCCTATGAAAAGCTCTAGTTCTGTTTCTCAGTTTTTCTCCCTTGAACTCTTGGGAATTGCATTTGCTGGATGTTAAAACCACAGGAGATACATGTTGTTTTTCAAAGTAGTTGTAGCATTCTTCTGTTCACTCTGTCTGCCTGGTAGCTGTGTTATTTTAAGAAGCATGGGGATAGGAGGGCAGAGTGGTAGATCCTAAAGCTTTTTTTATGGTTGTAGTGAATGAGAAATTAATTTGTTTCTAGCTTCCACCTAAAAGAAGCTGGCTTTTGTTTGATAAGCAATGGGAAAATCATAGTTTGATAAAATTGAAGATGGAAAAAAATGTTGAAAAGCGTATTAGTAGGTTTTTGCTCGTTTTCTGGTCCTTTAAGAAGAGGATGAATTGGTGATTTAATTTACATTGGCTTTAAATTGTATAGGCAGTATGCATTTTGTCAGAATTTAAGGGAGGAGTGAGTGAGAGTGTTAACCCTTTCTGGAAAGGGTCTGCCAGAAGTAAATACAATGTGTTGCACTTCTGATATGAAAATTCTTTGGCAAGAATGCATGAGGTTGGTTTCAAGTAACTCTTTTAGAAGACTCAAAACTACATTATAGAAAGTCGTTGTCTCTTTTTTTCTTAAAATAGTTAGCAAGTTTCAAATGAGCAGTCTCTGCAGGGTACTCGGAGCCTGGTAGGGGAATGCCAACATGGAGAAAGTTTCTTGGATGAGGGCCAACGTAACAAATGCAAGCAGGCAAGCTTTGTGTCCAGACTTGTGTTTCAGCTTATGCGAATGGATTTAATGTCCTGAGAGATCAGGCACTGTGGCATAAATTGCAGCAGAAGTACTACAGTACAATGTGCTTGGTTTCATTTGCTGTTGTTTTTGATGTTGGAGGATTAAGGGGAGGGGAAAGGATCAACTACCCAGGATGCTCTGTTAGGAGGAGTAAGTGAATTTCATTGTCGTCAGAACTAGATTGCCATATGAGTTCTGAAAAGCGTTTGGCTCCTGAGGATAACTGCTCTAAAAATAGATTTGGAGGAGAGGTTTCTCTTGGGTCCAGTTTCAGGTTCCAGCTGAGCTGGCTTTAGGAAACCTGTTTGCTCCTGTTGCAAACAGGAGGATAACTGAGGATATTTCTTATTCTGCCTTCAGCGTTAATTTTTGGATATACTGACACACTCGCTCTGTTGGTGGAAATCGAGCACTAATGTTATGGCTGACGACACAGGTATCATCCTAACCTTTTTTTTTGTGAGCAAATGGAAAATGTGTACTTGCAAATAGCAGTTATGTCTGATTTTATGATCAGCAAAATAACTGGCTTACTGTTGTATGTTTTCTTGCCAGTTTGCTGTCTAGTCTGTGTTACAGGCTGCCTCTGTTCTCTTTGATTACGTGTTCTCTGGACTAGAGGTATTCCATGAATTTATGGCCGGTGGTTAATTGTAAATAATATTTTGCCTAATAGAGCATAAATTAGCATAAGAGATACTGTTTTGTCTTCAAATATTTGACTTCAAAGTTATTTTTAGAGAATGTAAAATTGTAAGATGTCTTGAAGGTAAGCTAAAGTAAAAAGTTTTCATGCATTTTTAGCTAGATGTGACTTACTGGGGGGCTGAGTGAGGTACAGGATTTTATAGATTTGTTGTTGAGTGGTAGACCGTGCTTTAAGACTTTCTGATGTCTGCATAAAGACATCTGGTGGTGTAAGCACAGGCTTACCAGATATGGCAAGTGACCTACTTCTGGCATGGCTGGCAGCATGTGCAGAGAAAGGGTTTGAGTTGAGAATTAACTGTTTGGAATGAGCTCTGAGCCGGCATAAGTTCTCGCAGTGTTTTGTTCTGACCCTGCATGTAGCATTATTTGTGCAGATCGTAGGTAATTTTTTTTTTTTGTTACATAACCTCCATTTATATAAAAGTGTTGCGTGATCAAGCTGCCGTGCTTGAGTTGTTATTCAAGAGTTTGGTAGATAATTTTGCTGTAAGGTAAAAAGCCCCAGAATAAAAATATGCCTTGTGACTATTGTGAACTACATTCTTATAGCAGAATCTATTTTTGAGGAATTTGCATGAAACAATCTCTTATACTGGAAAAAATATGAATAGTTCTGCTTGATTACTTATATAAGTTGTATTTTCTTTCATTTCTCTGTTCTTCTGATAAGTAAAGCTTCTTCCTTGGAAGGCAAATAGTAGTAAATGGTAGAAAGCAGTAAGGCAAATAGTGTGAAATGCACTAAGATCCTCTTTCCTGTTTGCTCTAGAACCAAGGTGCAATCTGGAATAGTTTAAACTGTTTTTAACCTAAGGATTTCATTTTAAATATATGCAAAGCTTTCATTGACTGCCCTGCTACACAGGTGTAGTGAAGCCCTGCTGTTACAGACTGTAATTGTTTATTTCTCAGTATTAATATTACCAGTTCAGAGTACTGCAAGTAATTCTCTTACAGTTGAGCATATTTCTGAATGCAGATGCTGCTTGTCTGTCCTTCAGACTACCCCTACATTTCCCACAAGAGAAATGTTACAATGAGCTGTGTGTTTAGACCCTGCAGATATGTAATTAGAGGACTGTGCAGTAGCAAATGATATATGCCTGATGTGAGGCTAAGTTACCTCAGTTTCTCTCTGAATATTATTGGGCATTTATGTTTAATATAGAAAAGAAACTAAAGAGTTGGTGTTTGATCTTGGAAGGGAGTAGTGTTAATAAAATAATTCTTTTTTTTCAGTAAAATGCTGAGCTGGATAAGAGTTAGTGTGGGTCAGTGGTTTTTATATTGGTCTGAACTTTGTATAAAGCACAATGAATGTAATAAAAGAGTATTTTATTACAGCTGTAAACCTGCTGGCAAGCAGAGTCAGAGAGTACTTATATATAGTTCCTGTTACAAAAACAAGTCAGTCACCCATCTCATTACTTACCTTTCAGATACACCAACTTATTTTAAAAAACAATTGTGTGGATATTTAGATTCTAAGAGTATTTTTCTATGATCAGTGTTGATAAATACATCTAACATTACTTTCAATTAGCATAAAGATAACTCCTTCGTTTATCGCAATATTCATGACAAAGCTTCTTGCAATGTTCTTTATATCATGTAAGAAATAGCTTTGCTTGAATAACTGGGCCTGCATGCGGCTTAGCAGGCAAAAATTGCTTTTTAGAACGGAATGAAGTGGAATAGACTAATGGACTTGAAACTGCAGCCAAGTGCCACTCTTTCAGTAATGTCAGGGGGCAGAAGAGTAGACCTGAGCTTTGGAGAAGGCCACAAGCAGGCGTCATTTTGTGTACATATTTATTTACTTTTATATATGTATATGCATATCCCTCTTTCTCTAAAACAATCCTAAAACAACAGACTAAGCAATTTTTGTCTTCTGTGGTGACGATGGCCATTTGAAACTTGCTACACATATGCTGGGTCAAAGTCTTTTGCAGTCATTGTTTACAACTATGTGTAATTTTTAATATATATTTACTTTCCATTTGTGCAGTTATAAATGAAACCATGATTTGGTTATGTCTCTGTGTCATTCTTTTACTTGTATGTTCCACAGCACTGAAATTCTAGAGTTGTTTAGCATGGACTGGAATCTCTGCTTAATTCTAAGCATCAGGAAGGATGGTTTTAGTTGGCAAAGTGTTCTGAATTTGCAGTCTTACCCTTAATATAGTTCAGGTTTTAGAGTTTTCTTAAGCTATTTGAGTTGTCACGTTGGTTCGGTGAGCTATTTTGACTAGTTTTGAAGCCGATTTAGGAGAAATGCTTCCCTTGCAAATCTTTTCTGCTGGCCGCACTGGCCTCTGGTGGCAGTCCGGGAACTGCCGGGGAACAAATGCAAAGCATCTCAAAAATGTGAAGCTCTGTGTAAATAGACATCAAAGCGGGGGAGCAAGGCAGAATTTCCAGCTAACTTTTAAGACAAATTAGATCAGGGCTTTTGATGTTTGGTTGGTTATGAGGCTTTTGCTTAGATAATCGTCAAGCTTTTCACAGTAATTCACAGTGAAATGGAGAGCAAATAAAGGTGGTAAAGTTTTAAAAACCCAACCAACCAAAAAACTTCACAACAACAAAACTCACCATTGTTATTGAAATGTTTTGTATTCTGTGTAATAATAAACACCAAGTTTTATAATTCTATCTTCAATAATAATTTTCTAACTCTTACATCCGTTTTTTTTTCTTGTTTTATTTTAACAGAGACTAAGCATGGAGGAGGCAAGAATGGAAAGAAAGAAGGCCTCTCTGGAAGCTCATTTTTCACCTGGTTTATGGTAATTGCTTTGCTGGGAGTTTGGACATCAGTAGCAGTTGTCTGGTTTGAACTTGTAGATTATGAAGAAGTTCTAGGTAAGATCTTAAGATTTTTCTAATAATGTTAATATGCATTAAATGAATGCCATTTTATATTTTTAGATAGATGATGTCTACAGTAGTGTTTGCAAATTATCTACATTATAAGAATAGGCAGTGTAGTTCAAAATGTATGTTTTAATGCTGAGCACTATTATGGTGTTAAAATGGGGTTTTCATAAAAGGGTATGAATATCCTGTAGGATGTCTTTGTGACATGTGTACTGTAGTTAATTTGAGAGGTCAGCTAAATATGCAGTTTGAATTTAGGCTCTCAGAAACTCGCAGCAGTGGTTGAAAGTAAGCAGTTAATGTTAGCTCTGCTCTGATGGACTGTGATGCCTGTAGGGTCAGGACAACTGATCAGTCATCCTCTCATGAGTGAGATGTTGAATGACCTCAGTTTTAAGCTTATAGCAGTGTTAATTCTATCTCAATGAGACAATTTTAAGACAGTACTATTAATATAATATTTAAGGTTACAAAGTAATATCTCAAATTTCAAGATGTATGTCCCTAGGTACATCTGTTTTCTCTGATGTTGTAGGATTCAACATGCACTTTTGCACCTGGTGGCTTTACAAAATTTACACATCTGTTGGTACATGCTTTTTTTTTTTTTTTATTTGGACTGATTTTTTTCAGAAAAAAAAATCTTCTGATTGAAACTTAACTGGGTCTAGTGATGCAAATAATGTTTTTTGTATTTTTACCATGCATGCAGCCAAAGCAAAGGATTTCCGTTATAACTTGTCAGAGGTCCTACAAGGTAGGATATTAGAGAAGTAAGCTTGCTTTACAGTGCCTTGGCTGAAGTTTTGGTTTACTTTATTATGGTTTTAATTTTTTTTTAAGAGTTACTCTTCTTCTGCAATGACATGAAGCTCAACCATTTCTCATCTGTCTCATTCTTCATGGTTTTGAAGATGCTATCATTCTTATTTCTAGAGAGTTATATTTTTGCACCAGTCTGCTATGTTTATCCATAAATAGATATGGCTCCTTTCTAATGGGTTGCTTCCATACAATGGTGATGAACATATTTTTCTATTCTAGACCCAAGTCTAAATTTTTTCTTCCACAAAACTGATTTCTAATTTTCTAACTATCATATTCAGAACTGAATTTCTTTTATTTTGATAGCAAGAAAGTTCTACCTTCATTTAGAGAATAACAAGTGTAGTAAACTGACTATAAGGACACAAAGTTCTTCAAGCTCTGCAGAGTTCGATCCTGTTAAAAGTTGTGTCTGAATTTTATCAAGCCTATAATTACATAACTTTCTACTAGTTTGGTGGTCCCAGGATACTTCAAATCCTGGATACCGTGCTTCTATGCTGAAAATTCTCTTTTAATAGAAACTGAGTTCTCCTTTTGCATATACTTAGGGCTAATAGAGCTGCAGTTTCAAAAACAAAAAGTGAGAAAACTGATTTATTAGTCTTACATGAAAGGATGGACAACTTTTTTTGTCTGCATGGAAGGTTGTACAATTGTTGGTAGAATTTGTGAATGGTTTTCCTTTGTCTGGGAAGTAGGCTGCTTACTTTGTATTAACTTGGCTCTAAAAATTATATACCTATATAGCTATCTCTTTCCCAAGAATTTAGAATTGCAGGAAGCATGTATTCAGAAAACAAATGGCCATTATTTTACAAATTTTTGTTTTGTTATTTTCCCTCAAACATGTTAAATGTTTCTTGTGAACTTAAATTTTATTCTGAACAAAGCATGTCCGTGTCAAGTACATGTTACAGACTTGCTTTAAATCTACTGACTGCAAAATCAACACAGGAAAAAGACAAATTTGTGTTTGGTCTCAAGTGCAGGAAATACAGAAAGAAATTTGAAATATTTCTAGTATTTCCCAGAAAATTTAAAATATGGTTAAGAATATTACAGCTAGATTGTTAAGAACGGATGGTCACAACCTAGCATTGACAGTCAACTATCACACATTGAAAACTGTGCTGGACACAAATGGCCAAATCCCTAATTGTCTTTTCTTCCTCTCTTTGCACTTCTAGGAAAGCTTGGGATATATGATGCTGATGGAGATGGAGATTTTGATGTGGAAGATGCTAAAGTATTGCTAGGCAAGTACAAGTAAAGGGGGAGCAATGTATATAATTTAGTTGGCATGTTCATGTTTCACTTTTTTATTTTTAAGTCAAAACAATATTTCTGGTTTGTTTTTTTTCCTGGTTTGAAAACTTAAATTGATTTCATTGTGATGGGTTTTTTCCTTAATGCAAGTTGTAGGATTGGGTGTGTTTTTTTCTTCTAATGTAGCAATGTTAGTAGAAAACATTTAATCTTACAGAATGTTTTTGAAATTTGGTGGTTGATACTACTCTATTGTATGTTGAAATGTGGTTGTGATTATCAATAAATTTATCAGATGCAGGACCTAAGATGCTTCTAGCATGAAAACATTGTTTATGTTAACATGTTAGGCCAGGTCCATTTTCAAATTACTTTAAATGTGCCTTTGTACTTAGATGACTATTTGTGTAGTGTATTTTTGTATTGTCTTTCCTCTATTCTGAATTTCCCACAAGTCTGTTCATTTTTCTTGCCCTTCAGAAACAGTACATGGCATGAATTTTTCTTCTCTGGCATTGAAACACGGTTTAGGCTTCTGTTCCTTGTAATTTGTGAGATGTCTTTCTGCTGACTGTATCTTCAAAGGGAAATTTCAATATTTCAATCTCTAGACATTTTATGGTATTGTTGTTTACTTGCATCTTTCAAAGCACTGCCTTCTTCAGCTTCAGTCAAGCCTTGGATAGATACTTCTTGCATATCTGATGGTAGAAATTTTAGTTAAGTTTATTTTTCTTTAGATTTTCTTTAGTTGGTTTGTTCAAATTTAAACCTCTACTGAGCACACAAACCTGTAGAATTAAACAAATGAACAAAGCAACGAACCCCCCAGCAAAGTAACTAACACTTGGGGAGAGGACAAAATTGAATGTATCAAACTAGTAGTACATTAGGATGTTATGATTTGCTATTTCAAATTCACACTCCATAAAAATCAGCTTGTCATAATTTTATTTTTCCTACTTTTATCTGGAAAAATAAGCAAGTCTTTGGGAAGATGTGTGTTCATTTGTCTAATCCCTTCATGGTTTATAGAAAACCCATGTAATAACTGAATCAGTTTGCAGTGGTGTGAATGTGAGAGTCACTCCAAAGAATCTCCAGCACTCTAAATGGCTGCAGAGCTACAGATTGGGTGTTAATTATAATTGGTGACTAAGATAATACTTGGGATAATTATAATCCTAATTTTTCTTTTTCTATTATGTAGTGTATAGCAACTGGATATCCTTTTCTTGACAATCATATACAGGCAGAAACATTCTGCTGCTTTGTTCCATCTCTGTTTTATGCAGCCTGATATAGCTGGGAGTTCTGCCAGTACATGAAAGTGTTTCTATTCTAAGCTTGTCTTATCATGCATTCAAACCTTGTACTTCAAGTGTGACCTTAAAAGGTCACATATCAAAATTTATTTGTATTATTTTAGAAAAGTTGTTTAGAAATACAATTTATTTTCATTTAAATTTGAGAATAATTTTTGCACTATAAAAGAAATGATGAATTTTTAAGTTTTGTGACACTGAAAAAATTATGAATATAAGAAGATATTTCTTCCAATAGCAGGCATGTTATATTATTAACTGAACTTCCCTGTAAGTTACAGTGCTTGTTTACATTTAAAATAAAATATGAAATAAAAAATGAGCACCACAATGCAGACTGAAATTACTTCATTGATGCAGAAACTAGAAGGCTGGATTCCCTCTTGAGGAATTTGTCTTCCAGAGTTAAGTCATTGTAGCAAAGGAAACTGAATAGTAAGCCTACTTTCTGAATATTGAGTGCAAAGCTCCTTTTATTTGTGACGATTTTGTTAGGAAGGCTTATTACTTTCTGGGATTTTTTTCTGGGTCAGAATGCCATAACAGCAAGTGGTTTCTCTGGTACAAAAGGAGTTACTGCAGTTTGCTGTTTAATGATAGGAATTCATATGCTTTTTTCCTCCTCTGTTCTTTAGCTATTTCAGCACTTGTATTGTGTATTGAAGTTGTGATATGTACAGTGGTTTAATGTTGTCCACTTCCATAACTTTTAGTTTTCCCTACAAATTTCAAGATTGAATTTCATATTAATAGTAAATATCTTTTAAGTTTAAATTAATTTAATTAACATTTTGAGAAATGCTTCTACCAGCATGAGTTTATTTTGTATTTCAAATAATGGTTTTAATAATTTTCTGTACTACTTGGCCATATCTAAATAGAATAATTAAAATTTATTATTTTATTTCTTGTTTGTGTAAGGTATGATAGGATCTGTTCTTTTTTATTTGTTGGAATCAAAGTGGGTTTCATGATTAGGTTCCCTTGAGGGATTTGTGTGATTTTCAAAAGGATATGCGAGAAGTTTGTTGTTCCCCTCTTCCCCTACTCCCTGTGTAAGAGAAGTAAAAAAAAACCAAATAAAACCCAAACCACCTGCACCCCCTCCAGTCAACCAACCCCAAGTTGGTTTGCTTCCCAGTTTTTGTCCACTTCACTCTGATAGCTCTCAGAAGGGGGTTATTCTTAGGGGGAGTGCTACACATCTCACCTTGCTTTACATCAGTACAGTGAAGCAGTGGCTTTAGTGGTATTACCAAAAAAGTGGCATGTATAAGGGTACTAATGTCTGTTGTAATAGTTACTTTGGACCCAAGGTGTTTCTTGTACTTCTGTCCCTTTTAACAAGCAACAATATTCTGAGAAATTGTCCTTAAATGGTTGCAGAAGTTAGCACAGTTTTGGAACTGCAGCTACAGAAAACAATCCCTTTATTGTTGTTGTGCATTTAGTTCAGAGTAGTCCAGCTATGCAGAAAACGGCAAAACTCCATCCTCGAGTGTCAGCAGTCAAATGGTAATAAGCAGTAAAATTCAAGTAAGAAATCTTCTTTTCCTCTGGTTCACCTACAGAAGAAAAATAAGTTTGCAGGCAGTCATGCTGAGATTGCACATTCAAAAAATCTGTAGTGAGATAATAGGTGTGAAAATAATGCTTTTGCACAGTTTAGCTGTTTAGGATAAGTTTCATGCTCTTTCCTATTTTTCTCGTGTTCTACTGTAGCACTTTCAAATATTAAAGGTTGGCTTGTGCTCGTTTTCATAAGAAGAGATGTTTACAGGAGAAGAAAAGCTTTGTCTTGTTAAATGCATGTAGGGAAGTCCTGTGCCCTACTGCCTGTGGTAACTATTTGAATGGACAAATATTTTGACTCCTTCATTCACTTGGATTTATACTGTCATGTTAAAACTTCTCTTGAGATAAAGTAGCTGTATCTTTTGAGTCCCTGCTTTAGTAGGGTATGGTTGCTCTGCTTTGGTCACCATTTTCAGATACTTGTTACAATGCTTTTGTGAGCTTATCAGTTTTTCTTTTGAAAAGCAGTTCTTCTTGATTATGGGGGTGAATGAGGACCAGAGTATTAATGAGTTGGCAGTTCTTCTGTACTCTTTGTTAGAAAGCAAGATAAACATATGAAATCCTGTGGTTTTTTTCTTTAACTCAGGCTGAAGTGTTGCATGAGGGTTTTTTTTGGTTTTGTTCTTGGGTTTATTTTGTTAAATTCAAAGGCCATTATCTTCATCTTGGATAATCTTTGCAAAGAATTGTAGAGAAAAGATTTAGGGGTTTTTGATTGTGGTTTTTGTTTGTTTTCTTTTAAACAAAGACTCTAAGACATATTCTTCCAGTTTTGTGGTTCCCTTTGGAGTCCTAGTATTTTCAAAAAAAATATGCTGCTGTACTCTGTTTTATAAATGTAATGGCCTAAAAGTTTTATCCTTGACTTTGTGTAATAATAGGGGCATCTGTATGATTCTGTACGTGTGTACAAAAATGACTTCTTGAGGCCTTTTGGGAGTAGTGTGTTGTTCTTTTTCTTTTGTTGGATTTTTTTTTTGTTTTTTTTCCCCATTTTGTTTTTACATGAGATTCTGACAGACTATAATGACAGAAGTATTAATTCTGCATTTATAACTTTGATTGTACTTTTAGGATTTTTAGATTCAAGTTTCCATTCTTATATTGAGATTTTGTTCTTCAATAAATATCCTTACTTCAGTTTATGTCTTTATATCTTGTATTATCCAAATTTTGAAAACAAATTAGAAAAATTGAGTACTGTGCATAAAGTTGTTTATAAAATTTAATTTTTATAGAACTAAGCCATGGAAGAAGTTGGAGAGGGATATTTATAATACCTTGATTGCCTCCTGGATTCAATCTGTCATTTTTAAACCTTTGGGCTATCCAGTGAAAAGTTAAAGAGAATGACTGGTCACTCAAGTAGAGGTTCTGGACATCCAGGTGCAAGGATGTGGAATATCATGGACTTGGAAGTTTCTTCAGAATTATCATTGATAATTTCACTATGTGCTGTAAGAAAAACGTGTTGAAATGTGTTAAATGTCTCTGCCATGAACTTCTCTATCTTGAATGTTTCATTAACCTGCATCTAATATTGCTTTGTAATCTGCATGTGCAACACGTTCACTTAATTTTATGTTTCAATAATCTGTCTTCACCTTTAGCTCACTTTTCTGCTCGTCTTTTCAAAACAAATGAAAATTTGTTCTGGTTAGAAGTGGGAGAAATTCCTCCCTCTGCAGCTTTAAAGCGTACCAATAATTGTTTGTTGCTGCCTGGTCATTTTGTTGTACTTTTCCTAGAATGGAAAATTTGAAATGTTATTTAGTGATAATTGTAAAACAGTGATTTTAATTTTAAAAACCCAAACAAATGTAGGCAAGACCTCCCCCAAAGCAGGAGGGGGGGAAAAGCATTAGCCATGGCTTATTTGCACTTTTTAAATGCCATTTAGATCAGTAGTTCTTGTAACATAAAATAATAACTTCTACTATTAGGGTCTTTAGCAGTGATGAGCTCACTCTTTGCTGTTCTGGCCTTCTCTACCTCAGCTCTTTACCTTGCTTTAGATTTTCTATATAACAAAACTTATACCCTGTATTGGCTACCTACTCATTTTTATCTGGTGTTCTGTATATCCTCAGGTGTGGAAATAATTTCTGAGGATCAAGTGCATCCTCTAGAAATCTGTCATAGAAACAAATGGTTGAGAAACATGTTAAAAAAATGCAAAGCAAACAAACTGCAAATTCAGCAATTAGAATCCTCACTTCTAAGCAAAATCAAAATTCTGCATGGATAAGAATGTTATCCTTAACAGTGTGTCTGTGATGAGTTTGTTTTTATACTCTTTGCTTTTAAATGTTATTCTCAGCCATCAGTTGCAAGCTCTCAAAATTGAACATAATGGTTTAAAAAATGAAGAAAACAAATTGAGTGATTTTCAAGTAGTAAAAGATTACTTATAAAAAACTGTCTAAACTGGGGTAGAAAACCTAAATATAAATGGGTTTAGTTTTAGGACTAGGAAGAAAGGAAAGCAAAGCTACTGCTTTTTTTTTCTCCTTTTTTTTTTTAGTCAGATTCAGGCATAATATTTTGCATGTTTATTGCCCAAATTATAGTCTGTATTGGAAAGATTCAACTTTCTTAACATCCTTCTATTTCCTAGTTAGCATTCCTGTAAAGACTTCTGTCTATGACAAGAGATGTCTTTCACAGATCCTCCTTTTACAGTTTCCTCTTTCCACCTAACTGCTGTCTCTTTTTTCCCCTTCCCTCTCTCTCTCTTTCCTCTATTCTTGTATAGGCCTGACCAAAGATGGCAGTAATGAAAATATTGATTCCCTTGAGGAAGTCCTTAATATTTTAGCAGAGGAAAGCTCTGATTGGTTTTATGGCTTTCTCTCATTTCTCTATGATGTATTGACTCCTTTTGAAATACTAGAAGAAGAAGAGAGCGAAGCTGCAGATGATGTTGATGGTACGTCACAGAATGAAGGGGTTCAGGGAAAAAAGACTTGTGTTATCTTGGATTTACAGAACCAGTGACTGAAAGACTAATTTGATTGGCTTTCGAAAATGTCTATGAAATCATCAACCTCAATATAGCAAGAATTTATGGCATTGAGGGGAACCTCCCAAATGGACACTCTAAAGATTGAACTAAAGTTAGCCATGCAATGCTGTTTCAGTAGTTGAAAGCCTTTCAATAATTTTTCCATTTTTGTGACAGGATGGCAAGCATTATGCAAGTGTGTAAATATATGTAGAATAAAACGTGTATCTGTGGTTGTGTAGTTGGTTTCTGTATGTGCTTCAATTTGTGCATTTTGTGCACAAAACTTACAAAGCTTAAGTGTAATAATCTCTACTGTTAACACTATAACATTTGTCTTTCTAGCAAACATTAACTGAAGCATTTTGTAATAGCTTTGATGATAAAGTATTCTAGCATGACTGCATTTTGTAAATACATATTTTTATGTTAATCCTTAATATAGTCATGACAATGATAATTCTCTTGTGAAATATAATTTTAATAAATAACTTATTTTGTGATCCACTGGTTTCTCAGATAGGTTCTTTTTACTTGTTCAAAGAAAGGCACTAATTTATAAGTGCTTGAAAATTCTACAGGAACATTTGTTTCTAAGTTAGCTAACATCATGTATTCAGAAGCTACACTGTCATATAGTTTATTCCCACTGATTTGTCTGTTTTCAAACTAAATCTTCAGTCATTTCTTTAATATGACAATCAAATCACAAGGGCTGTTCCAAATTTCTTTTAGTTTTTAAGATGGGCCTTCTGTGGAAGTGGGAAGTTATGATTATGTATTTCTAATGTAATACTGAATATATTAAAGACTAATTGGAAATTAGAATTTTATGTCTTCTATTCCTTGAGAAATTTAAGTATTTAATGTAGTTTTGCAAATTTGAAACTTTTTCTTGTGAAACTGTTTTATGGCAGTTGTTCCAGAAATACTTTCCATGTATGTGAATTCTGTCTGCTGTCATGAAGTTACTGGTATAGAAAGGGCAGTTTATAATTGTGTCCTGCAGTTTGTATCAGGTATCAAAAGCTGAAACTAAGCTGTCCTTTTAAAACGTGAATAATGTACTCAAAAAAATTACTATTAAAATTGTATCAAATTGGTTTTTGTAATGCCTGCTTTGCTGAAGTTTATGTTGGTTTCCTATATGAACATGATACCCAAGTTTAAACACAAGTAGTTGCAGGCTGAAATTTTAACTTCTTTTAAAAATAAATAAAATTTCACTTACTTTAGCCATTTTTAAAGCAATTTAATGTGCCTGTTTGAAAAAACTTCCTCTAGATCATCCAATTCAAGGTACTATATAATCTTTTAAAAGTAATAAAAATATGCTAGTGTTAAGCAAGTGAAATGTTGTGATGGGCTGATACTGCTACTCAAGGTTTATGAATTAAGTAGAGCCTTGAGAGCCTTGGTCACATTTTCTTCCAAATATTTGGGTATTAGGATATAAAAAAGCTAACAACATAAAAATTTAATGGGTTTTAAAACAAGATATATGAAGTGTAAGGCAAAGAAAATAAATAAGCAAACCCCTAAACATTATAAAAATAAATGCTAGTAGATCTGGAATATTACTTAGGAATTGTTAGCAAGGGCAAGAAACTTGCAGTGTCTGAGATGTAGGAAATAAGTAAGCTTGGGTTGTTTGTTTTTGTTTGAGAATTTTATTTATCTTAATTTACAAGAAGATTTTTTCTTAATTAGAAGAAGATTTGAATTTGAAATAAGAGTTTCATCACTGTTTTGGGATAATATTACCTCTCAATGTGAATTAAAAAATTGTCATATAACATTGAATTCTATTGTAGATACTTCAGTAATGGAAATAAATAGCCAAAAAGAGAAGGGAAACATCTGCTATAAGAATTCCATATAATTAAGTTTATACAAAATTTTTAAAAACTGAATTGATAAACTGGAAATATTTCTGGTGAAATCAAGGTGGATTGCTTGAACCACTAGAAGGCTAGAGGCACTGAGGTGATCAGTAAACAGTGAATTAGTTTAATGTGGGTGCAGATATGAAAGGTGCACCAACAGCTCTGATTTGATATCATGCAACTTCCTTGTTGGTTTTATTAAATGTGTAGGCATCTGCTCAAAACCAATTAAGTGGGAATGAAGAATTTGTCAGGGGAGAAGGGGTGAGGGGTGGATGCAAAGACCTAGTGTAAGTAGATATCTCTGTAGGATACTTCCTTCCGGAAAACAGTCTTCTCAGAAGTGTTCAGTCTTGCCTGGGGTTGTTCCTGTTGAGTTAACAATTGAACCCTCACCTGTGGTTCTCTCTGGACGTTTGGAATAGAGGAGTTTGGTTTTCATGTATTCTCTTAATGGTTGTGATTACAAGCAGAACTTGGCTAGTAAGGACAGTAATAACATTTAGTTGAATATTCAGTTATATCAGCATGGCAGGATTTTTGATTTGTTTGTTCATTTGTTTTATAAAAGGCATTTAAAAGCAAAAACCATTAGGCTGAGTATGATGTACAAATAAGCAAAGAAAACTGAACAGTATCCCAATTTGCTTGTGAGTCTGCCCAAATAATTTGAAATTAGTTGAGAAACTTGAAAACTAGATTTTTAGCTTGATTGTTCGTGACTAAAAATACAGTCACTAAATTTTTTTAAAGTATTTTTAAAGTATGGGTTGAAAGCTGTGGCATTTTGACTTCTATTATCGTAGAATAATTGTTTTAGAGAGCAAGGCTGCTGCTTTCTCCTGAAGTTTCTGGTATGAGAATTTAAAACAGGAGAAAATTAGTAGCAAACGATGTTTTTTTGGAATGTATGTTTTTTCCAATGTATGGAAAATATATTGTGTAATCAAAACTTGCTGGGTTTTATACCTGGCAAGGAATGAAGCTTTACTGATTTTATATTAAATTGGATGTGTGGGTTTTATTAGATACCGTCATATACCTTACACTTAATTTATATTTAGTTTTTGGAATGCCAGAAATAAATATCTGTGACTAAAATTGTAGTCTTCCAGTTTGTCCAGTGCTTTTAGAAATCTGTGGGCTGTTTTATTTTGTCATTTGTTGGTAAATGTTTGATATTTTAATTGCTAGTCTTCAAACAAAATACTGCATTAACCTTCATAGCAAAGCTTGCTTTCTTGTGATACTAATCAAACTAAATTTATAGGGGTAAAAACTCTTAATACCCATACATCTGAAATGGCCTAAAACTTTTGGAAGCTTTGAACCCCAGATTTCTGTGACCACCTTCAGCAGTATTTAATTTGAAGTAAAAGAGTGTTATATGGCAGAGAGAAATCACAATGCTCATAATGTATAGAATAACTTAGAATTGAAGGGAATAAAGGGTACAGAGATTGTTTGCATATCTGTTAAAATTTTTATTGCAAAGATTTTTACCAGTATTTTCCCCTGCCCCCTTTGAAAATTTTTCATTATTAGTTAGCCTCAATTGACTGACTATAGAAGAAATCGAATTTTCATGACTGTTATTGGTATAGGTTGCATTTAGATGGCAGCATAGAAGAAGAATATATTGAAGCATGTGAA
Source organism: Ammospiza caudacuta (assembly GCF_027887145.1). Taxonomy (NCBI): domain Eukaryota; kingdom Metazoa; phylum Chordata; class Aves; order Passeriformes; family Passerellidae; genus Ammospiza; species Ammospiza caudacuta. Next base: position 118,420,819 of record NC_080593.1, on the reverse strand, counting down.
AGATTTTCATTTCATTGTCAGATGGGAGAGGTAAAACCCACCTGTATTGTAAATGTAATTTGGGAGCTGGGGAAAGCTGCTGTGTACAGATCAGTCATTTTGGAGAGATATGTTACTGAATTCCCTGTTTGGTTTCCATCACATAAGCAGCTATCACAATGATGTCCCAGTGGCATGAAATAAATTAGGTATTGTCTTTCTCATGGTCATTTAGGATGTATGTCTCAAGATGAGGCTAATAAAGGCAAGATTTGCTTGTTGGTTTCTTAAATCTGCTCATGCAGGATGCAGCATAAACATCTGTGACTTCAGGGAACAAAAATGCTTTCTGCCACGTGTATTTGATCTGGATTTTATTCTGACGTTAGACAGTTAAATAAGCAAGAGATATTAAAGCAGCGTGTGGAGAATATACTGAATTTTGGTGTTTGGTTGTTTGAGGGGTTTTTATGCTAGTTGTATGAATTAAAATCTGCACTTGGAGAGTTACAGGCTTTGGTAAGAAAAGTACTCTGAGCTCAGTTAAAGGTAAGTGGGTGTTAGCTTTCTGTCAGTAAACTAATTTTGTTTAGCAGATGACTTTGTATGTCTAGTATAGCATAAATGCAAAATCATAGTAATAATTTTGTGCAGGGAGTTATACAAACAATCGTAATTTTTTCTGACTTGCAGTTCTTCTGGAAAAGGAAAATAAAAAGGAGAGAAAAAATGTTAATAATGATTTTGGCTTACAGATTTTTATTTCCTCTTTTGGCATGCAACTTCAACATATTTTTTTAGGTTTTTGTGTGGCTAAGGAGGTTCTTGATGGAACATCATAAATTGAGGCAAGAGTTGGAACACCAGCCCTAGTGTTTTAAAACTTGACGCTTCATATTCTGTTATCGAGGCTTTGCATAAATTACAGAAGGGTAGCAAGTGCTGTCTGTCAGCTGCTTGGTGCTAACCTGGCCCATTTGCTTTCTGCAGTAAATGCAAAATAGCCTCTCCCTTTTTCACATCTAAGTGGATAAACGGCCTTAATTAGCTTTCATTTGTTTCCTGGTGCTGCAGGTTAAAAATGTTTATGCAGGTAGAGGTTGTGGAGAAATTGAATTAGAGGAAATTTTTCACATGGCAAAGCCTTTTGTCTAGCAAGGCTATTAAAGTTTGCAGGATTATTAAGTAAATAAAATAGTATTTACACATGCCAGGTTGCTAAATATATTGTTAAATATGAGAATGGTATTTGTCAGCTCTGGGAAGCTGCTGAAAAACAGAGAGCCTTTTGCTATTTTTTTTCAATGCTTATCTTTCTAAATAAAAATAGTATTTATGTATTTTTCTTCTGATGCTTAACTTCTAAATCTCTGTTCTCACTTGGGGGTTGTTTGTGGATAATGTTCTTGAAGGGTTTTATGGGGAAAAATAGAGGAAATGATTGGACTGTTGCAGAATAGTAATGCTTTGTGATATTCCTGAGCTTCAAAAGGTGAGTTAAGATAGCAAGCTGACCACCTTTAAGCGCTGTATGCAAATGACCACTTTGAGAGGAGTATTTAATTTATAGAATGATTATTTGAAGGAGTTATTTAAAAATATTGTAAACCTATGTTAACTTTGAACACAACTTTTTAATTAACTAACTCAAATAATAGCCATTTCTGAACTTCCATTATACCCTTTTGATGTTATAAATTGTATATTTACTTCTTGCATTGCCAGCATTGGACGTTTATAATGTGGGACTGAATGGAAAAAAAAGAAGGAACTTTAAAACTAGTTCAAAACAATTGTGAAGCCACTTGAATTGTTAGACGTTAGAATAAGAGTCCACAAGTTCAACTACATGATTTATAGAATTCTGGACATTTGTTTGTGTGTCCCCATGCTGTAAGTCTTGGATGAATTCCCTTAGGTGCCAGATTTTGTCACATGCCCTGGACATTGCTGTCTTGGAAAACCAAGTGGTTTGCACCCATCTTGCTTCAGCATAATTGGGGCTGACAAGTAAGACTTCCCTGTGCTGTAGGGATTTCCCTTTTAGGGATCATGATCAGGTGGGAATCAAGATGTAGCAGGATTTTGGTCTTGTGATTATTGCTTAATACTAATGCTTTAAAATATATTATTTTACATACTTCTCTTGTGAGCAGATCTATTAATATGTTAAAGTTTACATGTTTTATATAGTTATGTCATGATTGAAAATATGCTGAGAACTTTAGTGCTATTCATTCCATAAAAGCAGATTGAAACAAAATTACTACTTGTGTGAATATTTAACAAGTGAAATAACAGTAACAGTAACAAGCTATTTTGTAATCTTTCAACATAGTGAATATAGGTCAATTTTAAAAATAATTTGAAATATCTGTATGATAATTGTTGTGCATATTGCTACTTGCAAAATTTTACAGTTTTTTTGTCAACATGTGCTTTTAAGAATATATTAAAATATCCAGGAGTGTTTAATTTTAATATGAAAAGTGGGCAGGGGTGTAAATTTAAATATGGCTTTGTGCAACTTTCTGAGTACATTTTATTGTTTATATTTTCACTGATGATGTAAATGAAAGTTGGAGTCTGTTTTTCCTTTTATATGAAAAAAAGTTATTCTTCCATACACTGCTTAGAAATAGTAAGACCGAATAATGATTTTAGTCAAGTTAGAGCTCTGGACTTCAGCAATGACGGTAATCTATGAGGGAGGAGCTCAAAAAGACTCATATCCCAGGTATGAATTTGTAAGGAAATTAATCTTGAGCCTGTATTTTCACTGATTAACCTTTTTTAAAACAATTTTGTCCATAATGTCAACACTTGGTATTTTGAAAACATGCAGTATAGAAGTTAGATGCAAGGTGATTACAGTGACTTTACATTTAAATTCTTTAATTTTATTATTTCATTTTTTTAGTATAGGCTATTAGAGTATTGTTTGTTTTTCCAGGTTAAATGTTTATATATGCCACAGTTTAGGTAGGTACTGTTTTCTGGAAATCTAAGCTCATGGTGCAGACGTTCAGTGTAGGTGTTTTGTATGTCTGAATGAGAAGCCTAGTGTTGAGACATAAGAATATCTCTTCTCATTTAATAAGATTATGTATGAGTTTAAAAATACATAGTTACTGTATCTTTTCAGCTTTTCTTTACTTTCTAGTTGGCTTTTAGATAGCAATTTACATGATTTTTGTGTTTAAAATTGCTGTGTTTGTGGGATTTTAATCTTAATCCACAGCATCATGATAGTGATAATCCAGTCTCTTTTAATGGTATTAAAAAGATGAAGCTAAATGTTATTTGTATTTTTGGAAAGCTTCTGCCTCTATGCCTCTTGTGATACGAGCTATAAATTATAGTACAATCAAAAGGCTGACTGCTGTCAGTTTGTTAGCTACAATGGTAAAAGACTAACAGTCTTAAGGAGTCTGAAGTAATGCAGTTAAGTATTTTAACTAATGAACTGGTAACTGCTTTTTAGTCCTGAATAATACCTTTGCCAAAACATTTATTTTCCTTTGGATAAAGAAACATATGTTGTAATTTATTGTAAGAAAACAGTTAGTTTATATACTCTACAGTACCTGTGTACTTGAAGGCCTTTTGAGTTAACATGTTTATAAAATATTTATAAAATTTTATAGAAGCATAAATTAGTGCATTTAAGAGGGAACTGGCAAATACTTTGCAGAGAAATCGGAGGGGGGTGTTGGTTATAATTATGTGTCAGCACTTGTCTGGAGAGAACTGACCAATCTCAAAGTCAAGATGCTTCACAAGTAACATCTGGTAATGTGGTACTTTTCTTTGCTTAGTCTTTCACATCAGTACTTGTGATGGTCCTGCAACTGAAGTTGCTTTATTTCTAATGAGTTAATATTTTGTATTTTTCCGTAGCATTATGGTGTGCTATGTAAAGTAAACTTTTTACATAAGATGGCAGGTTGGAAAATTTAATGTCAGGTTTATTAAATACCACAAATATGCTCATAACCTATTTCCATTTTGCAACTAATTAGGTGAGGAGCCAGGAGGGGTAGCCAAGAAAAAAACTAAACTCAAAGGTATTTTTCATGTTCTTTTTCATGCGGAACTTTATGCGGATAAGGATGAATGAAGCGCATGTGCATTACAAATACCAACTGTGGGTTATAATGTTTACTAATACAAGCTATGTTGGCTAAATATTTTCTAATGGTGCAGCAAATATTGTTCTTGCTATTTCTCAGTATTTTCTTTTACTACTGATTGAAATTCAGTGGCAATGCGAGCGCTTTCCTAACTAGAAATGATATTTTGTTCGTGTGGATTTTTTTTACAACAAATGTCTTGTTTGGATTGTAAGTAGTTTATGATAACCTGATATTCTGCATGTTTTTAAGTAATATGTTGCTCCATATGAAATCCTCTTTGTTATCTTCCATGAATTCATAATACCATTACTATATTGTAATTGGCCTTGAGTGCCTTAATTCTTCTAAGGCTGTACTTTAATAGTTTCATCTATTTTTTTTCCTGTGAGAATTGAAATTTAGGCAAAGTCCAATAACTTCCCCTTTAATACTATTTGCAGGATTGATTGCAACATTTTCTGAAAGCTTAGCATGGGATAGCTGCAACCAATTTGTGCCATATATTTGTTTATAATTACATTGCTTTATGAACAGATCATAGTGTTGACGACAAAAAAAGCTAATTAGCAACAGCAAACACCAAGGTACCAGGTGTACTTCAGGTGTGTAGCTTTTTATATCTGCTCAGTTATCTCTGGGCAGCATGAGGCTATGGAAGCAGTCTCTATGTTACATTAACCACATATAGACTGCAAGGTGTTTTTTCCTGGCAGTATATGAAAAATGCATGCTATTCACCATACGAACCTTCATGAAGAAAAAAGTATATTTGCTTAGGAAAGTTTGCTGGTCATTCCAGTGTGGCTTTTCTCAGCATCTTGCATCAAGTTGAAATTTTTAGCATTTGTTCCACATTGTGCTTGGTATAACTTGGTTGCAAACTGCGTGTTTCAGAGACTGTAATAACTGTCACTTAGCAATTCTTTCCTGAGTTTTGGATTATGTTTCAATGTTTGATATGAGAATAAATAAATGAGAATAAATAAATATTTTGAATGTTTTATGTCAAAAGCCATTTGGAAGGAAGTATGATGTCATTCCCTTTAGACCGAACTATGTAATTGAATTGTTCACTCCACAGAAACATTACACAACAGCTAGAGGCAGAGTTTTGTGAGAAAGTCTGAATAAAAATAGAGCTGTTAATATGTAAAAGTCATTATTACTTCCTTAATAATATGGGAGTATTAGTTTCAAAATTAAATACAAATATTGCATACAGATTTAATGAAAAATCTCTGAATTTTAATGAATTAAAATTCCTTATTCTAGAGAATAAGGAATTTGTCAATATCAGTAGAGAATTCTACTGATATTGACAAATATTTTCAGAACTATGGCAAAATGGAAGTAAATATTGAACATTAAACATATTGAACATAAATTTCAAGGCTTCTGTTCTGATTGTTCTTATAACATATTATCTGTATACCCTGTCACAGCCAAATGTGAATTGAACTAGAGAAGCATAAGTGACACAACTTCAAAAGTAAAATAAAGAAAAAAATGTTTATGATAACTGAAAAACAAAGTTGTAAGAACCAACCAATTTACAATTATTGCTTTGATTTATTTCACTGAGTTTAGTCTAACCCAGCTAACTTTTTTGGACTTGATTTAATTCATCAGGACATTGCTGTTTGTTATTACTTGTACTTCTCAATATGTACTTCAGTTACCTTTTTTAAGTCTTTGCTTAATATGAGGTAGCAATATCAGTAAACCATTGTATTATAAATTTGTGTGATAACATTTATAACTGTTGCGCTGTTGTCAAAGGTTCAAAATTTATTCTGATTTTCATGCTCACAGGCAAAAGTGGTTTTGGCATTCTGCAGAAGTCAGCAGCAAGATAATAGAGGCATGGTTTTCTCTAGATTAACACTTCATTTGGATGCCGCTGGAGTATAAGCCAAGGTTATTTGCTGGCTGCATGGTGTGGGATGTTCCTAAAAGTTTAAAACTAATTTGTTTAAATTGCTTAAAGCTTAGGAGTTAACTATACAAGTTTAAATCTAACAAACATTAAATAATAATTTTATCAAAGCTTTTACATGGCTGTTCATAAGATGTTTTTTGGCCTAAGAATGGTTCTCTTATTGAACATTTCCTCTTTTTTAAATGAAAAACTAAAAAGTAAAAGAAGCTATTAAAGAATCACTCAAGAAGTTAAGGGAGAAGCAGGAATCCAAAAAGGAGGAAAATGAAGAAGAAAAAAAGAAAACCAGGAAAGGAAAAGATGCCACTGATCGAAAGGACAAGAGAGCTGTTGATATGAATAAATTAAAGAAAGATTCTGACAAGGCTAAAAGAGACAGAGGAAAGGAAAAAGGCCTAGACAAAAGTATGAAATCCAAGGAGACTACAAAAAGATCAGCCAGTGAAAAGGATGGCACCATTCAGGTGGGGAAAAGACAAAGAAACAAAAAAGATAGTTAAAAGCCAATCCAAGGAAGACAAGAAAGAAAAGAAATAAACAAGAGTTCCTGTTCTGCTAATGAGGAACAGACCTCAAGAATGTAAAATTCAGCATATTATATGAATGTAGTAAAAATGGCAATAAGAAAATAATGTTTTCTGGAAATACGTGTGAACAAAGGCTATATATAATATTTTTTTAAAAACTGTTCAGTGTGTACTGATATTATAAACACAAAGCAGAAACATCTGCTGTGAAACTCAAGTATGTACATATGTTAATGTGCCTGGCTACCAATGTGTATTGAAAACATTCAAATGTCAGATTGATGCCAGTTACTTCAAGTCTACTCTAAATATGGGTTTGGGGTCTTGTGATTGTTTCTTTTTCTTTCCTTGTTTACTTGTATTTGCTTGATGTGGAGATGAAAGTTGAATGTTCTATATGAAATGCAAGTTTAAAAGCATTATTAACAGGCTTATCTGGACACATGTAGTGGAAACTCATACGATATTTCTATTTCACAGAAACAACCAAGAGGTGCATTAATGGACTGTAGTGTCCATTATTAACCCAATAAATGTAACTTATTCTCTGCCAAATTCTTTCCCTGAGGAAACTGGGTTTTTTTCCTGAAAAAACTATTTTGTACAAAAATAGTCAAACCAACTTCAGAGTTGCACTTTATTGTGAGACCTTAGGGTGCAGTCAATCAAAATGTTCCTACATTTTGTCTTTTGATCCCATGACAATATGTTTCTGGTATTCTTCCATTCCCTGTTTACTTAATTATTTTATTTCTCTATATTTGTGTTGGAAATCTTGATTCATTATCACATTTTTTATTTAACTGTGTCCTGATTTTTTTCCAAGTTTGACAGTCTTTTGGTAAGGAATACTGATGAAAATTAGGCCATCTATTTCATCATTGATCAGTATTGTTGTATTCCAATTACATGTAAGATGTGATATGCTAGTACTACTCTATTCTGGTTGAACTTGTTTAGAGAACAGCTTGGATATTTTGCAACTATTATCTTCTTCAACACTTTCAAGTGCATGATGCTTCTATAAGCAAAATCTTGTGTTAGTTTGTTCTTACAGCTTCTGTATTTTCAGCATCAATGAAGGATTTATTCAGCAGTCTCATTAGAGTAAATAAAGTTGCAAAAACATTTCTGCAGAGATAATAGAGAGATTTCAGAATATTTTGAATCTATGGTTGCTGTCAAGTTTATCTAGAAATTAATATTTTCCAAATAAATTTGAAAGCAAGTATATTGTATGGAACTGCACAATATAATTACACAGGATTTAGAGCAACATTTGTAATGGAAGTTTAAGATTCTTTCTTGATGTACTGCAGTGTTAGTTTCGGGAAAACAAAACAATGGAGTGAAATTGACAATGAGTATATAAATATGCATGTGGATGGTAATTTAAGATTGAAGTCCTGAAGGTTAATTCTCTTTTTGGTTTTGCTAAAATTGTGTGTAGCAGTTGGCAATACACTTAGCTCAGCCGTTCCATACATGTGTCTGCATCATGCTTTGATCCCTAGAGTTATAAGATGTGATAATAAGGTTGAAGATGATTTGATTTTATTTTTTTTTAGAGAAAATGAAACATTCAAACAGTTGTGAAAAATAGTTCAAATTAAAGCTGTAGAAAACAGTGCAGTATCTTAAGATTCTGGCTGTGATAATTAACAGAGGTGATCTACTCTGAGGTATATTCTAAATATTTATAAATTCATGAGGAGGGAGGGAAGAGATGTGCATTGTGAACATTACAATTCCTAGCAAAAAATATGAGAGAATGAAGATCTAATAAATGCACCTTCATAATGAACATTCTCTGTTAGTTTTTGGTGATGATAGATATATTTTTTCACCCTTGCTCTGATAAGTGTTAAAATGCATGTTTGACCAGAGGAGCATTCAAATCACACTTCTCAAGGATGGTGGCACAATGATATGGTGCACATCACTTTTATTTTCTCCTGTAATGTGCCAGAACTTTTAACTGTGTGGGAGTGAAATTTCGAATGAATTGCTGTTCTGATTACCATATTGTATCTGTGACCCAAAGTTTATGGGGTTCTGGAAAGATTGGGTTGTTTTATTTTTTCTTTTCCAAAGAAAATTTTATTTGAGCAGCACTCCAGGCTATACAGACAGCCACAAAATAAAGTATTTTTGCTCCAGACATCTGTTGTCTTGTTGTATATCTCTATGAAGTATTGTCATTAAACTGAATTGCAACAAGTCACCACATTAGCTCAAAAAATGCACCAGGCAAGTAAAAGCTAAATGCAATTTTAATAAACAGAGGAGAGAAAATAATATCTTACAAAAAGTAAATTATTTGGTATAATACCTACTTGAAAGATTGAATAGAAATCAGTGTTAAGCACAGTAGACGTGTATAAAAAGCTTGAAGGTTAAATTGAGAAATGAGCAAGTGAAACAAAGACACTCTTGTTGGTTCTTTCTTCCCTGTTAAGTACCCATAGTTCTTGTTTGTTGTGGAATATTAGCTGTCTTTTGAAATGCTTTGAGTTCATTTTTGTTCATGAAGCAGAGTATGTGGTTGTCTGGATCTGAGCATGGGGGTGGCTTATTGAGGGTACAGAAACTTCTTTAAAGCAGTCTATGTGTAAAGTAACTGAACTGTGTTTGTGAAAGCAAGGTGGCTGTTTCCATGGATTCTGAAGTGTGAGAGCAGTTAATATGACTTACTGGTTTTGTCTCCATCCTAAGATGATTGTAGAAGGAAGTAACTTCTTATTCTTGTAGCCATTAATAGTCCTGCAGGAAAAGATGAATGTCTTAATAATATTTTTTAATATTCTAAGTGGGTGTTTTTTTAATGACAGAAGAAAATTGGCCAAAAATTACATGTAAATTTGGCATTTTTCTTTAGCTTCTCATTTTGACTCCTAAGTGGTAGACTCTTAGTTACACTACTTTTGGATACAGCCTAACTACCAATCTTCAAATAATTGAAATTTAAATAATGATAATATAAATGTTAAATAATTTATTTAAATAATATTAAATAATAAGATAGACCTGATTCTGTTATCCTGTCACCATTACCTGAAATAAATACATGCTTTTCCCACAATGCATAAAATATCTCTACACAAATTTGGTTTGAGACATACTAGTCCAATTTGCATTTAGATATGTTTGACTCCAATAGAAATGTGGCAATTACTATTTTTTTAATCGTACTTACTTGAAATATAATATTTATCCATTTAAGAGTTGCTCTTACAAGATTGCTAGTACTACAGGAGTGTTCATTATAGTTTAGCCTCTGCTTTCTTCATTCTATCTTTTCTGTTGGTTTTCATGTATACAACTGTTGAAAAACTAGTTTGCTTTGAGCAGTGGTGTTTGTTGAGAAGGGAGTCTTACCTTAATTGTCCTTGCATGTAGGATTATCAGCAAATGCCATTTGGAAGGGACTTTGGAGATCCTTATTCCAACATCCTGCTCAAAGCAGTGTCATTTCAGAGGAATGGCCAGGTTATTCTGGCCATTTCCCAGTGTAGTCTTTCAAACCTCCAAGGATGGGAATTTACAGTCTCTCTGTGCAGTCCTTTCCACTGATTTCAGTGTCCTCATAGAGGGGTGGGGGTTGTGGGTGTGTGAGTTTTTTCTTATGCCCAGTCTGAACCTCTTGTATAAGTTTTGTTTGAACCCTCTTAAAGGAGAGTTGAGAGGAGAATTAGTCTAATACCAACACATTCTTCACCATATGGTGTCTTAAGATGAGGCATGATCTATCACAGCTGTATCTTTATCTCCTGCCATGATGATGGTGTTGGTCATTACATTTATTGATTGCTTTCTTTTCATTGTGTTTTGATCTAGAAAGAGACTGTGGTATAGATAGTCACAATCTTCGTGATAAAATTTCATCAGTCATACTTTTTTAATAGTCATTTAGTTGTCAAACTAATCTTAATCAAGTCTTCTAAGATGTAGACATGAATTTAAAGTAGTTCTTATTCTGTGCAACTTTTTGTAAAGTTCAAATTGCTGCTGCGTAGAACCTGTAAAATTTATCATATAAAGCACTTTTTGCCACTTATTTTAGGGCAAAACCAGAGAGAAACAGAGAGAAAAATTTGCTGCCTGTTTTTTTACTGGATACTGAATAAATTTTGGAATACCATAGTCATTTGTTCAGTTACTTTGAAATAAAAGCAAGTGCTTAAATTTGTCCCTTTTTACCTCCTCATTCTATGTTTGTCTTCTAAACATCTTTGTTTACTATCTGAATATGCTTTAGTCTTTTTGTATATCACTGTATATTATGACAACCCTGTAATTGTGATTGTTTGAATGCATTTTTGCAGAGTGTAACATAAGTTAATTTAATTGAAAGAACTTTCTTATGTTATAACTGAATCGTTTCAAAAAGGGCATAAAGTTAACTTTATAACTGAAAAATGCAGGCCTTAAAGAAAGATCTGTCCCAGCACAGCCAGCATCATCAGAATCTGAGGAGACTGTCCAGCCTGCTGAAAAGTCGTATGTTGAATCAGGTAAGACCTTTTGTCAATTTTAGGCAAAACAAAAGACATGAGGCTTCATTTGAACTATAGTTCTGTGTCATTAGCATGCAAACTCTTTTCTAGATTTTGTGTTGCTTATTTACTGAAGTTTATTTAACAGGAATCATTGTTTATAACTTCGTATAAATCACTGACCGTGAAAATTGAAAAATGTCATGGTTACCATTGTAGATGTATCAGATCAGAATAACTTTCTGATGATGTATGGTTGTGGTTTAGATTGATTTCCAACTTATATCCAGCCAGAATAACAGCAAATTCTTCACCTTAAAAAGAAACAAAACCCTCTCAACAACCAACTTAGTAAGATAATAAAGTATTCACTTTTCTGCTAAAACTACTATATAAAAAAACTAAAGATTAATATATAATAAATACAATAAATGGAGCTCCTACTGTTAAAAAATTAATCTAAACATTTTTAAAGCCCTATACTATTAGTGGAATGTATTAAAATTAAGTGGGATTCAAGAAGAAATATTTAACGTGTCACATTTCACATGAGTGATTTGCATTAGTGTTATTCAGAGAGTAGATGGTTTTCTGGGTTATTGAAGAGGCTTATCCTTTGTGATGTTTATGTGAACCTGGTACATAAATATATAAATCTAGAGCATATGGCCAGTGAAATCTATGGAATATAGATTTTGCTTCAGAAGACTTGCATTACTTTTCTTAGGATGTCAATTATAAAATATATCAAGACATGGTTTCCTGTTTGAGTGGGTTTTTTTGTATGTGTGTGGTTTTTGGTTTTGTGGGACCGTTTTTTGTAACTGGTGCCATTTTGGATCCTTATTTGAAAATGCAGCTGTTACCTGGTTTACAGCTTTTTTTGTCAGATGTGTCATTGTAGGGTTTCTCAATGTTAATTTCAGGACATTTATATGAAGACAACACTTCATACAAATTCCTATTATGTCCTGAGCTGGTGTGTTGGATGGCAATCACTTGTCCATGAAACCAGTTTGTGATTTCTCCTGGCAGTTCGTAGCAGAACAAGACCTTGATACTGTAATGTATCTATTTTCCCTGTTTATAAAGTTGACAGGACCCTACTTCTGCAACTCACATTTTCTTGTCAAATATGACTTCCTAGTGCTGCTGCCTAAATTGTAGGAAGGTAATGGATGAAAGTGTTAGTAAATTAATTCCTTAGAAGACAGTTCTTGGTTTGAATAGTTACTTGAAGTTGTTACTGAAAAATATATGTGCAAAAAATGCAGTGTAGATAAATTCTTCCAATTCATCTTCAGGTGGACGAATCTGATGTGATTGTTGCATTTCTATATTGGAGAATAAGCAAGACAAAGTTGTTTTTCTAATTGTGTGAGTTGCAGAGGTTCAGCAGGTCAGTCTCTAGGGATCTTTGTGAAAGGGATTAAGAACATTATGGAGCCTACTAAAAGCTGCAAGCCTTGAGTTAATGTTTAGATTTTGCCTTTTGCGCTTATCTTCACTGCAATTTATAATCCTTTTAGAGCACAAGACTGCTGACATAGAATTGGAAGAGGAAATTCAATCTATTCTTCATGAAGCTCTCCATTCCCATCCTGGTAATGCATTAACACTTAGCAATCACTGAAGAGTTTATAAATACTGCCATAGGCTCGATGAATCTCAGAGTCTGGTTTTGGTATGCACTTAAAGTACTTTTGCCTGCATAAAACATTCAAATCCACTCATTTGTCACTTTCAAAAAAATTCAGAAAGTTCAGTCACCAAATCCTAAAACTGTGTCTTCTTACCCAGACTTGTTTGGCAGTAATAGCTTCAATCATTTATTTAACAAAAGCTTCCTCAAAACACTGTATAGAGGGCAAGAGTGGACAGAGCAGAGTTGGCCTTTATTGTGGGCAAAGAAGGTCCTGGCAAGTTGTGTTTATAATGCTGGACTGTGCAGATAAGTTTTCTGTAACTCCCCATTCCCTTTGAAGACTAGCTGGAAAGCACAAAGGGTGTACTGAGGACTGAATATTTGCTGGTAATAGAATATACCAAAGAAAATGTATTCAATTTATTCACTAACAATCTACATTGTTGGTTAGGAGAAAGACATGAAGATATAGATGAAAGTGTAAATGACCGGTGGCAAGCAAAGGAAGAAATACATGGAGAAACTTTTGACGCTCCTGCAACAGATGACATGCTCAGAGAATTTGAGACTGAAATTTCAGAAGCATATGAGACACCAGACTCAGTTCAGAAAGGTATCTGAATGACTAAATACATTTTAAATAAATCTGTAAAAGAAAACAAATGAAAATGTGTCTCATTAAAACCTGGACTTGTAATTTCTGCTTAAAGCAGAGCCTTAGGAAGTGCGAACCACAGCATTATTTAGCAAATGCATATATTTTAAGTCAAAATGGGATATTTTAATGCTATGTGTTTTGCAATCCAGGTAACTGTACATTATTAATTGCTACTCTGTGGGCTTTCAACAAAGTTATTCTGTGCTCCAATATGCATACCTCTCCCCAAGAGAGGCATGAATATAATCATGTAGAATGGTTTTGATTGAAAGGGACTTTAAAGATCACCTGGTTGTAACCCTTCTGACATGAAGGACACCTTTCTCTAGACCAGATTATACCAAACCCCATCTAGCCTGGCCTTGAACACTCCAGAAATGAGTCATTCACAGCTTCTCTGGGCCGCTGTTTTCTGAAGCACTGTTCCAGTGCTTCCTCACCCTCACAGTGAAGAATTTTTACTTTGTATCTAATCTAAACCTGCTCCCTTTCAGTTCAAAGCCAGAACTCCTTTCCTATCAATACATGACCTTCTAAAAACATCCCTCTTCAGCTTCTTTGTCCCTTTAAGATACTGAAAGGCTGCAATTAGGACATCCCAGAGTATTTTTTCCTCCAGGCTGAACCCCAGTTCTCAGCCTTTTTTCACTTTCGGAGACGCATTCCATGTCCAGTCTTTCATGTACCAGACCTCCAAGTGCTTCTTGGTGGGGCTGCTCTCAATCTGTTCATTCCTCATCAGTAAAACCTGTATGGAGTCTGCTTCTGGACCTTTTGGTGTATTAAACTAAATTTGATAGTTTATTAAAACAGTCTTTTCTATATTTTATTCTCATTCTCCTTTCATTCAGATATGGCTCCCTAAGAGCATTAATTATATTTAAGTCCTGCAGAGATGAAGACATCATATAAAGATGCTCATATCTTGTCACCTTGGGGCATTGACTGGATAATGAAAATTGAAGTCAAAATATTAAAGCAGAGTTATATGATCTAAATCCAACTAGGGGGAAATTTTTCTGAATGCTCTTTTTTTGTACTGTTGAAATTTTTACCTATCTCTTGATACCTTTTGATAAAACCCATGTAATCAATGTCATATAAAAGCTGTGATGTCTGGAAGTGCACTGAGATTGTTTCTTCACAATCAAACTCTTTAGTCCGGGTCTATTAAAGCTCCTTGTTTCTGTATCTCTCTTGCTCATCCACAGCACAAGTCAAAGTAGAAGACTAGAGGAGAAATTCAAATTCCATTTACTTTGAATCTTTGCAATTAAGAAGGCAAAGTGAACATATTCTTCTTTCCTCCAGTTTATTCAGAAATTTCTGTGGAGAGTCATCTTTTTTTGAGAAAATGTGTATAGAGTTTATTCATATATACAAATTCTCAATATTGTATATAAATGAAATAGTAACTTTTTTTCAGTCTATGTATACATATCTTGCTGCTATTAGGGGAAATTTGCTTAGAATACAGCTTGTTCTTACATAATATCTGTTAGAGGGTTTGTGTTATTGTTTATTGATTTTAAAAATGTTAAAATTTGTGCAAATGTATTTATTTCTCAGATGCTGATCCTATGGTGGAAGATGTTGGAGTAGTGGAGTCTGAATCATATGAAATTCCAGGTATCATTTTGTTTTTTGGTACTCAATAATAATGGTTTTCTGCTTCAATATAACAAATTATACGAGAGAGAAAAATAGAAAAGGTTAGACTGGTTTAGAAATAGATAATTTTGAATTTGGGTTTTTTTCTCTCAATTAATAGTTGTTATTGTCATGGAGAATTTTACTTTGGGATGACTTTATCATACTTGCTGTTGAAAGTCTTTATTACAATTAACAGGTGACAGGTGTGGAAACTTTGCTTTCATTGGTGCAAAAACATTTTATTTACTATGTGTTCCTGGCTATTGCGTGTTATTGGGGACTGGGTAGGCAAGTGGTCTGTGGTTGTACAGTCTGAAAAGAGAGAATGAGATTTATTGCTTATATTGTCTTCAGACAGTCTGTATTACTAAGGTTCTTCTAGAATATTTTTGGCATTAGGAGCATCCAGGTTTTTGTACCTTTCCTTCTGGACTGTTTGTTCTTTGTGACTGACTCTGCTGTCAGAGAGTGATTCAACACCAAGGATGTAATTCTGAACTATCCTTGTTCTGTCTTTCTGCACATCTTAATTAATCTTGAAAGCTTTTTGAAATTTGGCTTGGACTAATCTGATTACCTTATAGTCATCTTGATGTTATGCTTGATACCATGTACAATGGCATTAGCTCATCTTTCCCATTATGAAGAAGCATTAAGTGGATATTGCAATTTCCCTACTGTCTTATAAGTGTTTTCTTCAGGATTCTAACCATGTTTCTTTACAGTATGGACAGTCTCTTGCATTTACATTAGGCATTGATTTCTATTTGTACTAGGCTTCTTACGTTTGATTCAGTGTTAAGACTTTGTAAAGACTCTGCAGTTGTGTTTGGTGTCACAGATGTGATGGAAAAATACTTGTATTTGTTTGATACAGCTAAAAGTGTTTATTCCAAACTGTGTGTGGGATAACTGGTTTAGAATCCAAGCTATTATACTTGCAAAGTAAAAGGATAAGCTACTCTACCTTCACTATTGTGTTTTCTCAGGTGTGTCATAGCGAGTATATTAACACCATTGAAAAAAATTGTAATTATATAGGAAAATAACCCCCAAATTTAGCCAGGTAATGAAAGGAAGTAAATTGGTCTAAATAGGAGATGCCAAAAATAAAGTATGTATTTTGCAAGGTCAGTTTCTGATTCATATCTTCATATCTTCTATAGATCCATCACCAAGTGACCCTCCTGCACATTAGTAAAGAAGATAGTTTGCAATTTTGAAGATGGAGGATGTTTGCATTTTTTATTCATATAAATATTAAAAAATACTGATGCAGACCAATGGTCTTGTTGGTCTAGTTTACCTCCAGAGAGTATAGCAGAAGGCCGGAAGAGAGAGTAGCCCAACACCTTCCATTAGATTGCCATGTGTCAAGTTGCAAGTGTCAGTATATAAAGTTTTAGTTTTTCAGTTTTCAGCTAAGGAGCTACATTTAGCCATTGATGGACTCATTTTGGATACAAGTTAAAACAATGAAATATTAGACATATTTAATATCCTAATTTCAAGATATTTATTAGTTTATATTTAATTTACAGCTATAGATGATTATGTTGCAGATTTGGAAGAGAGAGTAAGCGATCCAGACACTCCAGGTTTGTAAATCTTCATTACTTCAAATGATAATATAATCACTCTTTTTAAAATGTGCTACAAAGTTATGTGTCATATTGACTGTTTCTTCACAGTTTTATTTTCAAAAGGTTTTTAGATAGTTTAAAGTAGGCCTGAGTTTTATGCCACTATGTTACCATTACATTTGTGAGCATAGCACTCCATGATTCCAATCTACAAATACTTAGACAAATATTTTGTTCTGTCAGGAGTTTCCCAGTCTAATCAGTGGACTGGTTATCCAACACCTTCTTATATTCCTAACTTTAGGCCTGAATACAAATATGCATAAACTTGTTTTTTTATGGTGTAGTTCCTGGCTGTAAATTTAATAATTTAGCTGTCACTTTCGAATAAGATATTGTAGTATTAAATCAGTATGATTGTTTATTTCATTTTTGAGCTAAATGCATCACCATGTTAAGCTCTCTTGTGCTATTTAGCTGCTTCATGAAAATTCAATTGAAAAATAAAATATTAAATATTTATATTTAAGGTGACTCTGAGATAATGCCAGAAGATGCTGTGGAACATTATGCAGGTACAGTCCAAGGTCTTCTTTCTTTTTATTGAAGATTCACTGAATTTTGGCCCCAAACCAAGACAATCACATACCAAAAAAAAAGACAAACCAAACCAACCAATCAAACAAAAAAAAGCACAACAACACACAAGACTTTGGAGCTTCTAGGTAATATTTTTTCAGAATGTAAATTAAAAATGTAGACATAATAACTTCCTAAGGAAATGATGCTAAAGCCTGCATGAGTACTACATCATTGTAATGTCAGCTAAATGGGCTGAATAATATTTTGAGGGTTGAATTTCCAGGAGAATGGGTATTGGTATTTTAAATTGTATAGAAGTGATTTTGTGGATAAAAAATAATTTAAATATGCCAGAGATTATGTTGTTAGTGTGATGTCAAGAGGAAAGTAGTATCTCTAAGTTTGTTAAAAAGTGAGTAAACCATAACAAGTAGATGCCAAAATTACTCTGTAGAAGTTAGCTATATATATATATAAATGATTTATAAATAATTCAGAATCAAAATATTTATGAACCGTATAAGAAAGCTGGTGATATTGCTTTCTTTTTTAAATCTATCTTTTGGTGCCAGAAAATCAATCAGTTCTTCTACAGGATCTGTTAGAAATCTTCACCTTTGCACTTTTATTAACTTGATTACTGTATGAGCTACTATAGTTTCAATGGTTTTTTTTTTAACTGAATAATCTTGTCACTGTATTGTATTGTTTATGTGTCTTTATTGTCTTAAAATTCCATTAATTTTCCTGCTCATTTTTCTTTTTTTTAAACAGAGGATAAAGTGCATGAAGATTACAGTGAAGACCAAGGTATGACAGTTGCTATATTTAGTGAAATTACAGGATCAAAATCCTTTGTTAATATGCAAGTGGAATTAATTAAAAAAAAATTCCTATGCTGCCACATTACTTTGCAAGTTCTCAGCTAAGATTTTGGGTTGTCTGTTCAAACTCCCTGTGTTTGTAATCAGTCAATCAATCAATCTTTTAACACTGGTCCAAGTGTAGAGTATGCATACTCATTATATTCCCATGCTGGTCCTAATGCCATAGTTTGTACATATGTGGAAGAAGAATGTTGAAGGTTTTGCCATGCCTTTTTCCTTGTGAAACCCTGCCCAGGTCAGATGTGGTTTATTGCATCTGTTTAGCTCAGTATCACCTTTTCATCTTGTCTGTCACTACCAGTTCTTTGGGAATTACCATTTTAGTATGATTTGGTTGATGATTTGGTAATGATTGCTGAGACCAAATCAAAAGTAAACAAGAAGAACAGTAGTCACAGACTTGAAACAAAGGTGTGTGATTGTGATTCCTGTTGTGATATCCTTCTGGAGACTACCACCTTCAAAAGAGTTAAACCATTAAGACACTCTTGTTTATTTCCCATGTTTATGTAACCTGAGCAAAGGACAGGATTTCTACAAAATATTTGCAACAGAAAACCTTGAGGTGCATTCTTTGTTATCAGGAGGTAAATTCCAACATCCTCCTTTGGGACAGAAGTCAAAATTCCATTGAAAGACTTTCAATGGCCCAAAGGTGTAATTAATCCTTAGCTGTGTCTTTCTCAGTGTGCAGAAAATAATTATTTACCTCAGTGATGGTGCCCTTGACAAAATGCCTCAGCAGTAATAGGATAGAAAAGCAAGTGACTCTAGGTTTTTCCCAGGGCTTATTTTTTACTTGCTTTTCCAGGACATAGTTATTTTATGATCAGTTCCTAATCAAGAATTACTTCTCTTGCTTCTCACACCTTGATATGAAGAAGTGCAACTTCTAATCTTTACTTTTCATGCTCTTTCATATGTAGTGGTAACACAAACAGAAAATGCTTCCATGCCCTTGTGAAGAGACATCTGTATCTCCTTTTTGACAAAGTTGATCAGGAAGGTCACAAAGTAATTTGCATCAGCTTTTTTTAAAATCAGTTCCAAAAGCATTTAATATTCTGCAGTCTCTTCTGGCACGCCAATACAATAACAGTGAATCACTGTATTTTGTGACTCACAAAAATACAGTGATTCATTTACTTCAGGAAGCAGCAGTGCCTCTCTGGACTGTAATGAGAGTTTTAAATAGTATCAGATAAATCCCCCTACACTTTCTTTATTCTTGCCACTCTTCTGATTTGGACAATAAGGAGAATAGGAACTTCCATTCTTTTTCTCAAAAGGAAATTGTAAGGTAGCATGTGACTGTCAAAAAAAACTATTATTCTTCGCTATTAAATTGTCAGGCTTCTTTATGTAGTAGATTATTTCCACAGTTCAACATAATCCATGGAAAACTGCTTTCCTCTTGATAAAATTTGCCTTTTCACAACATAATTTTACCTTGCTTTTAAGTTCCACCTTGAAGGCATTCTGGTTGTGAGAGAAAGCACAATGCATCCTTTGTACTTTTTAGAAGAATTTTATTTCAGAGCTCCAGCCTGGAGCAGTGGAGAAGAAAAAGACCAGTGAGATGAGGCTGCCTTTCTGTCACACACCATTTTTTTCCTTCTCAGTTCAGTCTGAGTGCAGTCCATGGAGTTTCAGGGCATGTTCACGTTCATGTGCTAGACACCATTTTAGCAGTTGCACCTGTTTTTCATCCCTTTTGTCTCTAGGCCCATCTTTCTTGTACCTTTTGACATGGTTTTGGTTGGATTGAAAGTGAAACAGCTTTACTTTGTTTTTGGGGAAGAGCGATTTTGGTTCCGTTTTTCTGAAGTGAAAGAATGCTTGGAAGCCATAGTGGAGATCTGAAATCCTTGCTCTCAAATGTGAAGCTTGTGTTTTTGGCATGGGCTCCAAAATTGCAGTTGAACCCCACAAGAAGATTCACATAAAAGCCTTCAGATGCAGTTGTCTGTGAAATCAGCAGAAGTACTGCTTTGAGTCAATTTCTCTTCCCCATTTCTATCACGTGTTTCCCCTCTTTTTTTTCTGGTGAAATATTTTCTTCAATCCTGGTGCTTTCTAGAGTTCTCAAAGCTAAAGACAGTGCAAGATGATTGCTAGCCAGAGCAGTCCAATTTCTTTTGTGACTCTGGCTTTGTAAGGCTTGGTTATTAATTCACATCAGGAACTGCTCTAATAGGATCACTGTAATCACATCACTGAGGTTATTGCTAATGCTAAAAATTCTTTAGTGGAAATAAGTGCCCACAGGAGGGTGTAAATGATTGATCATAGCATTTGGAATACAAGAACTCAGTTATTGTACATAATTTCCAGTTTGAAGAGTTTCCTACATTTTCTGGCCATGAAACTAGAGAAAGAAAGCAACCTTGAGATTTTCATTAGAAAGAAAGAGTTCTGGATGTTTTTTTAAGGATATTCTATAAGAACTCTTTTTCAAAGGAGTATGGGGAGAGCCACACAACCATTAGTAACATACAACAATATCTTAAATGATACAATGATAATATAAAGGTGGACTTTTTTTTTTGTTTTTGTTAGTGTTATGTAAATGGCCTTTTTCAGATGAGGATTAGTACCTGTTAGACAATTTATTTATCCAAACTGAATGAATCTTTTTCAGTCTAAAATTCACAGTAAGTGTATATTGAAAATTCAGACAATGGATAGCATTTTGTCTATTTTCAGACATTATCTAAAATTAAATAATGAATATTCTTGATCTGCTTCTTCTTCAGAATTACAAAAATTAGACAGTGCAAAGATTAAATCTATGCAAAGGTTAAGAATGTAGAAGAATTGTAACAACTCTTCTGAGTGATAGATTTGTTATAATTGTTTTCAAAATTTCATCTCTGTGATAGAAAGTCTTGAAATTTCAGCAATATGTACACATATGGTTTGGGGTTTTTAATGTAGAATTTCTACTACAAGCTCCAGAAAGGCTTCAGGTATCTATTCCCCCAAACCAGGGAAAGTTTTTTTTAAGGCCTTTGCTTTTGTCATTAACAAAATAACTGTATGTTTAACCAAATTTTTAGAATACTTTGTGTGTATCAACCACCCAGGAGCTTTATTTTTCCTTCCTTTCAGAACCAAAACATGAAAAGCAGACTGAGACTGAAGATACAGGTATATATCTATACATATATATCTATCTATAAAAAATATTTTAGGCAAATTAGCATAAAGATAGTAGACTTAGTTTTGCTGTTTATACATATTGAAGTACACAATCTGTGTGTGAGCTTCAGTCATGCCATTGCCAGTTATGGCAAAGGTTCATTACAGCCTGTGTTGTTATGAGGTCAGATTTTTACTGTGACCTGAGAAACTTTGTTCTAATATGCCATCCTTGAGGATTCATCTTGAAGGTCTCAGCTGACACAGAGTGGGGTGTCTGAGGCTTTTAGTGAACAGCTGGACCACAGTAGTTCATCACAGACACTGCTTCTTGAAATGAGCCCTCCTCCTGATCCTGCAACCAGTGTGTAAGATCATTCAAAGTGTACAGGCTGTCAGTGCTTTGATGCAGACTTCTTGCTGGTGCATTTGTCTAATTAGTAGAAGCAATCTCAAATTATTTGTCTGCAGATTCTCTGAGTTCTGTATACTTTGTTGTCTTGAAATGCCTGCTCTTCTGAGGGTCATCTCAGACAGCTGACTGAAAAAACCCCACAATCATTTAATTTAGAAGGAAGCCAAGAAGTTCTCTAGTGTAAATAAATGGTAACAATCTGTTTTGTCACCTTTGTTATCATAATCTTAAGAGGACAGTCAAATGAATTTTGAAAGTGCCATATTAAGAGAAAACAAAAAGAAATTATTTTTTCTGTAGAATCCATTAAGTTGTAGAGTTTCTTTGTTGTGCTTCAAGAAAGAAATTAGGACTCACAAATGAATTGCATGTTTATCCAAATAAGACTTTTGAGGTTTATAGCTATGCAGGTTTTTTGGTTGGTTTTCCCTATGTCTAGGAGATGGAGTTGGTGCTGCAAAGCAAGAACATGGGAGTACTTGAATGTATTTAGAAAGATTAAGAAGTGGTTTTAAAATTTCAGTTATTGTATCATAATCCAGGCAACAATTGTTGAAAAGGTACAATTGAAATTACTAGCTGATGAATAGAAGAGCTATTTAGTGAAACAGAAAAGAATATTTAAGGTGTATCTTTCCCCTGGAATTCATCAAAGTGTCTGCTTGTTAATGTCAGGTAAACATGTCTACCTGCTAGTTGTGTTCTTTTGTGTAGTGTGTAAGTTCCAATGCTTGAGGGCTTGAATTCATTCTTGCTCTGAATGGAATGTTTTCTTAGCTGTTGAGGACCTTCCAAAGGGGGTGAATAAAGCCACAGGTATATATTTTATAATTATAATTGTGATCTTAGTGTTTTGATGAAATAGTTATGTTTGAAAAACAGGTTAAAAAAACCCAAGCTGATTATACATTTTCCTTTTTATACTTATAGAGGAAGTTAATGAAGATTTTGATATTGCTAAAGACCTCTCAGGTATGAAAATTTATAGCTTGAAAAAGCTTTTTTCTTCAATTTATACTTATTAATATATTTAAAAAAAATAAACAAAAACACAGCTGAGAATAGAATAGTGGAATATATAGAAGGGATATTTGAAGATCATCTAGTTCAAATTCCCTGCCATGTCTAGGGACATCTTATTCTTAGTCAGCTCGTTCAAAGCTCTGACTTTAGTCCAGCCTGAGTTTAAACACTTCCAGGGATGGAGCATCCATTATTGTGCTGGTCACCCTGTTCCAGTGACTCACCACACTCTCATAAAAAGTCTCCTTATGTCCAATCTCTGCCTCCCCTTTTTCACTTCAAAATCTGTTGTTCTGTTGCTACAGTTATGAGTAAAAAAATCTCTCTCCATCTCTTTTACAAGATCCCTTATTGAAAGGCTGCGGTAGGGTCTCACTGGGGTCTTCTTTTGTCCAGGCTGAACAGTCCCAGCCTGTCAGCCTGCCTTCCTAGGAGAGTTGCTCCAGCCCTCTGATCATCTTCATGGGGCTCATCTGAACCTGTTCTAACAGGTCCATGTCTGTCTTGAGCTAAAAACTCCAGAGCTGGATGCAGCACTCTGTAGGGTGTCTGGGGAGAGACTCCTCTTTAGATGCATCCACAGATGCAGCTGGCCTTCTGGGCTGGGGGTGTACACTTTTGGCTCATGTCCAGTGTTTTATGCACCAGAATATCCCAGTCATTCTCCAAAGGGATGCTCTCAATCTCTTCTTTCCCCAATGTTTATTGATATTGGAGGTTGCCCTGACCCTGGTGCAGGATCTTGTACGTGGCCTTGTTGAACTTCATGGCGTTCTTATGAAGTGCTTATTCCATTGCTCAAATTGAGCTCTCTGGTAATTTCCCACATTGCTACTCAGAAAGGTTATGTTGTAAATTTTTGTTTGCTGTATTGTTCTTGAAGAATTTTAAATGAGTACTGTGTTAAATGTAATTTAAAGATCTGCTCTAAGATGTTAAAAATTTTGTTAAAGTTTTTCTCAAGCATGATGTTGGTTGAGTCAGCTAGAGCAAAGTCATCTAAGCAGTTTAGCCTGAGCACTGTGTGTAGGATTTGATTCTATGTTTATTTAGGTTTTCTATTTAAAACATGTATTCTTGTATGATTCAAAGGGATAACCTACATTGTTTCACTCAAACAACAATTGTAACTAAAAACCTTCCAGTGTGTGCAGTAGAAGTCCTAGTAGGTAAACTTTTGGATGTGAAATGCAATTAGTACCATTTTTCCTACTCTTCAGTTAACTGAACTTGTTAGTTTGTAATTTAAGTCTTCCTTTTTGTTTGATACTAATTCAAATGCGTGGCTGCTGGGAAATAAAAACAAAATTATGAATGTAATGTGAATAACTATCAACAATTCTTTTCTGTCTAGGAATAGAAAGTAAGCAAACAGAAGATGATGTGGCCATTGAACCAGAGGAATCAGGTTTGTAAATTGTGTTTTCCATGCCTTTGCTACTTTAAAAATTATTAATTGGGAATGATAAATACTATGGAATAGGATTCTATGCTGCAGTAAAAATACATTCATAACTTTTTCTGCAGCTATTTTCTTTCAAGGAGAAACATATCTGTGTTTTTGGAATCTGGCATCTTGGACTTTTTAATGACATATTTAATGGCTTAGAAAGCACTCGTCAGTTTTAGAAGTCAAGAGTGCTTTTTAACAGAAAAGCTGGTACCGATAAAAATGACCGTATTTGGTTATATGATGGAACTGAAAATTTCTTTTCCATGCTCTGTTTTCCACCAGCTAGTCAGGTGTGCACACTCAGGAAAGAGGGTATATGTAAGGAATAAAGTGGAGTGTCTCCTAAGCTTTGAGCTCTTTATTTATGGGCTTCCCAAATCAGAGACAGTATTTACCCTCTTCAAATCTTCCTATTATTTACAACCAGCATCCTGGCTATTGTGAATTTTTTCTGGTGAGCTTGTGTCCTTTCAAGCATGTGTGCAGACTTCAGTGATGTGTGACATGTCTAATTTAAACATACATATAGAAATAAAAGTAACTGAATTTTGAAGTCAAGTATTTCACAGTTACACCTAGAAACATAATAGCTATATATGGATGTTTTCTAAGCCCATACTGTAGTAGCATGTGAAACTGGGATATGTGTGCTTTGGATAGTATAGTTTCAGAAATTTGAAGTATCATTTTTGAAACTGTGCGGTCTTACAATATTGGCCTACTTAAGTATGAGTCTTATCCTTGGAAAAATTTAGCCAAAGAAGTTTGCATCCCACTTCTGCAAAAGTAGTATTACAGAGCAGTCTTAATAGGTCACTGTGGAAAAATAAAAGGGGGCTTTTTGTAAATATTTGGGAAGTGGTTGAGTTTGAATTATATTTACATTTTTCATTTACAGAAAAATCTGTTAAAGCTGAAGATTATTCAGATGATGTTCAAGTAGGTAAGTCAATATTGGATGCTTGGTTTTTTTCCTAAAAAACTGAAGCTGTAACTACATGGAAATTAGTAATCAAATTACTTTGCAAAGGGATATCACTATTGTCAAAGTTGCTTCTTGGTTTAGAAGCAATAATTTTTCTGTTATACTTGATAAATGCCAATGATAATTACTGGGTTATATGAAAGCATTCCAAATAAGCTAGGTAGTTTTAATTTCGAATTTATTTTTAATGATTTCAGATAGAACTGAGTACTTTTGAAAGGGAAATGCAACAATTTCAGGTCTCAATATGCATGTTCTTCCTCTCCAGGGCAATTATCATGGACAATGATAGTGTTACTTCTCTGTGTGTCAGTTGGATCTATTGGAATCTGACTGTGGCACATTCTTTGGGCACTGATCTGGAAACAGGGACTGTTTTGTCATGTCATCACATTTTTCTTGGCATAACTGATTTTAAGAACAGGAGCACTTCCAGTTTTTCCATCTGTTGCCTGACAGTAGTAGACATGGATTTTACCAAAACCATTTTTAGCATAGATAAGTGGTTTCTAAATTCAAGAACTGCATATTGTTACATTTCTTGGAGTTAAGTATGTCAGTTGCTTATTTGCTTGTTTTACCAAACTAGTTGTGTTGAGTGGAACTCAGAGTTGTATCTCAGGGCAGTACATCAGAGAAGCTGCAATCCAAGACCTCTAACAGCTGTATTCTTGTTTTGTGTTGGTTAGCCTGAACCCCCTTTCTGGGTTAGTTATTCTTTGTACTATGCAGGAGCTCTTACAAGATGTGGTGCTCAGAGTTCTGCATTGTTGTTTTGGTTTTTTTTCCGTAGACTATTTGTATTTGGTTCTTAGTCATGCCAAAAGGAGCCAGAGAAGTGAAGAAAGCACAGGAGGCCTTTTGTGGTTGTCCAGTACACATTGGAGGCTTGGTTTAGTTCATGTTTCAGTTTGTGTGCTGAACCTTAGCTGAGGGGTTTGAAATGCTCCTATTGGTGCATAACTGTGTTGTCTGCAAGGTCTTTCCAAGCTGTTTATCACAACAGCCATGTGGTGTGTTGGAAAGTTGAAGCCACAGCTATTATTTAATAGATGCATTAACTGAAAGTGTTTTGTTTCATAATAAACATGAGGTATTCTCAAAGCTTATAATCAGTGTAGAAACAAACAGTAGCTATCTTTGACAGTATGGGCAAGAAGTTCAGCAAAGGTAATCTTCACTCAATTTGTTATGCATTAAATTGGAACTGGAGAAGAGGAAAACATGTTTTCTCTCAGAAGAGGTTGCTGTTTAAAGTTAAAATTACAAAAAGGCCCTTAAAGAAGTATTACAAAATTTCAACAGTAGATAATTCCACCACCCAATGTCAGTTAAGGATATTGAGATGATTTCTTGAATTACACATTCTATTTTGAAATTCAGTTCAGCAGAGAAGTGCCAAGTTAAAATCTTGGGGTTTTGGACCATATTTCTCTTGGGTTTTGTATTGTAATTTTAAATATAATAATTTTAAATTTTTAAATAATAATTTTAATATTGTAATGGCTCAATCTTGCAGCTGTAAATTAATTTTTCTATCTTCACCAAAAAATAAAAACAACTTAGGTGTTTTATATAGTAGTGGTGGATTTTGAAATACGCCATTTTGAATCATAACATCATTTAGATTGGAAAAGACCCTTAAAGTCAAGTCCAGCTTTAGACCTAAAACTGTCAAGTCCACCACTAAACCATGTCCCCAGGTGTCATATCTGCACATCTTTTAAATGCCTCCAGGCTGGGGACTCTACCTCTTCCTTGGGCAGCCTGTTCCAATGCTTGACCACCCTTTTGGGGAAGAAATTTTTCCTCACAACTTATTTAAATCTCTCCAGGTGCAACTCAGCACTGTTTTCTCAAGCTGTCTCTTGCTACTTGGTGGAAGAGGCTGACCCTCACCTGGCTACAACCTCTTTTCAGACATTTTTGGAGAGCAGTAAGGTTCCTCCTGAGCCTCCTTGACTCCAGACTAAACAACCCCAGCTCCCTCAGCTGATCCTTATGAGACTTGTGCTCCAGACCCACCCCTAGCTCTGTCCTTCTCTGGACAAGCTGCAGCACCTCAGTGTCCTTCTTGCAGTGAGGGGCCCAAAACTGAGCACAGGTTTCGAGATAAAGCCTCCCCAGTGCCAAGTGGTGGGCAATGATCACTCCTCTAATTGCAGATGTATTTGCAAATCAGATGGTGGAATTGAACCTAGTTATCCACTCTCATTGTGTTATATTGTGGTACTGAGAGACTCCTTGCCATTTTCAAACACTGCTAGAATGAGAAATAGCTTGTTCTACTTGGAAATTGTAGGTATTTCTGACTGAATCTTTTAGATTTATTCTTTTTTTACCTGTGGTTGTTTTCAAAATTAATGCAACACACCATTTAAATCGCAAAATTATCTTGACATCTATCATGGCATAGCTTTTGGAAACACATAGTAGCAGCAGCACTGGAAGGAAGGAATTATTAAGGAATTAATAATTAAGGAGGGAAAAAGTGAGAGAATCAATCAAAATGTGTTTTAAAGACAGTTATTACAGTTATTAAAGACACAGGTAATTATTAGATGTAATACAATGTTCATGATCCTTTGTTTAGGAAGTAGAAAATGAAAATAATTTGATCACAATCTGAGCACAAAATTGAGCACTGCACTAAGTTAAAAATCCTTATAATTTGTGTAGTTATGTGGGAACGACTCTGAAGGCAGAAGAACTAGTATTTATAACTTTTTCTAAAAATCTTATTGTTTCAGCACATGAAGTTCAAGTAGCATTTTGGGAAATTGACAAAAGAAACAGAAGACATAAACTATTGACAATAACTAAAATTTTATTAAATTATTAGTTCTTCTGCTATTAAGTATATTTACCTGGGTTTTTTTAATGTGAATATTTAATTTTGAAAGCAACATTACTCTCAAATTTTCCTCTCAAATTATGACATTCACGTTTTCTGGGTTTCTTTTATATCTTCTTTGTGATGGAGGATTCAGTATGGGAGATCTTGTTGTCAGGAGACTTTCTTCTTTGTTTGATTTTATTTCATCAGTTGTTCAAAGCTAATATTTCCTGTACTAAGCAGTGGCAAACATAACTTCAGATAGTGTAAAAGAAATTCAGAAATGTCACTATGTATTCCTTATTCTTCAGTAGTTTAAATTATGCAACTGCATTTGAAGCATGGTGGCACCAGTTTGTATCCAGTTTGGAGCAGTTGTTTGGTTTTTAGCTAAAACATAGCTAGTTTTTTGGAAAGAAAGCAGGAGATAGCTCAGAGATTGAATTTAGCTGTTAGGAACATTCTCATATCACCAGGGAAAACACTGGGTGTGGGATTTGAATATGCTGGAGTGCAAGTCAAAAGTTTTTTGCTGACTTCAGGACATATCACAAGAAAGTTCACACTAGCCAAGTACATCCTTAGGTACCTGTAAGTCCAGTTTTCCAATTCTCTGAGTTTACTTCTGAAATTACTGCCAGTATTCTTTTCCAGATGTAGCATACTTCTGCTGTTATAATCTGCACTTTTATAAACTAATGGACTTTATAAACTAATGATTTGATAAACTAGCTTGAAATATTACTGATTTGGATTTTCTGGCTAATCCTGCTTTACACTGGCACATAAATTGCAGTGGTTGTGATAGAGTGGTACTTGTTGGACATATATTTTAGGGACATTGCAGGTTTAGGGGATACCATTATTTTCTGTATGTGCTTTTTTGTGTTTAGATTTAAAATATCTAAGGGTTGCTCCACTCCTCCCCTTTGCCTTGTATCCTTGCCATTTTTATAACTACATTTATTTTACCAACTGCTGAAACCCCTTATATGTAGAGAAATTTCCACTTTAGAACCTTGACCCTTCCTCATTCCCTGGCTCCTCTTTTCCAGTTGCCTTTGACTTTAACAAATAAAACCCAAAATCAAACCAACACTGAAAACCAAACCAAAACCAAAATTAAAAATGTTTAAATGGATTTTGTGGCATGGCCTAGATATTCTTTACAAGGTAAATAAAGTGCCATATGGTAATAAAAAATTTACTGCCTAGAAAAATACTTAAAAGTTTGTTTCCCACCTTATACAGCAACTTTGTGAACATTCATTAAGGTAGCTCTTAGAAATGATAACTTTTTCATATTAACTAGTCTGATACAAAGTTGCATTTTTTAGCATTTAAGGTTTTTTGTTGTTGTTTTAGAGGAAGTTGTGTTTTGGTTGGTCCTTTAATATAGATTTCCCCTTATTTTTTCAGATACTTAAAGCTTCAAAAGAAAAGTCCCTACATCAGGAGGACCAGTCCTAACCATACGCTACAAAAGGGGAGCAGATGGTTGAAATAGACCTTATGATGTAATTACCAAGCAGTTCAGGGTTTGGGGAATGAACACTAAGATGTTGTAAATGGGTTTTAGCCAACTGTCATTTTAGTAAGCATTTTTAACACTTGGATGTTTAGTTTACATTCCTGTCTGATATTTTTTTTCCCTTGGTCAAGTTTAGTGAATTCATTATTTTTCTTCTGTGTTTGTGACAAAGTTACAGCTTAGAGCTGCATTTCATGTACTGTTTAAGCAACTGTTAATATTCTATTTATAACATAGCAGCAGGTACATTTTTTTCAGATTTTAATATATATCTTTTGTTGTGGATTCATACAGTATGTACAGAGCAGTTTGGTCAAATGAAACATATGATGTTATGATTTTTTAAATGTTTCATAACTGCTGATATAGAATACAGCCTAATTGCATTTTATTAAAAAACACTAATCAGGCACACACTATGCTGTGAAGTTTGACTTATATCTCTTTGCACTGATGTTATGTCAACAGTTAACGACATGAATTTCAGGTGATTTTTAAAATACCCTAACAAGGTATAAAATTTGTGTTTAATTCATTCTTGTAAAAGACCAGATTACAAAATTAGAATTTTCAAAAAACTGTTATGTATGAATTACCCCTTTTTATTTATGCTCATCTGAATTTTTCAAGCAAAAATCTCAAGAGACTAGATGCTAGCCTGACAGGGAATCAGTGGAGATTGCAACAAGACTGAGTTGCTGGAATCAGGTTGAATTCAGTAAAATTATTCCATTTTGGTTCACCTACCTATAATGATCTCAAAACTGGCTTTAGTAAGTTTTATATTCAGTAAGTTACTTTAAAAGTCAAATTTGCATAAACACTCGATTTGCAAATTTTATTTTAAAAAAATATTTGGAAATTCAACCTTAAAAAAATATGATGTCAGAATTTAGGACCTACAGTTATGAATGCTCTTAAAAATGGTACATCTGAAATTTAGGTACTGTGAGTGATTTAGAATTTGAATATAACAGGTGTACTTTTTACCTGTTCTGTGCTGCTGTTCCACAATTACGAAGACATATTTTATTCTTTGATATTTTGCATGTGTTCTTTTTTGGCTCAGGAATAATTGCTGTGATTTTAGGAAGTTGCCAAGCCTGTTACAGGAGCTTAGGAGAAATAAAGTAAGATAAATTTATAAAAAGAAAAACCAATTTGGTAACCCTAACGGTTGCCTTTTGGTTTACAGGAAGGCTTTCAATTTCTGTAACACTGTTTTGAAGTCAGGGTTTTAGATGCTTACATTTGTAGTGAAAGGGGCATCATATATGCTTGCCCTTTTTTTGGGTTTGGGATGTCAGTAAGACTCCATATGTTACATCTGATCAACAAATACAGATGTCCCAAAGTGATATCTTTAGACTTTTCAGGAAAGCAATAATACTCTTAGACTGTGATGTGTTTTGGGATGGGATATTCTAGTAAAATTACCTGTGATTGTGAATTGCAGAGCAATAATTTTTACAAAGCCATATTTTGTGAGGTATCTTGAGAATTATTTTAGAATGGTGAATGGAGGACTTTTTATATAACAGTGGCAGCCTATTTGTAGAATCATGGGACTGTGAGAGTATATTACGCTGTGATTGAATTTTAGTATTTTGTAACTGGGTATGTGATTTTACGTGCTTCATGTTTACAAAAAAATGCCAAGCTAAGCAAGGTCAAGTGGACTATTAAAAATATGTGTATTTAAACCATTTTAATGTTTGGCTGCAATAAAACACAGAAGAATATCTTTGTCGTTCTAGTGTCATTATTTATTCCCAAATGTATTAAATATTAGGTATAGGGATAAATATTTGACTCACTAATTAATATGCTTTTTAATTGTGAATTTGAATATTAAAAAATGTATTTGAAAGTATTGTTCACAAGGGGCAAGTAGCAAGTAAAAGAAATTAATTTTATTTCTGGCTGCTATTATGTGAAGGAAATGGGTGCTATGCTAAGGTCTGTGTCTTCTATAATTGTGTCGTGATTATCTTTTTGGAGTATTGACATTCTGCAACCAGCTAGGCCTGAATTTTTTCCATGAAACATCATTTCTGTTTGTAACTCATAATGGATGTGATAGCACTTCTTAACAAACACAAATGTCTGGGAAAAGTGGTATATCTGTTTTGCATACAGAATATTATGGTTATGGTCCATAGTTTAAACCAGAAATCTGATAAGGTCCATGCAATTCTGTGAAAGCAAAAATCTTCCTTGACCTTTTCAGTTTTCAGACACTTCCATAGCTTTAATGGTCTGGTATTGCTGAATAGTAGTTTAAGAAAAAGTCAGAAGATTACCTTTTCCTTAGTATTTTCACATTGCTACCTAGCCACTTGTTATATGTCAGTGAATCTATGAAATCTTGGATTCAGTTCCTTTTTTTTGGAAATCCCAGGAAGAAATACCAGTAAGCAAAGAGTAGCATACTAAAGTTGTATTTTAATACTGCCAATTTACTACAGTTTAAGTGACTTTCTAACGTTCTCTGTAATTGAAAAATTACCATATCATGGCACTTCTTTCTAGGAAGTAAAGAAAATAGCTGAGATTTCACATAGTAAAGATACTGAAAAAGATAATGATTTTACTGAGCATCATTTGTAATTTTAAATGTTTCAAAAATTACATATCTGTAAATAAATTGTATTGTGAATTTATAGTGTTGATTGAGATTCATATAAAATCTACAAGGTCTGAAACACATTTTTAATTGTGACTTGGGTCGTTCTCATATGCCGTCAAACATTTAGTTGTAATATGAAAAATAAATTTATCCTTCCTGGTAGAAACCTGCATGGGAGTCCCTGGTGCCTTCTTATGTAGTGATAGCACTCCTAGCCTACAGAGATTAGCTAAAGCTGTTTTGTCAGTCATTTTCATCTTGAATTATTTTGCTGGAAATGAAGACATTGCATAAAGGATAAGAGTGGTTTGAAGAGCTAAGATTTTTTTGTTTGTTTGCTTAGGCTACAGTTGGTTTAAGTTGATGAAAAAATAGTCTCGAGATTTATTATCATATCCCTTTCTTTGAGAGAGCACATTTTTAAGCCTTTGTCAGAAACAGCATAATTAAAACCTTTTGCACCATTGAAATATGCTAGGGATCAGTGTGGAAGGAGCAAAGCAATATGTGCTGAATATGATGCTGAAGTGAATTCTTAGTGAAGTGTGAATTCTTTGCTTCAGAGCTAACAAGATCAAGTTGTGATGAATTTCAAGACAGCTACATAGGAGGAAAAGTGGGAGTATTTAAAGATCATTGGAGAGACTTTGGTGAAGTCAATGGCAACTAATCTTGCAGAATGCAGGTTGAAAATAGTCTGAGAGTTTGGAGAACTGATTCTAGTGCATAAATAGCTATAGAGGGCTGTAGGTTATATGTTGCATGAGTCTCAGGAATAAAGATATGTCAAGCCAGACTAGAAATGGGAGATGGGAGCAGGCTTTAGAGTGGTGAGGTCATATACATTGTTGTTCCTCTAATGACATAGAAGTTGCAGAAATAACATGAATGTCCAAGATTGGACAAGGTGTGGAAGCAGGTTATCCAGTGACCTAGAATGAGAAGAGGGCCAGGTGAGAATCTCAAGTGCTGCTGATAAAGGAGAGAACATGGAAAATGGGTGGCTAACTAGCATGATGTGTCATGGTAATGCAAGGTGGTAAAAATACAAATATGAGTATATGAACTAGTTTGTGTGAAAACTGTAAAACTAAACTATTATTTCATCTGGTGCTGCATTGTTGCTCTTTTTAAAATGTAGTGTTTTGGAGGACATATGACCATTTTATTTATTGTGTGAAATGTGCAAAAAAATACAGTAGCCAGGGTTTTAGGAAGTACTGCACAGTGCTTTCATTAATACACTGCTACAGTAATAATGGTTCCTAGTATGTAATTCACCCTATAGATCTTTTGTCATTTCTTGCAATTTAATTGACAATCTAGATCTCATTATGTAATTGAAGAGGTGAATGACTTTCAGCATGACCATATTTATTTAATTTACCATATGATCAAGTTAATGCTCATTTTGCCTTGTACTGAATATAAATTAGAGTTATAGTGTCCATACATTCAGGAATAGCAGTTGTCAGCCTATAGTAAAGGATGAAATTAGACTGTTGAAAAATTTGATTTCATGTGTGTGCATAATCCAGTTTCTTCCTTAAAAAATGCAATGTTTTTCTGCATTTTAAAATGTCATATTCACACTATAATGCTTCTGAGCAGTCAGTTTAAAAAGCAGTAAAGACTGAGTATTCAGAGAAGGTGTCTCTAAATTACTTGGAAATTAAAGAAAATGTTTTTTATATATGTAAGAATACCTCAAAATTAACCACTATATGTTAAAGAGGATAGTAACTAGCTAAAAAGGCAACAGAGCTCCCTATTTAGTGTTCTCTGAGTTTATTAGGAGGAAATATTGGAAGCTTATTGGGAAAAAAAATCGAAATGGAAACAATAACAGTGTTAGAATTGCGAGGCAAGATGCTTTTTATGTTACAGAGTAGGGCAGGATCAAAAAATGTTTGGGAGGGGAAGATCTTTCTGTATCTACCACCTTCATGAAATATGTATACATGATTTTTGTCCAGGATTTAGTTTGCCTTTTCTACAGACTGTCTTAATGCTTACTTACATCTACTTCTGCAGTCAGATGTTTGCAAAACACCTGTTACATTGTTTTAAAAGTTGAAAAAAGGCAAAAGCTTCCATATGCCCCAGTCACTTCTAAAAATGAGATTAAGTTCCCAACTGATTTTTTTCACATTTTAACCAAATGTATTGAGTATTAAGCTAGTGTTTCCAATATCTTTTAATTAGTGAACAGATTTTGTTTCTTGCAAAATAGCTTGCATTGTAAGTGTATATCAACAAAATTTATTAAATACATAGAGGAGAAATTCTGTGAAATGTTTTGTGATGGAAGCAATATTGTCATATTTGAAGCATCTGCAGGGAAAGACCTTTTAAGTAACCAAATAGGTAACTAAGAAAATAATCTATGGTTATTTTAAAAAATAAAAACTAAACAAAAAAATCCTGTTTACTCAATTATGTTTTGAATATAAATTGTCATTTTCTTATATCTCTTTCTTATCATAAAATGTTAACATAAATTTATTTCAATGAAATTATATTTTTAATGTTCTAGGGAAAAGTGAAAAAGAAACTGAACAAGACAAAACAGAAAAAGGTAAGTCTGAAAGTAACATTTTGTTCTGAAATTCAAGACCATGCTTTCTGGGAGGATTGATTTAAATCAGACTAAAGACTAGTGAAGCTTTGCTCTGATACATCTCATGTAGATAAACTGCAGTTGAATAAACATCCAGAGAGTATGTACTTTTATAGGCAAACATTTGGTTGTTTCCAAGGCTGGCACCAATGTATGCCAATCAATCTTACCTGGTTGCAGAATGGAATGATAGAATTGTTTAGGTTGGAAAAGACCTTTAAGGTCATCAAGTCCAACTCATAATCTAACACTCACTGAACCATATTCCTAAGTAACATCTTTTAAATGCCACCAGGACAGCCTGGCAACCTTTCCAGTGAAAAAAATTTTCCTAATATCCACTCTAAACCCGCCCAGGAGCAACTTGAGGCCATGGCCTCCTATTCTGTCCCTTGTTACCTGTGGAAAGAGACCAACTTCCACCTCACTGCACTCACTACAATCTCCTTTCAGGGCACTGTAGAGGACAATAAGGTCCTTCCTGAACTTCCTTTTCTCCAGGTTAAACACCCCCAAACACTCCCAGCTGCCTCATCAGATTTGTGCTCCGGACCCTTCCCCAGCTCCGTTGACCTTCTCTGGACACACTCCAGCCCCTCAATGTCTTTCTTGTAGTGAGGAGCTCAACACTGAACACATTTTGTTCATTTTTGGGTGGAGGATTTGGGTGCAACCTCACCAGTGCTGAGTACAGAGGGACAGCAACTGCCCTGCTCCTGCTGGCCACACTAATGCTGGTACAGGCCAGGATGCCATCGGCCTTCTCGGCCCCCTGGGCACACGCTGGCTCATCAGCTGCTGTCGACCATTGCCCCTGGGTGCTTTTGTGAAGGGCAGCTTTCCAGCCACTCTGCCCCAAGCCTGTAGCATTGCACTGAGTCATGGGATGGTTGTGACAACTCCTGCAGTTTCAGGACTAGAATATTCAGTGTCGTACTCCTAGATTAGTATTCTGGAGGTCGGAGTTCCACCAAGCTCTTTGTACCTCTGAGGGCAAGAGGCAATGTGAGCTACCTGGCCCCTGGGGCTGGGCTCAGCACTGCCGGCTATGCTGAGTGTGAAGAGACAAGTGACATGCAAATCAGTCCTTGTTGAGACCATGATTGCATGGTCTGTCTTAGGTTAGGTAGGAAAGTGCAGAGACGGATTAGATGGAAAAGAAGTGAAGTTTTGCTGAAGAGCACTGTGAATCTGCTCTCCCTGCAATGACATTTGTTCTGGCCCCATGCGTTCCCTGTCACTGCACAAAGCTTGCAAAACCTCTTTCACGGGCTCATGGCTGGTTGCTGACAATGCCCAGAAACCTCAGGGCCTGTGCCAAAGGATTCAGTGGCTCTACTCCTTTTTCATTCTGTTTCCATTTTCTTTGTGGCTGTTATTTTATATTTGAGTATTTAGAAATGCTACTTTTCCAATATTTCGGTATGGTTTATTTGGTTTGGGTTTGTATATTGCTGGTTTAAACACGAGTTTCTAGGACTGGCAAAGTTCAGACACTTTATATTTAAATATTAAATATGTCATATGTAAGCATTACATATAAAAAGTAAAAAAAAACCAACCAAAACAACTTGGAAAGCTCGGCAATTATGCCTACATTTCCATTTATTGTCAGGGAATATCTTACTGCAATGGATTTACCTACTTGATAGTAGGAAAAAACTCACCATTATGTGCTGCTTTTTCTGACCTGTTAGAAAAGCATAATAAAATGATGTTCAAGAGCCATCCAGTATGGGAAAAAGCAGTCATAGGTAAAAATACCAGCTTGTGTAAGAAACATACTAGTATGCAACATTACTCATCAGAGCCTGTACAAGAGCTTTAGATTCTGAAAGTATGACAGAGTGGAGCAACTTCCCTTTTTTACCCTAGGTGCTTTGTGGCTTTGTTTCTTTTTGAACAGCAACTAAATAAATGTCTCTGCAGATTACAGAATTTCTATAAGGTAGAAAAACGGATAGTTTTGTTTTCCAGGTTAAATTGTTCGAATTTTTCATCCTACCAGGAAAAACAACCCTGCATTTTAATGAACTTTGTTTATGGGTACACTGCTTGTGTGATTTTCATACAAGCTGAATTTTGTTGAACTTCTTTCATAGTTTGAACTGTTTTAAGTTTCCACTTTCAATAAAAGTGGTTGGCTATAGATATCCTAGTCACAGGAAGTGGTATAAGGTACTATTGAATTTGTTTATTTTAAATTACCCTGATAAAATGCAACAATAAATTGATGAGAGATGGATTATAAAATATACTGTACTGTGACTGTTATATGTAGGAAACTTGGAAATCTGAGGAGTTGGGAATTTGAAACTTCATGTTTGGCTTGGGTTTAGGGTTTGCTTCTGATTCTGAGAGTACATTCTGATGTGCAAGTCTGCATTTGTTTTGTGGTATTTGAACATACATGCTCCAAAGAGCTTCTGTGCAAAAGTATTTATAGCTTTGAGTAGCTCTTGCAACTAAATATTTTTCCTGCTGCAGCCTTGATAGTACTTGGTTAGCAAAGTGTCCTCCTAATATGTAAATTTTAGTATTCAACAGTAATTCATCAAGTTTATTAAAAGTCTTACTGAAAATTCTTTGATATTAGCAAAACCCTTATCTGGAAAGTTATCTAAAGAAATAAAAATTAAAATAAACTTGTTTCTAACATACAGTTGCTTCAAGGTTTCTCTGTTATATGTAATTGAGGTGGATTCTTCATCTGCTCCATAAGAATGTAATCAGACTTTATATTTAAACAAGTAATTGAAATGGGATGGGTATTCCAGGTGTATATGGGAACTAATTCTTTAAAAGGTTTCACAGGTAGTACAATGCGGGATATTCATGCCACATCCATAAGTTGTCTTTCCATCTGACGTGGTTTTAGTTGTTTTGGATCACATAGTCTAAAAAAAAAACAAAATTAACTAAGCAGCCTAATTTTTTAAATTTGATTTATATTGGACATATATGAAATACTTATTTATATGGCTGAACAGATATAGAAAATGAAAATATAATTTTCAGCTATGGACCTGTTTGTTTCATATATTGAATTTTAGCATAGGTGTATAAATAATAACATTCCCTTTTCAGAAATGATGAAGCATGTCAGTAAAAATGAATGCTGTTTGGCTGGAACACTCAGCTGCATTGCATTAGGAACAGAAGTACATGTAAGCCAGGCTTAGGACAATATCATTCCACACATGGCCCTGCCCCTTGGTGTCATTTTGATAACAGGTCAGCATTCACCACTGTTCACTCTAGGCTTTTACCTTTGAAGATATGTAGGATTCCACTGTGATACCAGTAGAGACCTAATCTGAGGAGATTAAAGTGCCATTCTTCTGACTAAATGTAGGGCTTTGCTGCAGGGATTTGCCCTAAATTCCATTGAGAACAGAGCTCTTGTCTGGAGAAAGAACTTACATGGTTAGGTCACCTCCAGCATTGTCTCCTGGAGTTAGGTGGGCTGAGTTCCACCCTTTCAAGCTCTGCTTATAACAGTATACATATTACCTATTGATTTGCAAATTTGATACAGGTTACAATTAAATACCTGTGAGCTGTGTGCAGAATGACCAACACAGAAGTGTAGTTGTCAAAGTCCAAAACTGCTGCATAATGCCATTCTGAATGAAATATATAGGACATTAGAATGTTACAGTGTAATTTTTTAATAGAAAGTCAATGCAGAAATTTCTTTCTGGTTTTGTCAGAGGATTGCTCAAGTCTAGCCTTTGAGTGAATCCAAAAGTCTTAATGGTGAAAGAGAGGTGAATGATAGAAATATATACCAAAATCAAAATTATCATTCTGCTGTTGTTTCTTATGATCAACATCTAACCAACCAACCAACAATAATTTCATACAGAAAGCCCTGTAGAATACTTTTTACTGCAAGGGAAATTGTCCTGGAATAACTGCAGTTAAAGATTTATTATAGTAATTAGATTCCAGCTTTATTAGTCTCTAAAATGCCTCAGTTTTTATTGTCTGATTGCTTCCCCAGATAAGTTAATTATAGTGGTTTTGCCTGTTCTACCAATAGAGTTTAGAAAGATCTTTTAATTATTCTAGTGCTCCTGGCTTAAATTGTGTAGCTGCAGTTTACTTGGGTTTATACATTTTAAGTTATCATTTATAGAAGCCCATAAAACAAGTAGATAACTTACACTCTCTGTATCTCACCTAATGAGTTTCCCAAACAACAGGACAATGACAGGAGTTTTTCATCATCATCAAATTCTCATTCAAGTGTCCAGTGAGATGCAGCACAATTTCCAAAACTAATTTGGGTAATGATATGGGGCTGGTATCAGGAGGGAGGACAATTGCTTGAGCAAATTTTGAATTCCAAGTAAAAGTCTACTAATATATGTATGTTCTTCAGAACATCATTGAAACTTTGAGCTGGGAAGGTGTAGGGTTGTTAGTGGGTGCCAAAGGGAATTAGTAAAACAGAAGGTCATGAAATTAGTTGGAAAACGACTACAGACCATCATCATCAATATCTACTTGTCATTGACCTACACTCAGAAGTTGCCATTCACAAGTTGCCAAGAGCATTGTTTTGGAATTTGTATCACAGCAGGGATGGGAGGATGTTTAGAAAACAAAGCCTATGACCCCCTCTGGAAATTGCTTCCTTAGTTTTTCAAAGTTTAAGACAGAGAACTGACAGGAGGAGCCTTTGCTACAAGTGACTTATGAGATTTTATTTCAGATTAACTTTAGAGATGGCATAACATAAGGAGACATAACTATATAGCTATAGTCTCTACAATTAAATAATTATAACTTCTATTAAAACTTCATTTAAGACTCAAATCATACAATTATAGAACAGTTTGGGTTGGAAAGGACCTTTAAAGGCCATTTTGTCCAAACCCTGCATTGAGGTCATTCAATTTTCTGGCTAGCAGTAAGCACAACATACAGTCAGTGGAGTAGGATTGTTCCAGTGTACTTCAAAAATCAGTAATTGGGGACCATGTGTCCTCAAGGTGGCTGTAAAGACTAGCTTTTATCTTGAATCACTTATATCTAACAGAGTAATTAAACTGGAGTCCTAACTCCTCTCTGTTTTGCATGTGAGTAATAGCAGATGTAATATCAAGGAAGCCACCAGGAATGCTCCCTTAACATCATAGTGACAATATGAATGAATCAATAAGTGAATAAAAAAATCTAATTACAAGAACCAAACAACATTTATGAGGTGGTTTGTTAGATAGGGAATAGTGTCTTTCCAACCTCATGTTTTCTCCCCCAAGTCCACAGAGGGATTGTAATGTTATTCTCTCACCGTTTCTGAGGACCTAGAAATTTCATTAAAGACAAGTTTAACAAGAAATACTTATGCTAATATGTAATATGGACTCTCACAGAGCAGGCCCCTCTCAATTGACTGTAAATCTCACAGCATTAGTTTCCAAAGACTGAAGCAAGACTGTTTATCCTGTGTGGAAGGCAACCTTTCCCCCAAAACCCCAAGTCAGGCCAGCAGGGCTGTCACTCATTGTTCTCAGTGAACAGACCAGGTTCAAAATGTCAGCTCCAGCACTGGAGGTAAGCCTGCCCCACAGCCACATCAATATTCTTAGGCTCTGAGTATAAGAAAGGGAGCAGAAGGCTTAAGAAGGGAATCATTAGGGCAAGAGGGAGGAGGAGAAAAGGGCAGCAGGTGGAAAACTGCCTATGGTGGTCCTAGTTGTGATTTCCTCCTGGTCATGGTTGCATATCACCTAGCAAGCTGTTTGAGGTGTCCTTCCTGGCATGTCTGTTGGAACAGAATAAAATCATAGAATTGTAGAATATCTGCTCCAAATATTTTACAAAGCACAGGAGTGAGAGATGATTTGTATTAAGTGTATGGAAGTGCATACTGTTTTTAGATACAAACACTAATTGTTCTGGAAGTGTTAATAGCAGCATGATGCTATCTCCTACTCACTTTGCTCTGGAAGAAAACTGTACATGCATCCTTTGATCAGAGGCTCAGAGTATGGCAGCAAGGACAAAACAATTCATGCTATGTGTTGTGGTAAAGATGCCCTATCTTTTAAATTATCTTCTCAGGAAACAGCAATTTGAAGCCTTTACAGTGTAGAAAATACCTTCATCCACTTAAATTTGCTATCTGTTAAAATGCCCAGTGTGTGGCATCTCTCTAGGGTAAAAGAAGTGTGTCAGTTGTCAAAGATAATCATGATAGCATTCAATATTTTTGTCCAATTATGGCTAATGTTAACTGGTTTGACATACCAGACTGATATCTTATCAGGCAGGTCATCAGTGTTTTCTCTTTTAGGAGAATGAGGTTTTCCTTAGCCTGGAAAATGGTGTTATATTTCTGATGAAAAGATGAAATGGAGAGATTTCACACACACAACCATTCCCACTTCTCTGGAAGCTAGAGAGGATTCATTTGCTCCATTATAAAAGTGGCATTATTAGTTATTTGTGACATTTCTGAGGTTTTTCTCTATTGCTTTGGACTTAGGGTCATATGTAATCAATTTTTTTGACATGTACTAGTTATCTCTTTTTGTTTTCCTTGTTTCCATGTAACTGCCTTAACATAATTATCTAGTTGGTGTTTAATACCAATTTCCAACCTTGGGTTCTGCTCAGTTACACAAGAATCTGCAGACATTTGATCATGTGAGCACATTAGTCTAGAAATTATAGAAAGTTTTAATTCCTTTATTATTATATCTTTAGGCAGCTTTTCACATTAAAAGTTATCAAGTATCAAGAAATGTAATTTTGTGATTAAATCAACAGTTTGCAAAATTGCTTTTCTGGTGCTGTTTGGATGCTTTCTTAAGGTAAATAGATCTGCTTCAAATGAAGATTTACAGAACTTGATTTTTTTAATGTTATTAGTATTTTATTTTTTACAGAAAAAGCTAATAAGAGCAGTGGGAATTGAGATTGCTTTCTATCACAAGACAAGTTTTTAATCACTTATGGCTTTTCTGGAATTATAGCACTGCAGTGAAATTTTGCATTGGGAAAATTTTTGGAGCTTCAATATTCTATTGCTGGCATTGGGCTAGGAGGAATCTCAGCTACTGAGATGACTGGCACAGTGAGCTCCTGTGAGGATTTCTTTGGTTGTCAAATGAGGGAGTGAAAGTTCCTTGTGTAGTTACAGTGTTGGCACTAAAGCACATTATCTTATAATAATACATTACAGAAGTTGTAGAACATATGACTAAGTGGGACCCTAAAGCTTACTTTGTCTCTTTAGTTGACTGAAGGCCTTATCAACTCTGTGCATTGTTCTTGGCAGATGCTTACACATCTTGTTAGTTCAAATAAACAGAATTTTTCGGTAATTAGAATTCCACAATTGCCCTCAGCAACCAGTTCTACTGTGCTTGCTCAGAGATAGTAGTTCCAGATGTTCAAGCCAAATTTTCTGTTATAGCCTTTTTTAAGCCTTCTCTTCCTTATCCTAACTATGATGATACAGAAAATAATTTATTCTTTTCATCTCTGTAGCTATGCTTTACAGGGTAGTGTGTGCCTGTCTTCCCGTGGCAAACTTTTTATTACTGCCTTTTGGCCTTTCTCACTGTTCTTACTTATTGTTGCTCCCCTCCCCACTCAGTTAAAGGCAAAATACTTTTAAACCAGTCTTCAAGAGTGATTCAATTCTGTTTATTAATTTGTTTACTTTTCCTTAATTTTGGTGTGATTCTCTTGTGGTCTGAAGAGTATCTAGCAGTGTGTTCATTATTATTCAAAAGTAATTTCTCTGTCCCTTGTAGAATTAAGACTGTCACTGCTTTTGGTGATGACAAGGTGCTTTTCAACATAAAACCAAAATATGCCTGGTATTTTAGTTTGCATTTACCAAAACAGTTATATGAAATATTTTGTCAAGTTTCATTGGATTATATGACAGGCTATTAAGTTTACTGTAATGTAATACATTGTAATACATTGCTACTTCTATTTTTTTTTTAATTCTGTATCTTGATAAATGAGATTTGAGATTGCTTGTCATCACTGGTAATAAAACAACTAGCATAGAGTTTCTTGTGAGACTTCTTCCCAGCTTGCTGCTTTTTCAGTGGAAACTGTTTTCTCTGAGGAAGTCTTCAGGAATCCTATGACAGCAGTCCTAGACATAATGCCTATTCTCCAAGGCTATTATTGAAAATCCTCAGTAGTATTCTTGAAAGTCCAGGATTATTACCATTAGGTAAAAGGATTATTACCATTTTAATGCTCAACCTAATTTGGACCACAAACCAACCAAGCAGTTGTGTGATCATGCACAACTTCAGTGTCATGATGAAATTTGTCATTGAAGAAAAATTACATATATTTTCCTCTGAAAACAGATAAGTTAACTTCTTTGTATCATTGAATTTAATATATTGGGTCACATCTGCTAAAGGATTATTGCACTAGAAGGAGGCAATGGATAATTTATTAAAATACCCCTGCAGGGAGATAGCAGGCTATCTGGTTAATATAGAGGAATGCGTGATGGTTACACTGAAAGCGCCCTGGTGAATCCTTTAACATAGAATAGAATGGGGGATGAAAATGATTGCTCGTTATATAATGTTTACTGTGTTATATTGGTGCCTAGCAGATGAATAATATTTATGTTAACAACTCCTTTCCAGCTTTGCATATTGATCTCCTGCTGGTCTAGGGCTGATATATAATTGTACTGAAAATAGGAAGATAGTACTTTTTTTTGTAATGGAGGATGGTAAATAGGTTCTTCTAACATATTACCCAAGTTGGATATGAAAAGGAAGATATTGTATCTTTGTGCCACAGACTTGTAAGATTTTAATTTACTTTTTTTTTCTGAGCTCTTTCTCACATCCTTGTAAACTTAAATGAACTGTAGAGAGTGTCCCAGAGGCAGTGGGAGTTTCCTGGTGGGTGGGAAAGCTTCTTTCCTTTGCCTCAAAGGAACCTCACTGTTGCCATGCTTACTGAGTTTGAGGAAGACCAAATGACTCTGTCTTTCCACGAATGCTCAAAGCTAAAAAGCTGACAAATAGCTGTTCTGCCTCACTGAAATACAGTTCCTGTGTAGCTGGCCGACCTTAAATAAAGATTTTCATTCATGATGTAAGAACTGAGAACTCACATTTTAGTTGCTGTTTATGTTACTTAGAGAACAGAAACTAAACCAAATGTTTGGTGGCAATATCACATTGGAAGCTCCCCAGATACTGCACCCAGAGGAACTGACAAGCCTCAGTTTTCTTCCGAACAGCAAAGCACAGTTTCACACGGCAGCTAAGAGCAAAATGAACCTAAAAAGTCCTCAAGGTCACTTGCTTTCATTGGTTCCTTGGGTTGATGTTTCTGGTTCTTCCACTCCTGCTGTTAAGCACGCCAGGCCTTAGAAACAGCAATGGTTTCTTGAAAAACTGAGCTGGCATATTTTTTAAAAAGAAAAAAAAAAAAAGCGAAACTCAACAAACCTTTTGCATGTTAAGGGTGTTCGTTTCAGGCCCAATGATATTATGTGAGAAACTTCTCACCTGTCAGTCACTGTGGACTGAGGGTTTGGAGTGGAGGGCTTCTCGCACTTGTAATAAGAGCTGTTCATGTGAATTTTACTGGATTTTACCTGGAAGAGAGCTAGTGCTGTGCCCCTTAACCATTATTATCATTAAATGCATGAAAAGGCAGTGAAGACATTGCTTTCCTATGAAATGGAGGATAATAAATAAGACAGAAAAAGACTGGCATCAGCGACAGATTATTAACCTTGGTGATCTGCACAGTAAAGTTCTTCCTTTTGTTCAGGTAGAACATCCATGCATTAGTTTCTGCCTGTTGCCTCTTGTTCTATTGTTTGGCAGCACTGAGAAGGGCCTGACTCCCTCCTCTTGTCATCTACTTTTAAGATATTTATACACATTGATGAGGTCCCCTCTCAGTCATTTCTTCTCAATGCTGAGCAGGCCCAACTCCCTCAGCCTTTCCTCATAAAAGAGACACTCCAGTCCCTTAATCATCCATCTTTATTGCCCTCCACTGGACCCACTCCAGGAGTTCCATGTCTCTCTTGTCCTGAGGAGCCCAGAACTGCA
Organism: Ammospiza caudacuta; assembly: GCF_027887145.1. Lineage (NCBI taxonomy): Eukaryota > Metazoa > Chordata > Aves > Passeriformes > Passerellidae > Ammospiza > Ammospiza caudacuta. Next base: position 118,376,022 of record NC_080593.1, on the reverse strand, counting down.
CACAGCGCTCCAGATGCAGCCTCAGCAATTGCTCTAGGCAAAGCATATAGTCACAACTTTAAGAAATTACTAGTGTGCTCTGATGATCATGTTTTTCATGATACCATATAAGTGTAGGAAAATAACAGTTCCCTTTGCCCTTCCCTGTCAGTTGAACCATTTGGGAAAAAAAGATCCTTGACTGTAATGTGATGAAAACTGCTTTATTCTAAACTTAACTGCCAAGTTACTCAATTTGAATGACTGAAGTTTACTTTTTCAGATAGGAGTTTGTGACTGTAATAAGTAAGAAATCAGTTCCTTTTCAGAGTAATTTGAAACTGCCTTACTTGAAAATGATGCACTTTGCCAGCACAGTCCTGGCTAAGTGTTACTCCAGGCAATTGAAATAAGAAAGAAGTAATGAACTGTCTGTTTGTTCAATCTTCTAGCTAAAAAGAAGAAGAAGCCAAAGCTCTTAAACAAGTTTGATAAGACCATAAAAGCTGAACTAGATGCTGCAGAAAAACTACGTAAAAAAGTAAGTTTTGAATGTTTCTCTCAGTACTGTACACAGTGGATAAAAATCAATAAATTAAATATTTGTAAAAAGAGAGAATGAATTTTAGATTACTTTTTGTGAAATTAACTTTTTGAAATAGTCAGTACATATTTGTGCTTCAAGTTTAATTTCCGCTGGATAGTTTGTCTTAAATTTTTTCAAGTTGTACGTGAATGTCTGTTCATGTGTGTTTGTTAACCTTGTTGATGTGTAGCCTAATCATGTAGCCTAATTTCTGCTTAAATGAAACATCAAACAGGGTCAGTTCTGTCCTATCACTCTTGTCCAGCTGACTACTGAAGTCAAACGCTACCAGATAACTCTGTGTGTGTTAGCAGGGATCTCTCAGTGAGTGTTCTGCTGCCTCATGAGCATTAGGTGCAAATCACTGGAGTAGGTATTGTTTCTGTTGAGATTCTGAGTCCTGGGAGTGCCTAGGCTGCTGTACAGCTGCTTAGAGGATGAAACAGATGTTCCTGCTTCTCACCAGGGGCAGCAAGACCTTCACATCAATCATTCAGTTTGGGTAGTTCTGAATTTAATAATTTGACCATGAAAAAGAAATAAAAAGCTCACCAAGCTCCTCAGTCATTTCCCCCTTATAGCTTCCAATTTTGTACTTTCATTTTAATTTTTCAGAAAATAATGCCTTTGCAGAGATGTCCCTTTTCCAGATAGGAGATTATGTACTAAAGCAAGATTGTGGCTGTTAAAAATGAGGAACTTCAAGTCTTTTGAATGTATTTCTTGTTAAAACTCTGATATGTCTCACAGACAGTCCTAGAATATAAAGAACAACTGCAGGTCTTTGCTGTACCCTAGATTTGAGGTGGATGAGCAGTGGGATATAATATTTTCAGTACCATAAAATAAAAGCCAATTTGATCATTGCAGGTGCAGGATATGTTTGATTTTCAAAACTGGGCAGTTTTGACTTTATCTTGCCACCCATGCAGCCCCAGAGTTCTGGTAGACTGGAGGGCTCTTGCATAGGCAGCACTAACTTCTGGCTGCCACTGCTGCTGTTCCTCACTAGAAACCTTCTTTACATGTTAGAATACAAAAACAAAACAAATTTTCATGCTTCTTGTTACTTAAGCAATTGGTTTATCAGAAATAGGCATAATAGACACATTTGATAAATCTGTAGAGTCAGCTTGTTGACTCCCTTTTCCTGCTGTATTTCTTGATATGTTACAGATAGTTCTTACATGTCATGTAGGAATCAGGATAAATTTAGGAGCAAATCAGACATGTATAATATTTGAAGATAGCAAGGCAAGTTGTGTATAATTCATACACATATAACTCATATTTATAAAGCTGTAAAGAGGTGGAAGTGGCAGCAAGATCTATCGCCAAATGTTGCCAAGCAGTGCTGGTACCTTTTTGACAGTGGGGCTGGTTCTTCTCAACATCCATCTGAACTTGCTAGTCAGTGTCCATCACGGGATCAAGATCCATCATGAGAATACCACAGTTACATTTGGACTTGTGTGACATGTCCTGAGGGACATTGTCATGCAAAAAACTTGAAGGAAACAGCCATACATTGTGGTTGAGTCTACAGTATTTCCCTTAGAAGAACTGTAGTTGTGATGCTGTTCATCATGAGAAGTATGCATTTCCACCTGTCTCCAGAATTTTCTTCCTGTTCTCTATTATTTCTGGTCTGGAGTTTGTTATTTGTGACAGTGTTCACAGGGGTTTTCAGTTGAGGGAAGAGACAGAGATCTGACTCTATATTTTAGAAGGCTTGATTTATTATTTTATGATATATATTATATTAAAACTATACTAAAAGAATAGAAGAAAAGGTTCTCTTCAGAAGGCTAGCTAAGCTAAGAATAGAAAGGAAAGAATGATAACAAAGGCAGCTGTCTCGGACTCTCTCTCCGAGCCAGCTGTGCTGTGATCAGCCATTAATGACAACAAGCACATGAGACCAATCACAGATCTATCTGTTGCATTGCACAGCAGCAGATAATCATTGTTTACAATTTGTTCCTGAGGCTTCTCAGCTTCTCAGGAGGAAAAAATCTTAAGGAAAGGATTTTTCATAAAAAGATGTCTGTGACAGTTATTAGCAGTACGGTCTTTACTATTCTATGCAGACAGGTTATTTTAATCTCAATATTTTGTTCAGCAAACAAGGAAAACTGAGTAAAGTATGAAAAATCAAGTTATTATTTTTCACCATGAAAATTAGATTATATTGTTTCATAAATAATGTCAATTCCTCTTAAAAAGGCAATCCCAACAAAAGTCTGAGTGAAAGCCATTGATTCAGTCTGCATTGTTTGGTGTTTGTTCTTTAATTGTAAAATTAATGTGTTATTAGGTCCTGCATCCTTCAGCATTTTTATTAGATAGAATTGCTGATAAATATCTCTGCTTTTCAGGGGAAAGTTGAAGAAGCTCTAAGGGCCTTTGAAGCATTAGTGAATCAATATCCACAAAGTCCTCGAGCAAGATACGGGAAAGCACAGGTACTTAAAAAAAAGTGATAGGTGTTGAAAAAAGCTAAATTAAACATTTTGTTTTACCAGTAGTTATAAACACTATGTGGAATTAATTTATAAATTTATGCTGGTTTTGTAGGTAAAAAAAAGAATCGTGATCTGTCATATCTATCTCTTCAGTCAACTGTCCTTCCTCAATTGCTTTGGCAGCTTTTGTGGAACTTCAGTGGGAAGTACTGTAAATAACAAAAAAAATAAGGTACATCCTGTAGATCTCAGGAGAGCTGTGAGGTGAATGGCAAGAGATAAATACCGACTAATGGCCCAGTGCAGGAACAACAGGCAGAGCCTACCTGTTACATACTATTTGTTGTAGCTGGGAAATCAGCATGTGTGTCAGCCTGGGATAAATGCTGCTTTTTGCTCTAGTGGGAATAGAGAAGAGGATTTGGAGTTTTTAGAGAGAAAGAGTTAAGGGATAAAGAGCACAAATTCTCAGGCAGTGAGGCTTAATTAGCTTTACTTGTAGAGTGAGTTATATTTCAGGTGTTTCCCTTCAAAAACAATACTAAAAAAACCCAACCAAAACCCAGAAGGCATCAGAAAATAATCTCTGCATTTATAATACTTTTAGTCTGTGTTGAGATGTCTCAAAAGGGAATAGTAGTAGGATAATCCTGCTGCACTAGGAGTAATAAAAAACTCCTTGAAGTCATATTAATCAGGATAAAAAAGTGAAGCCCTCACTGCAGGAAGGAATGGTGCTGTTAGACAATTGATGCGGACCTTGGAGTCACAACCAGTCTCCACTTGGTTAATAATAGTCATGCTAAAATAATAGTCATGATGTGATTATCGAAAAATCTATCACACAGGCACTTGATAGAGAGCAGACCAAATGCTTCAGTGCTCTCTGTGGTGACAGTTTGTTGAACACTTTGCCTTTTTACAGTAGGAGACAGCTTTGTTCATACACATGATGAACTTACCTCTGTTAAGTTACACTTTTAATATTTACCAATTTATACAAATCATATTTAATAGAATATGCTTCCCGCCTCCTCAATGGCTTTAGGGAGAAGTGCAGATCGCTGCAGGCAGTTGTGAAATTTATTCTCATTCAGAATTCCCATCTCAGTGACCCAACTTCATTTGTCCATTTACAGCAATTTGTAGCTGCCTACTGCTACTTTAGTAATCCATGAAAGGTCAATACAGACCAAGATCTGAAGAGATAATTAGGTGCATTTCCTGGGAGTGTGTAAAAACAATAATAAATTCGTTTTCTGTAGCCTTTGAAGGTTCATACTAGTCATTTTGCTGAACAGTCATATTAATATTATCAATGGCAATTTTATTGAACCCAGTATGTGTAAGTTTAAGCTGTTTGAAGGAAGAGGAAAACCATGGGCTACAGACAGATGAATTATTCTTAACATTTGCATTGTAACACAGATTTATTTTTAAATGGGGATTCATACCAACAAAATTCATTTAAATTTGCTACTTCTCATCACTAACTAAAAGTAAAACTGCAAATGATAAAGTTAAAGGCCTTGAAGGTTAAAGCTAAAGAAGATCAAGAATTCACCACAAAAGTGTAGTTCTCCTTTTCTTTGAAGAACAAAACAGCATTACATGCTAATTTTGTAGATTCAATTTTTAATAAGACATGAGGATTGATTTGTTCTGGATCCTTTAATGGCTTTAAAAGGCAGCTGTTTCCCAAAAAAACCTGCAAATTATTTAATTGTTGGTGTGTTTTTCAGAAATATGAGCAATTGTTTATTTGCTGTCTGAATTACACATGAGCCAGATAAAATGATACTCTACAGAATTCTTAACATCTTTAGAGCTGGAAAGAACCATGGATAAATTTTTAATCTCCTTATATGATTTATACTGGTGGAGTTATGCAGTGCTGACAATTCTTGCTTCTTTGTTATATTTCTGGAGTATTCTTTGCCCTGCAATACCTTTAAAAAAAGGATAAATAAATTTCCTAGTGAATGTACATCAGAAAAAATAAGTTATTGCTTTAAACTGATTTCTGAAGTTGTCTCTGAAAGCTGCTTGATGAACTGTTTGTCTGAATACCCATATTTTTTTGGTATTTCCAATACTAAGTTTTAAAACAACTCAAGGAAAAAACTAAAGGACAGAAGTGCAAAAAGATTTCAGATACTTGTTATAACATATAGAGAAAACAGAGGTGAAGCAATTTAATTTAATGTGTGCATCTTTGATGCAACAGTGAATTTAAATAGACCAACAACAACTTCTGCACCATCATGCTTGCAATACATGCTCCATGACTCTTGTCTTAAGAACAAACATAAGCCAATAAATTTAGAAATATTTGAGAAAAATGCATTAAACATGTGAAAATACATACATTTCTATAAACAATTAAAAGTAAGGCTTTAAAAATTCTGCATTTGAGACATAGTCTTTTTCAGCTATGGAAGCAAAGTATGAACATGCCTTACCAGAGGTGAGATCAGTCATAGCTTCTGTTAGATTCACTGAAGCTGTAATTTCACTGTAGAGAGCTCATATTTCCTTTGGTCTGCTTCTGAATTTGATGCACAAATTTATGTTTTGAAGGAGTAGCAGAGTACATATTCTATCAATGTATGGAAGGCAAAAGGCAATTCCTAATTCATTTTGCAATAAAGAGTGTAAACAAATGTGTCAGAATAGATAAAAATGTTTGTTGGTGTGTTTTGACCCATGTATTGCTTTCAAAGTAAGGCTTAGTATACAAATAGTCCATGGGCAAAATTTTGCATTTCTCCTATGTTATTAAAACAGATTGCTTCATCTGGTTTTGAAAGCAGGGATTATGAATTCTACAAATATTAATCAAAAATCTGTGTTAATCTATGTTTTAGGTGCAAATTTTCTCATCCTTCTCCTTTCAAATAATCTATAGGTAACAAGATTTAATGGTAGTTCTAGTGTGCTTTGCCATAAAGCAGAATCCATATTCTAACAATTGCATAATTTCCTGGTAAGAAAATAGTTGGTTTTAAGACTAATGGGTTATAATGGTTTTGTTATTGTTTCTAGTCTGAAGATGACTTAGCTGAGAAAATGAGGAGCAATGAGATGCTGCAACAAGCTATCAACACCTATGATGAGGTGGTTAGTCTGCCAAATGTCCCTTCAGACCTGATAAAACTGAGCTTGAAGCGAGAAGCAGACAGGCAGCAGTTCCTTGGTAAGTTTTGAGGATGGTATAAAAATGTTATTTGGTGGTATAAAAGTGTTATTTCTGCACTGTGAAGGGTCCTCCACAAGAGGCTGCCATAGCACTGTGTGATTGCAGTGATTCTCTGAGATATTCTTGCTACACTCTCAGTGACACCCAGGCAGCTGAATGTGCTCCTGTCTGCTCAAGTTTTTCCAGGTTCTCCTTGATTGTCAGTGAAAGTGAATCACTTGCCTCTGATTTGTGTTTCCTTTGATGCTGTGTAAACATCTTACTACTGTTTCTTATATCTGCACTGGTAATTAAGTCTTGTTCAATCAAATCAGGTCGCATGAGGGGCTCCCTGGTGACTCTACAGAAATTAGTTCAGCTGTTTCCCAGTGAGACTTCATTCAAGAATGACCTTGGTGTTGGTTACCTCTTGATAGGAGATAACAGCAATGCTAAGAAAGTGTATGAAGAGGTGAGTTTCCATTCCAGCCAAGGAAAATTGCTATTTACATTCCTATGTTCATTTGAAAGATTGATTGATTCTAACTTTTTTATATTGTTAGACATGTCACATGAGAGATTTTTGAAGGGTTAATACAGATATAAGTTTTTTTCCTAATGCGGTTCTCCTCTAATTTTAATTTATTTTTCCTGATACTGTCATGCCATCCTCTCATTGGCAGAGAAATGCAGGTTATTTCCATATGCTTAATAATAAAAATCTTCTATCTTCTGGTAATCAGGTCTGGAATATATTGACGACACATCTAGGTGTGTTGTATGTAACATTTAATACTGAATGCATACTATAAAAGTGATAACCAATCTTCAAGACAAGGGAAGGAGAAGTAAGCCAGTTTATTTACAGGAAGAGCATTTCTAACCATGTAATCAAGTAGATCAGTTCTCACAAATCTATTTTACCTTAGTTTTTTCATCCTTTTATAAGTAGCTTAAAATCTGCTTTTCTTTCATGATGTTTGTAGTGTGGACAATTCACTGGATTTATATTTCTGCCTTATACTGTGGTTATCTGGCTGGGGGAACTTCACTGCCAGGAAAAGCCACTCTGCTCCTGTGATCTAGAAACCCTGTTAACATCTGGAAGCTGTCTGACAGATGTGGAGTCTGACATCATTGGTAGAGCACAAATCATAACACCTGACCAGGAATGGTCCTGTTGATGTTGGCACGCTCGTGGTGCTTGCTAATTGTCTGGTTAGGGAGGCTGGAAAGGGATCAGCAGGGTTAGTGCCACCTCCTGAGAATAAAGGCTCAGTTTTCCATCCCCCACATCTGGGGGGCTGAAGAGATTCTCATCTCTGATAGCTTCTGAAAGAGAAGGATGATGTTCAACCACATGGTGGGAAGCAGAAGCCAAACACTAGGAGTACCATTTTTTTTCCTCAAGCTCCTCTGGTAGTCTCAGATGTTGCCAGAATAATGTTTGCTTTGCTACTTTGGCTACTTTTTAGGTCCTTCCATAAAACATTTCTGTCCAATAATTTTTGGCTTGCTGTCAAAATTTCTCAGAGGATTGGAAATATTGGCTTTTAAAAGTAGAATTTATTAAACAAACCTGCTACTCAAGCTGCAAGGAATTTGAGAAAACAAAGCCATACTCCTCTTGGGCAAGATTTTCCCATGCAATTATTCAGTGTTTTGTTGCACACAACATATTTGCTAGAATTTCTCAATAATCACAGGTATTTTTATACATGGAGGAAGGTCATGAATTTGCTATATAATTACTTTGATACTGAGTTTTATATACTTCAGAAGAAATACATAGGGCTCTGATGAAGAATAGATATACAACTGGTGTGCTTTTAACATATTGTTTTCCATTCTTCTTTATCCAGTGTAACTATTCTATTTTATAGTTCACTAACACTAAAATAGAATAGAGCAGAGTGATGTTCTGTCGTTGTAAAAGGAGGAGAAATATTTTTGTTTTTTTTTTAAAGATTTGGATTCATCTTTTTAGAAAATCATGGTGGGTTTGTCTGTATTTTAGGTATTACTCAGGCTGAATTCCAACACAATAATGTAATTTTTTATTGCAGTTCAGGATAAGTTTGCACTAAGGATTTTTAAAATAATACCCAAAGAAACAGGGAGAATCTCATGTGTGTCTACTTTGGTTCTTGGTTCTACTTGCATGATTTTGGGCAGATTGCTTAGGGGCTGCATGGCCTGCTCTGGAGTGCTTTGCTCAGCTGTTGCAAGGCATATTTATAAAGTGCTTGCATTTCAGCTCCTACCATAGGTGCTCAGATTCTCTGCATGGTAGAGAAAGGGGCAAACTGAATAGTGGCTCTGAGGGCCTCATGGAGAAGTCTTGCTCTTCCCATGATTTTTTAAAAAGCTGAGAAACTTCTGCAGTGTGACTAACTCCTTCTCACTTGTGTAATCTTTTGATACAAAAATGTTAAGAGAGCACAGACAAGAGCATGAACTCATTGCTGCAAAGTAGATACCTCCAATATTTATGAATTCTGTGTTCTGTTTCCCAATGTAAGGTTGTTCATACATTTTATTCAAGTGTTCTTTAATGCAGAAGGGACAGGCATCTTAGACTTCAGTACACATTTTCAGGAGAGCATTCCCCTTATTCAACTCAAAGTCTCAGCTTTTTGTTGATTTCCCTCTAGCCTTATTCATGGTTGACTAAATTCCTGTGTATGTGGTACTTGTTTCTGCTGCTCAGGAAAATTCCCAAGTAGTTAAACACTCTTCTCTGTGGAGGAACTTTAACTCCAAGTTTCCCATTCCCTGGGAAGCTGCTAGATTCATGGGCAAAATCTTTGCTTCCTGGTGTAGCATTTCAATCTCCATTCAGTGTTACTGATCTGTGTTAAGCATGCACTGAGCACATGGAACCAGATGAACTCTGCACAGGTACTGTTCCCTACATGGGATCACAGTACATGCCATTTCAGATCAGCCATTTCAGATGCAAACCCAGGCTTGCATAATCTCCAAGGAATTGAATAGAAGCCCAGGGAATCCTAGAAGATGAAAACTTTCTGCTATGCTTTGCATTTAATAGCCAGTTTACATATTTGCCTGTCAATTCTTATTTTTCTTTCTAAATTTGTTACATCTGAGCAGCTTATTTTAAAAGTCTTTAATATATGTTTCTTCTTTTAGCTGCAGAAGCAATGTGTATAAACACTGAACTTCAGACCAAGAGAGTTTTTTTGCTTCCAACTGTAGTGTGGTATAGTATAACTTGCCCAAAATGCACTTTTCTAGTTTCTGTTTGCCAGAATTTTTTGCTGAACCACAGATGGAAAATAGTGTCCAGCTGGAGAGGATCTCAGTTTTGCCTCTAATATTAAATAATTTTCTTTTGAATTCACTTAGGGACATGGAAACATAATGTTAAGTATAATCCTAGTAGAATTCAGAACTATTTCTGTTTTCAAAGAGAGCATAACTTTAAAAGTAGTTCTGGTAGAATTAGAACTATTTTTGGTTCAAGCATCCACAGATTATTAAAAAACACAGCAAAAGACAACATTTTAAGACTGGTTACTCAGCCAATAGCTCTTTTTCTGCCTCCTTGCTGGGGCATGTGTGCATGGTTCAGTGCAGCATTATAGAGACAGGCTTAAGCCAGCTCTGATTGAGCTATCTCAGGTACCAAAACCAGAATATCCACATTAACACAGTACTCTGCCATGGCTAATTAGTATCTGATAGCCCCAGAGGTTAATTTCTATATTCATGATTAATATTTAATGGCCTATGAGCAGTTTAGTAAAACTTATTTCTAAACATAATTAATATTGCACACAGCAACAGCAACAGAGTAATACAATTTACATTAAATACTTCCAGTGTAATTTCTGCTGATTGTATCTCTTTGCTTCTCTTTAGGGGCCCTGAATGTAGATCATTCCTTAATGCAACTCGGCATAGTTTAAATGAACCGTAATACAGAAAATTCTATTCTGTCTTAATTAATCAGATAGCTTTATCCTATAGTTAAAGAAACTGTAACGAAATTATGTGGCTAATAAATATTTCTGTCAGTCATTTCATTTCACCCTGCAGGTACAGATTCTTGGATCAAAATAATTATACACAGAATCCTGTAGTCAAAAGGCATAAGATGCAGAAGGTGGTAGTGTAGTCTTATCCTAGGGATCAAGCTCATCCTTACTATGGTACTTTTTCCTAATAATGCCTCATACTATGGACTTCCAATTGATTCTCAAATTGTTTGTTCCTTCATAATAAGTAATTTCTGTGAAATGTTGCTATTTTTAACTCATAACATTTTGTACCTTCATGGCTGTGATTTTTGGTTTTGCTTGGATGTAGTTGGTGTGTTTAAGATTTGAGAAAAGAAAGAAGTTGGTCCTGAAAATGTCTTATGATTTTGCTTGTAATTATTTTGATTGAAAAGTGATGTCAGACAGTGACTGGAAAGGGCAGAGGGAAATAACTATAATGTATGCAGGCATTTTATCCCCAGCATAAGTTTAGTAGCTTCAAAAATGGATTTAGGCAAGATAAATTGCTCATCTGTCTGTTGTTTTGCATTTACCAGCTGTCTAGACATTCAGTGGATATCAGCTTCTGTAATTCCACTGCTGGCCAGGCTCCTGTGATGATCCTCACAGGCTGAGGGTCTATCTTGATAAAACTGTCTACCCTTATTTTAAGGAAAGAAGAGATGTGAAACAGATTAACTTAACCATGTAATTGATATTGCATAGAGCTACGAATTATATTGGATATGTACATCATAGAAATGCTGAGCTGGAAGTAGATCAAGACATTTGCTCTAATTTTTGCCCTTGGCTGAGGAAGACAAATGCACTTAAATTATCTGACTGGTGTCGGGGGTGCATATTTCAGAATTCAGGTTGGCAGCTTCACACTTCCTTCCCCTGAAACACTGCCCCATACACTGATCCTTCCCTACATCTGTCCCTGTACTCACAAATCCTTCTCTTCCACAGTCCCCATGAAATATCCATCTCTGGACATGTGCCCATGAGTTTCCCTTTTCTGCAGAATTAAGCCAGTTTGTAAACTCAGATACGATCTGAATCTTGTTGAGGGTACAAAATCTTTTAGCTGAATTTAGCATGCTTGGTCTTGGTCAAAGAGTGCAGCACACAACTACACAAGAATAATGTGTGCTTTCACATTGAGTCACTAGTGCAGTAGACTTTTTATTACCTTCTTTCCCATGGCCAGAAAAGTGCACAGTGTTCCAGAGAGTGCTCCAGTTCACCACTGTGCTGGCAGTGCCCTTGGTGTTCCAGAGCTTTCACATCCCCATCTCATGATGCTGGCATTACATTGCAGCTTCTTTCTGAATTGTGGTCATCATGTTTCACATAATTTCTCTTGCAAAAACTAGTTTGCTAACACTGGAAATCTAATTTAAAACTATTTTAGGTATGTTTCTGCTGCAGATTCTTTCAAGAGTAGCTGCTTTCCTTCTGATTATTCCAACCTAGAATAAGTAACTTAAGTGTTGATAGTGGGTTTAATTCTGTAATGAAACATGCTATAACTCAAGAGAGAAGTGTAGAAAAGGACAAGTGAAAAATAAAGTAATTTCTGTGGAAATAATTTTACTTCTGAGACTTCAAAGTTTGGTTTGTCTGGAGAGAGCGCAAAAGTGAACGAGGAAAAGAAAGCACAGACAAGCCAAGGGTTTACCTGAGAATCTGTAATGGAAGAAAATACAATTGCATTACTGAACAGTATTATGTACACAGATTTGTTAATTTGCATGGATTCATATAGGTGTATTTAATCAATTTTCTCTCAAACAGGTTCTAAGTCTGGCTCCAAATGATGGCTTTGCCAAAGTACATTATGGCTTCATCCTGAAAGCAGAAAACAAGATAGCAGAGAGCATACCTTATCTACAGGTACTTTTTCACCCACAGTAAATGTTTTACCAGCAAACAGTAGAATTGGAATATATAAAATGTGTCAGACTAGAAGTGTGCTAATTACAAATCACTGCTTAAACTATTTGTTGGAGTTATACTGGTGTATCACTGCTTATGAACTGGAACAAATTTGTACATTGAAAATCATCAATTCTTAAACATCAAGTGTTCGTTTTATTAATGATTAACCTGAAGTACAGAGCTCTGAGCCTCAAATTCTTTGAGGTTGGTAGTATGCTGCAAACCTAAGAGTCTTGAAAGATCCAGAGAAGCCTTATGTATACTTCTGGGTGTTTGGGAAGAAATACTACAAAATAAAACCTTGGTCCAGCTTTATAAAATGCTTGTGTAAATGTTTATAGGGTCAGGGACAAGTATCCATCTCTGAATATGCCTCTGTCTTAGAGGGATTGAAGGGAGAGGTTGTGGGATTTGGAAAACTGGTAACATTTCTCAATGACTTTCTACTTACATATTGTATTTATTCAGCTCAAATTCCAGGTTACCATGGTGGTGACATTTTTTACCTAGTTTCATAGCCTGTCTCTTGCATAGGATTCACAGATTATTTACAGCAATCAAATGAACTCTTTTAGAAGTCCTCTAAGTTTTCTTATAAGTTTCATATTTATTTATTTGTTTGTTTGTTTGTTTGTTTATGTAATTGTTAGGAAGGACTGGAGTCTGGTGACCCTGGCACAGATGATGGACGTTTTTATTTTCATCTGGGTGATGCGTTACAGAGAATGGGAGACAAAGAGGTACTGTTTAACCTGTTCTTGCTTTAAAATCTAAATCTGTGAGTGGCTGCAGAATCCAGGAAAGCATTTAATGATGGGTTTATTGTTGAAAACAAGAGTAGTTTGATTGCAACAACAATCCAGCCTGTGTGTGTAGAAGTCAAGATGATCAACAGCAAAAAATCCATTTGTAGGCATTACAGTACAATCTCGTAGCATCCCTTGCTTTAGATTTAACTGAGAATGTTTAAGCTGGCATAGGGCAGCTTCAAACAAGGGACTAAAAATTTACAAAAATTTTAACTGTTTCTAGAAACTGTGTTCTGCTTATATCACTTACAACACGGATTTTAATGAGTTAAAATAATCAGTTACTTGTATTTTACTGTATAGAAGTTCTTGTCTAACACTGTTTTGTAAATCTTCCTTAATTTCCAAGGAAAAAGCACCAATGTTTATGAGATAAAAGAGGATCATGAGAGGACTGAATGTGTGGGCTGAGTTATGAATTTTTTTCAATAACTAAATTAGCAAATCAATCAGGAAAACAGAAATTTGTACTATGTATCTGTTGAGAGCCGAACGAAAACAAACATATAATGCTAGAAGCCATAAGAGTTTCTCTTTTGTTTATTTGAAATCAAATTATACCTAAAAGTGAAATTTAAGTATGTGACTTTCCACTATTGTCGTGGCAGGGGAGCAAAGGACCTTTTCTGAAGACTCTGATTAGTCATGGACTTTAAAAGGAGCATGAATTTAAAAACAACAGCAAAAAAAATCCAATTCCTAGGTGGGAAATATGAAGAGAATAAGCATTAAAAATCTGAGTAGAAATAGCCATGAAAATCACTGCTTTTTAATTACTTACTTAGTAATGTAAGTAATAATTAATACCTTAAAAACTGTAAAATTAATACCTAAAAACTGTAAAAATATGAATACCTAATTATTAATAATTAATACCTTAAAGCTGTTAAATTAATATTAATACCTAAAAACTGTTAAAAATGCTGACCCCTTTAGTGCTGTGGCCCAGTCAGGAGGTGCTTCTCCAGTATGAACTGCAGACAAGTGGGCTGAAGCCACTGTATGTGATCTTTCTCAAGTCTAGTTCATCAGTTTACCTTTTTTTTAAATAATTCATGGAACTTTTATTACAATACTTTATACATACAGTAGATCTAGAATGTAATATCTGAATTTTAAGCTAGATTACCTTCCCTCAATACTCTTCCAATGACTTTTTTTAAATTGTTCATTTATAAGTGAGAATTAGTTTACTTCATTTTACTTAGAAACATATGCACACACAGAGTCTGCTTTCACACTCTATCTGACTCTGTCTCCTTCTCTCAAATTCCCTGTACATTTCCATGGGACACTTCTGGGTTGAGTTGCTGAGCCTGGAACATCCCATTGCCATTTGTTTGAATAAAGATACCACACAGATGTAATTAATGTACAGCATCTCTAACTCCAGGATTATTATGTGTTAATGTTTATGGAGTTAATGGCCAAATCTGCTGTAGAAAAAGTTTAATTAATGACAAATGAACTTCTTGGGATAGAGGAGACTTCTAAATTTATCAATGGAAAGTCCATTGTTCAGCTAAATTTTCCTCACTGACCTTGCTAGATTTGCTGAATTTCAAGATTTAATCAAGGAAACCAATCAATATTTAAGTTAGATGTGAAATTGTTATCACTGGAGGTTTGTTGAAGGGAGATATTCATCTATTAGAGCTAAATTAGGAATTATGAATGTGGCCTTGGGAAATGTGAGGGGAGCAGTGTTGAGTATGCCCTTTCCAACTATAATTTGATAAAACGCCATGTTGGCTTAAGAAAAGAGAAGTTAAAACCTAGAAGTTGTTACACAACAAAGCACTCTTCACATAGATTGGATAAACTGAGTGCATCTCCAACAGTTTCTCTCCTGGAAAGGAGAGCTACACTGTTGTAGCTGTCCATGTTCCCCTGCCAAGACCTGCATGAGAAAAGAAATCTTTCACTAAGTCTTGGGAAAGGATGAGTGAGGCAGCCTAACCCTACTCCATCCTGATAAAGGCAATTTCTTTAGCACAATTCTTCTAATAAATAAAAAATAATTGTGTTATACGTTGTAATTATAGCTAATGTATCTTAAACAGCAGCAACATTCATACTCATCACTCAGGGGCTGAAACAAATAATTCATTCCCCTTATCATTTGGGCTAACTCCAGACATTGCAATTGATTGGAGGCAGTCAGCATGAACCATCGCTTGATATCTCACTGGTATTTTAACAATTGGGGGAACAAATGTTATAAATCCTAATGCTTCCATTTCAGACAGTTAACCAAGATAACATCAACATTTAAATATATGCTGTGTATTACCTTATTATATTTTTGACCCGTGCACAATTTTACTGAGCTTCTCTAGGCAAAAAAAGATGATAGTTTATAAATGATCTGCTGTTATTCTGTTCATCCACACTATTTTTGTGTACTTCAAGTAAATACTGTAGAGCAACAATGTATTGCAGACTTTGCTCCATACTTTGGGAGACTTATAAAGATCAGAGTACAACAATTTTCAAAAACTTGAAGAAAGTTTACAAACTCTCAGTGAGGACTTTGGCCAGTTGTTCAAGGCAGGGATTGCCACCTGCCTCAGTCCCTCGGCTCTGGAATGATTGTTCTCATATTTCCCTACTTAGCTGTCTTGGGTTTTTTTTTTTAGTTTTTGGTGGGGGTTTTTTAGTTTGGTTTTTTTTGGGGGGGGGGGTTGGGGGAAGGGTGTTTATTTTTTTGTTTATTGGAGGATTTTTTACAATTATGTTGTCTGAACTATTGCAGCTGTAGCAGCAATGCTGGGCAGGAAGGAGGCAGCTCTGTATAACTTTCTCTGCGTGTGGTTTCTCACAGTACTACAAATGCTGGATGTTTTTTTTCCAAGCATCTCATTTTCTTGCTTTGCTTTTTTTGCTGCTATGCAGGGGTAAAACAAGTTGTGTAAAGGGAGAGTAAAGACAAAAAAAGGTCCGGTATTAATTTCAGCAGGTTTCTGTCGTGTGATCAGTTAGGGTGAGATGAAAAATATTTGTAGAAACTCAAGTGCATGTAAGTATTAGATTATTAACACTTTAAGTCATCATTGTTTTCATCATCACAGCATCTCCACTGGCAGCAGAAGACAGTCATCTTTCACATGTAGGCAGAAGATTGAAACAGAGAAAATGCAATTGAGTAAGATGAGAAACAATTGGATATTCCAAGTCCAAGGGCATGAATTATCAGCCTGTATTTGATGTGAATGGTTGTGAGAAGATTATCCTGTTTTGTTAACGTTGAACTGGACTCTCTTGGCCAACTGATCTAATTTGTCATTTGGGTTTTTTTGTTTGTGGTTTTTTTTTCCTAAAGTATTCATTAGTACATTTTATTGAAAGAATAACCCCAACATCTGAAGAGACAGTCTCTGTCTTGCAAGGAAATGTTACTTTTTTCCTGTAGGAGCTTGGCTGATGTGAGTTTGATTGTTTACAACTGCAATGTTTTAGGCATACAAGTGGTATGAGCTTGGGTACCAAAGAGGTCACTTTGCATCAGTTTGGCAGCGCTCCCTCTACAATGTCAAGGGACTGAAGGCTCAGCCTTGGTGGACAGCAAGGGAAACTGGATATACAGAACTGGTGAAGGTAAGGCTTCATTATACTTTTGTTTTTATTAAAATTGAAGCTATAATTTCAGTTATTAAGCAGAGAAAACGCTAATCAATAAGGTCAGAACTACTGACTGTGAATTCCAGACAGAGCTGTCAGACTGAGCACAAGAATTAAATAAGATGCTATAAAATAAGCTTAGACATTTTCAAATTTGAGAATGGGAACAGGCTGGCTGAAATTATTAATAAATACAAAATTTGCATGGTAGACAAATGTAACATCTCAAGTGGAAAATGACAGCACAATTTGGTAATGTCTAGAATACCCATTGTGAATTTTTAATTAGTCAGGAAAGGCTGTGCTTTTGAGCCCTTTTCTAATATTTAGTGACTATAGAAGCTTTTAATTGCATGAGAGAAACAAGTGTAGGTTCCCAGTGATGGATTTAACAAAAGATAATAATGCAGAATTTAAATTCTTTAAAAGGTTTTTGTCTATTTAATGCATGCAAGTAGTGTGGTTATTGTTCATAACAGTAGCTTTTATTTCCAAATTTACATTGTTTTTTATTAATTTACTATAATTCTAATAATAATTCATAAAAATTTAGGAAGACCCTTTTTTCCTGTATGTTTCAATTATTGGTGTGTCATTTAGAGAATCCACTATGATAAATTATTTAAACCCAAAAAAGTATATTTGTAAGGAACAAACTCCTTCAGAGTGGTTGTTTCTTTATACTTAGTTACATAGCATGTTTAAAAAAAACACTGTGGAAAGATGGTTATTTAAAAAAAATAAAAGTAGTTTAAAAAGGAAGATTGCTCTTTGTTATGGTTTTGATGGCAACAAAAATAAAGCTAGAGATTTAGATTAAAGTGGGATTCTCCAATGTGATCTCAGCCACACCAAAAAGCAGTGAAATGTTCTCATATTGAATTAATTCTTGAGGTATGTGTGGAATGGATGCTTCTTGCCATAAAAGATATGGAGAAACTGGGAACTTCTTAATATGTTTCTGTCAAACAAAAAGGAAGTAGGAATATTATTTGACTAGTGTCTTAGAGCTACATGCAGTGTTGTTTTACAGTTCCTTACATGTAAACCTTTCAAATTCCTATGTCTCAGAACGTAATGATCCATTCACCCTTGGCATGAGTCAGCTTTGAAGGGTGAAAGAATTCACTTGATGTTATAAAATGGACAGAGCTTCACCTTGAAGGTTTTTTTCAGGTGAATCAGGTCATATATGAAGATCTTGGTTTGGATCAGCATCTTGAGTGGCTTCTAGAAGAGCTGCTCAGAAAACCAGCAAGGATAAAAGTTCACCCCAGACCTCCACAGTACAACTGCCTCTCTGGAATTCAATAATACCTTTTCATTTGGTGGTACACGTTTTGGCTGTTTTATTAGCAATATGTCAGTGAATCTAGATTAAATTGTCACTGGTAAATTGCTTCTACAGGTATCATAATTTGGGAGCAGTAAGGTCTTTAAAACAACACTCACAGTTTAAAGTATAAAGCCAAAATGTAGTTATTTGCGTCAGGACAAATATTTGTATTGTTGTGTTTTTTGTAACTCAAGAAAATACTTGAAGTTCTGAAAGAAAGCAGGTTCAATTCTAATTACATACAATGCTGTAAGCAAGCAAGACTAGAGGTAGTATTCTTCAGGAAGCAGCAAAACATTATTGATGACATTAGTTTTCTAATTTCTGAAGTACTCCAACTTCTGTACATGGTTTAGTTGAAATAATTATTTCCCCTTCTCACAAAGCAGAAACCAATCAACAGTTAGTTCCTACTGCTTCATTTCATAACATTTCTCTTTGGTCTGTGTGGGAAATTCTTCCAGATACCATGGTAGAATTCAATATGTATATATACTGTACAAACTGGTATATACTGTGTACACTGATATATACTGTACACAGCACTGGAGGCCCTGACCTCTCTGAGTTTCACTACTTGTTACATAGGAATGAACTATTTTTAAACCAATAACTTGGTATCTTAATAATGCTAAATGAGCATTTATATGGGGCTGGAGCAATAGTAATGCTGAACTCTCTTTGGTTCATTCCATTTACCAGCACAGCTGTGGTCAGTGGCATCTTACAGCACAGACCTGGCTTGATTTTCTTATAAAGGGTCATCTAGTTTCTTGGGCCTAGAGATGAAGATGTGAATTTTGATGCTACTTTGCTTTTTCCACAGAAAGCCTAAAGAGAAAATTGTCTTTTTACAGTATTCTCAGTTTAATAATTTCCTTCTGAGGGGCATTCAGCTTGACTAGCTGTAATCATACATATTGAGACATACTGTCCATGCTAGTGGCATTGTTTGCAAGTGAAAAAAAAGGGTATTTCCACAGGATGATTCATTTTTACAATGCTAAGTAACTGTCTAAACATGGCATGTCTCCTTTTAACTCCATGGTGTTAACTGTCCTACTGCTTTAATTAAAAAATGGGTCCTGACGCTTAACTTCCTGGTGGGTAAGGTTAAAAAAAGACAATCTCCTACTTTATCTCTTTTAATATTACCTGGTTGCCTGGATGTCTTAAGGAAGAGGGGTTTGGGCTGGGTTTTTTGTGGGGGCAAGGAGGCGGGGAAGACTGAGAATCTCAGTAATACTTATCAAGACGTTGTAGATCTTAATTAGTGGAACTGTGCTGAAGGCAAGTTTTGAATCTCTCTGCACTTCACTGAGGCTTAATGTTTTTCCTTGAAAGAACAGGGAGAGGCACCTGATTTCTCAGGGAGAAGAAAATATAAACCTTTATATTAGGAAGGGTGTGGTGAGTGAGTTATGTAGAGATGTTCTACTAATGTTTCTGATGTACAGGCATTTTAGGCCTTTGGATCTGGGAATTCAAGAAACTGTCTTCCTCTTTTGACCTCAATTGAAAGGAAACTTTACTTTCATCTTTGACAACCCATCCTTTTCCCTTGGAATGATTAGCTTTCCTCAGCCAGTCTGAGTCATTGCATCTTTCTCCAGTACCTTCTGTAGAACCTCATTTATAGCATTATTCTATTCTGGTGCTCATTAAAAAAATAATAAAAGAGATACAATGATGTTGGATCCTAGAGACTTTCCACTGGTCTGAAATTAATATGTAGGCAATGACTTAATTAATTTTGTCCTTTCTGCATGTTGTGTCCTTTGACATTTGGAAAGGACCCAGACAATGCTTTGCCAATAATTTACTACAATTTACTGATGGATTAAAGTAGATCTTGTATTTTGCTTTTCTCTGATGGCTTAGATTTTATTATATAAACTTTCAAGTGCATCAAGAAAAGTGCAGAAAGACAGTGAAAGTATTGGCAACAGAGCATATCTTTATAGTTTTCCATAGGCTGACAGCTGGGCCTTAATGGTTTTGGTAATAATAGCTAAACATTCATAGGCAAGGGAGAAATTTAATTGAAATGTGTACTTAAAGTGTGGTTGGATGCTTTAAGGGGAGCCTTGTGTTGAAAAGAGCAAAGATGATGCATACAAGTGCTGATGTTGGAGCTCTGTGGGTGATTGGATGGGTGCAAGGAATCTATTTTGAACAGTTTAAAACACTGCCCCCCTTGCTTGGAGGTTATCAGCGTTACCCAGTGGAGATGTGGTAACTGATTGTGAATGCTTTCCTATTCTGTTCCATAACAAAGTGAAGTACATTAAACTCTTCACCACGATTTTATTTTATAGTTCAGTGAATTAAAATGGATGTGTGGTCAGTAGTTATGCCTCACATGAGGGGTAGCCACCTCTTAATCTCTTCCTGTGTCATTTATAACCACATTTTGAAAGGGTTTGACAGAGTAAGGATACTTTCAATGTAATAGTCTCATATAAAAACCTCCCATATTAAACAATCCCTATTTAAATAAAATCTACATTATTGCCAGATGTACAGCAACTGTAAACTTCAATTGTTATTAGAAACTGTGTTTAAAAAGCCATATGAAGGTTTATGGGAATCAGCTGCTAGCAAACAAGTACATATGCTCCCAGTGCTTGTTGCCTCCTGATTTTTCAGCTGTAATCAGGATACTGCATTGAATTTAATACTAATTTTTTGCTCTAACCTGGAGCTTGAATCCTTTCATATCATGGAGGCATAAGTACATTTAACTTTTTTTCCTGCAGATACCAATTCTTAGATCAGGAGCTGTAAGTCCAAGTCCTGGACTTAAACATGTTTGAATGTTTTTTGTGTTCTTACTGTTCAAGATATCCCTGAGAGGCTGCATGGTGTTTGAACTCCCCACTTTATTTCTCCCAGGAGTTTTCTGTTGGTCAATATGAAGAACTGTCAGTGTGTTTTACAGATGGGGGTCTGTGTTTTCAGGACAGAAACCCTATTGATATCTGAGCAATTTATGTCTAAAACCATTGAGGATTTAGCTCTAAATTGATGGGGGGTATTCAAATAAATTTGTATCTAACATGTTGGGGAGGGAGCCTTTAAACACAAGGACAAACAGTCACCTTTATAGGTTAGCCTTCAACCTGTGGCACTTGAGGGACAGTAGAGGGGACAGAGCAGCTGTTGCCTACAATGCCTTGGACCACCAGTGCTCTTCATGTGTCATCTTGTCTGCATGGATGAATGCTCCCTCTTACCTTTTTTCAGCTGAGGAAGTAGGAGGAGTTTGAGGAAGCACAGAAGAACTTGGAATGTCTTTGAAAGTTTTCCAGTTTTGTTGCTCTATATCACTTTAAATTGGGGCTGGTGTGAGTGTAGGTTATTTTCATCTTTCTCTTCTCCAGCCAGTGCCAAACCAGGTACTCAAGCTGGCATTTCCTTTTGTAGATAGGGCAGTGCTGAATAAGTAGCAGCACTGTTCTCATATACATCTCTGATTAGGTGGAAATTTTCGATCTTTTTCTGTACCCTACACTATTTGGAAAAGTCAGTTTTCCAAAGATATTCAAACAAGTCTTTGCAATTTTACTTAATGCTAGCTGTTAAATGAGTGTTATAGAAACCATCAATGAGGGAGAATAATGTGAATACACTAGGAAAAATAAGCATTCTTCCCCATTTTTTGATAAGCGAGAGAAAAAAACAATTTGTTATGATAGAGATTACTGTAATAACAGAAGTGAAATCCATATTTTCATACATTTTAGCCTAGCTAAAATTGCTCTAGTGGGAGAAAGTAGCTGTATTATAGACGTGTTCTAGGCAAAGTTTGCTTTGTTGAGCCTTTTATGATATAGCAATACAAACCAATTTTGTCAGAGCAACTTTTCCTTTAAGTAAAAAGACCTCAAGTGGAAAATGCAACTGTTTATTTTACATGAGGATGGCTAATAAAGGGGGCACTTATATCACCTAGCTATATCACCTTCTATTCATCATATAAGGAGGTAGTGTGGGAACATACCATAGGTTATTTCAGTGTGAAATGGATTGAAAATGTCTTACAGAAATGCATTGTTCAAGAGCACAAAGGAATAATGAAAACTATTCACCCAAAATAAGGTTTAGTGAGAAAAGTAAGCTGCTGGGAAATTGAAGTTACTTTTACCCAGACCCATTGTTATACTGTGGGTTTTCCATTTATAGTGCTATAACATTAAAATTACTTATTATTGGTAGAATAAAAGGTTTTCTAAGCTATCTGATTTCTCCAAATATAATGTCCCAAGGCAGAAGAGAACAGAAATTTTAATTCTGCTATTTTGTGGGTTTGTATGTATGAAGTATCAGGCAGCTCACACATTCTCAATCATTGTGTCCATAAATGATCACCTGGCATTTCAAGTTGTATGTGACTTTTGCAACAGCATCAACACATGCAAGTGAATCTCAGCACAAGCCTTTTTGAAAGTTTCAGTCATAAACTTCAACTCAAGTGGTATGTTTTAATTTGGCCTCTTTGGCCTGTAATATTGTGCCAACACCTGGAGTTCCAGGTTATGTATGTGGTTTTCCAGTTGCAGGAATGATTCCAGGTCACATGCACATAATTTAGGAAGATCAATACATTTAGCTTGCAATACAAAATGATTACTTAAAGAGCCCTTAGGCTCATCAAAAAGCAAGTCAAAGTGAGGCCTGGTCTGCAAAGAGGCTGGCTATTGTTGAAATCTTACAATCCCAATGTAATTGAATCTGAAGATTTCAAAGTGAAAGTTATTTTTCCTGCCTTAACATGTCAGAAGGGAACAGAATTTAAAGCAACTTGATAATAACGCCAAATGCTTTCTTTTATTGCTTTTAAATATATAAATAAAGCTAATAATGGCAGGAAAAACTAAAAATTATACTAAAGCCAAACACAGTAATTTCTCAGTGCAGTAACATGTCTCTCACAACAGTCCTTAGAGAAAAACTGGAAGCTCATTCGGGATGAGGGTCTTGCTGTGATGGATAAAAAACGAAGCCTCTTCCTGCCTGAAGATGAGAACCTACGGGAGAAAGGAGACTGGAGCCAGTTTACCTTATGGCAACAAGGTAAAGCAGTCTGTATTTCTTGTCTTTCCTCAATTTCATGATCTCAGATTCACATAGTTTAGTAAGGACTATCAATACAGCTTTTTCTAAAACTGTTTTTCTAATCAGTATACGGAGGAAGGGAATTGATAAAACAGTGTTTGGGATCCCTGTGACAATGAGCAGGAGTTCTTCACTCTAAACCATGTTGTCTCCAAATACCTCTGAGGGTCCCTTGAGTATGGTAACTGTTCAATGAGTGCACTCCTCTTGTGGCATAATGCATAGTACAGGGTAAGCCTGAGGGAAGATGGGGACCTGGGAGAAGGCACATCCTCAGTTCTGGGTTGCCAGCTAGGGGAGCTCTGTCATTCAGAAATGGTGTGAGCAAAAGAATATGGCTTTAATGAGCCTGCTGCCCTGCCCCTGCACTCTGCATTGGGAGGCTCAACTCTTGGAATGACCTTAAATTCTTATAAAACTCCACATATGAAAGAGTACTTTAAAATAAAATACTAAAGGCAAATTTATATCAAAATATAATCTGGTGTTGAAATTTTACGATACTGGGGGCATTTTAAATCTTTTTTCTCCTATGCATCCACATTAGTGATTATACATTTAAAATAACACTTTTTAAACGGAAGAAAGCCTGCTGTTCACAAATAATGTAAAAGTAAAATGTGTAGGCTGCTATTACAGCATGGAGGTACTTAGGTTGCACGGTCCTAAAATGAGAACAGTAATATTTACCTGTCTCTCAGTGTCAGGTCTTTGGCAGCTTTGTTGCTCTTCTGAAAAGCAGAAAATGGAAAGGTTCATTCATTGCTCTTACCAATGCTCTATCCATTATTTTCACTAGGAAGAAAAAATGAGAATGCTTGTAAAAGTGTTCCGAAAACCTGTGCTTTATTGGAAAGATTCCCAGAAGCTACTGGCTGCAGAAGAGGGCAGGTACCTGGCAAACTTCTTCATTTTTGCAAATTCATAATGCTGGGAGCAGGTGATTTTGGGGAATAGAGGGACATGTATAGAGGAATGCACAATTTTTATATATTTAATGATGCCTCAAGCACACGATAAACTTAACAATAAAAATATGCCCCTATTTAACTGTCAGCAAATACCAGGTGAAATATGTTAGCTGAAGCCTTTCTGTGGACTTCTTAGTTGAGCCATTTTACCTTTTGTTTCCTGGGAGCTCATGGTAGATAAGTAGTTATTTGCCATGGGTCAACCAATAAGTAAAGCCTTACTAAACCTCAGCCTGAAGTGACCTGATCTGACCCATAGCCTAACCTCCTTCGAGCAGGAGGTTGGATGAGGTCCTTTCTAACCTGAGCTTTATTTTCTGATCTGAACCTAACTTCACATGACTAATTTAGTGAGCCAGATTCTCACTGTGATAAACTTCACTTGTCCACCCCAGCCTGGCTGCATTAGACAGAGGAAGAATCACCTTGTGGAAGCCAAATAATGCTGCCACATGCTTCTTTCCTGAAGGTGAAGGAAAGAAATTGTACATCCATGAGTGTGGGTGCCAACAACATTTGTTTCACGTGCCTACAATGACTATTCAGCTATCAGTAAACCTCACTTGATCATGCAGTAGACCTGTATAGGTCAATGCACATGCATTGGTTGTGTAGGACATAAGTTTTCATTTTTTTCCAAGTTATTATATTTTGTCTACAATAACTATGTGAGAATATCCTTCACATGGTAAAATAAGGATGCAAAAGTTGAAAAGCCCAGTGCTAATTTAGCCCTGTTTCAGACCCTTGAGTGCATGTATTCATCTTTTTGACCAGTCCCTTGCTTTTGATGTGCAGAACTGCACTGGGTGGTTACTGCTGTGGTAATGAACAAAGCTGTTGTTCCATGAATTGGTTGCAAAGCCAGGTTATAGTGAATATAACTGATTAGAAGTCATCACACTCAATGTGGCTACAATAAAATTGCTCTCAGTCACATCCAGAGCCAAAGTGGATCCCTCCCTGAGAGCAGATTCTCTTGGAGAGCTACTGTTTTGTTCATAATTTCTTGGTGCTCTATAGTTATCACCACAATATGGTTTGCAGAAATGTTGCTTATTTAAACCTGTAACTGTAGTCACATATTTTGAACATATAAATGTAAAATAATCTGAAAAGTTGTGCTCTTGAAGTCCAAAGTTTTACATCCACTATTATGAGATGCCTAGGGCAATTTTTGTTTTATGCTAGCCATGACTGAGATGTTAGATGACTGCTAAAATAAACTTAAAATGCCTGCTGATCCCTAGTCACATACAGAAGCACCACTAAGCTATGGGAGCAAACACTATCAGGAAATAAAGAATTCTGTGGTGAATAGACTATTTGGGTGCTTTGGTCACCTCATGTAGTGACAAAGATAAATGGAATCTAAAATAATCAACTACCTGCTCAGTGCTGCTGAGACACTGTATAGAACAATAGGAGGTGATCAAAATTGTAACATTCTTCTTAAAAATAGCAGTAAACTAAAAGTATCACAGCTAGTTTTAATTCTGGACATTTCTTACATTGCAGCCATAGTAGAACTCATTGGTAGTTTAGAACAATTTACCTCTAGCACTTGAGCACAGCAGGCAGATATAATTCACAGACATACCCAGACTGATCTGCATGGGCAGATCATGTACATGACAGCAATCAATGTTCAGTGCTGGCATATTGGCATTACAGAATTGTTTAGCTCAGATATTAGTAAGCATCCTGCATCACCACTTGTCTGCATTGTGTCAGGGTCTAACACATCACAGTGTAGCAGAGTTGTGTGGGAGGATCTGTGTTCAGCACAGCCACTGGAGCTCATCACTTGCTGTCATAAGAAACTGCCAGTAAGCTGAAACCTCAGCTTAGAGGCACAAAAAAAGCTCAGACAAGAGGCACACGCTGTCTTCTGCTGGTTCTGTTAACAGTTGAAGAGCATGCAACACCTTAATCTGTAACATTTATCAAAACTACTCTGTTCCAGCCAAATGTGCAGATTTCTCAGTTGAAAACGTACTTCTCATCCCTGTCATGCATTATTCATGCTTCCTGTACCCTGAGTTGTTGTAGAATTAGTCAGAAAGGTCAAGGTGAGAAGGGAAATGTGGAGATTACCCTTGCTTAAAGTATGATGAATTAGAGCAGGTTGCTGTGTCCAGCCATGTTTTGAATGCCTCTGAGGATAGAGACTCTACAGCCTCTCTGTTCCTGTTTTCAGTAAAAAAAAGTGTTTCCTTATGCTTAAATGGCATTTGCTGTGTTTCAACCTGTGTCCATTGCCTCTTTGCCTTTCCCTGGATGCCTTTGAGAAGAGCCTGCCTCTGCCTTCTTCACTCCTCTCATCAGGTATTTAAATGCATTGATAAGATCCTTCCTTGAACCTTATGTTCTCCAGGCTGAGCAGTCCCAAATACCTCAGCTTCCCCTTGTATGTTAGCTCCTCCCATCCCTTAATCCCCTTTATACCCTTCACCTGCTCCAGTCTCTCTCACAGTAGGTTGCACAGAACTGGGTCCAACATTTAAGACATCTCATGAACTCTTAGGGGAAGGATAACCCCCTTCAGTGGGCTGCCAGAGCTCTCCATAATGCAGCCCTGGAAGCTGTTGGTGGCTTTGCTGCAATGCTGGCTCCTGCTTAATTTGGGCACTGTGAGGACCCTTTGAGGACCCCTCTGTGAGGACCCCAAAGTCTCTTTCTAGAAAGTTGCTTTCCAGACACTTGTCCATCAGCCTGTATTGGTGCATGCCTCCCTAGGGCAGAATTTTATGCTGCCTTTTGTCAAATATTTTAAGATTAGGTGTTTCCTCCTTTCTCCATCCTGCCAAGGTCCTTATGAAAGGCGGGAAAGAAAAAAAAAAGTAGTGTATTGGCCATTCCTATTCAATTTTCTATCATCTGCAAACTTGCTGAGGGGGATGCATTCTGTCCTATCTTCTGAGTCACTGTGAAGCTCTTAAACAGTGCTGGACCCAGTACTGAGCCTGGGATGCACCTCTGATGAGTGGCCTTCAGCTGGACTTTGTGCCTCTGATCATAACTTGTTGAACCTGGCTTAAATGCCAGCTTTCAATCCTCTTCACTGGGAACTTATCTAGATTCTATTTCCTCACCCTGTTGATTAAGGATGTTTATGGCAGACTTAACATTGAGATAAACAATATCCACCAAGCTAGAAACCTCACCACAGAAAGCTGGTAAAGTACAGAATCCCCTTCATAAACCCATACTGACTACACCCAGGTATTCTTTTCCTTCATGTGTTTGAAAACTGTTTCCAGGATTTCTTGCTCCATCACCTTTCCAAGGGTTGAGGTGAGGCTGACTAGACAGTACATCCTCAGACCATCCTACTTGTCCTTCTTGAAGATAGCAACGTTTCCTTTCTACCAGGGGACATCTGCTGGTGGCAGTGACCGTTCAAAGACTGCCTGGATTATGTATGGATTCACATCATCCATTTCCCTCAGGCCTCATGGATGGATCCCGTCAGGACCCATGAACCAGGTTGTTTGGTTTGTTTAAATGTTCCCTAACCTGATCCACAGAAGATCAATCATCAGTGCTCCAGTCTATTTCACTGGTCTCAGGTGCCTGGCGCTCCTGAAAGTCAGACCAGCAAAGATTGAGGCAAAGAAGACGTGTAGTGCCTCAGCCTTTTCCATGTCCTTTGTCATCAGATATTCTGTCATGTTTAGTAGGTGGGCATGTTTTTCCTAGATTTCCTTTTATTGCTGAGATATTTGTAGGAATCTCTCCTGTTACCCTTCAGTTCTATCTCCAGATTCAGCACCAGGAGAGTTTTGACTTTCCCAACCTCATCCCTGCCCATGCAGAGAGTATCTCTACAGTCTTCTGGGTGGCCTGACCCTGTTTCCACCTCCTGTTTGCTTCCTTTTCGTGTTTCTTTTTTTTCTGGTTGCCTTGCTTCCTGCACATAGGAATTATTGAGTTTGGACAAGGTGCTACTTAAAAATCAACCATCTCTCCTAGACCCCTCTTCTCTCATGGGATTTTTCCCAGCAGATCCCTGAGCAAGACCAAATCTGCTCTCCTGAAGCTGTGGATAGTAATTCTGTTTTTTTACTTTCTCCATCCACTCATGATCTTGAGCTCCACTTTCTCATGATTGCTACAGCCGAGGCTGACAGTGACCTCCACAGACATGTCATCTGAGAGGGGCTGGCCAGTCTGATGAACACAGATTTGTGTCTCCTATTGTCCATCCTTTTAAATCTTGCCATAGGAAAGAAGGTATTTTTTCTGACTGTAGGCAGAAGATATTTTCAGCCTGAAGTATGAATACTGGTTACTTTAAGTAAAATTAAAACAGTGTACTTTCACTCACAAATACACCCCTGGTTTCACACACACACACCACAAGACATATGTTTTGTAGTATTAAATGCCTTTAGGATGACACAGAATTGCTGCTGAAACTCAAACAAAAGATGGCATTATACTTTTCACCCATCACCAAGGATGAGACTAAATGAAGTCCTGACTCCCTGCAGCATAGTTGTGAAGTAGAATGTGTTAAAAAATGTGCCTTTCTCTTCTTGCAGATCAAATATTCTATCATGCACCCAGGGACTCATGTCTGGCCCCACACAGGGCCCACCAATTGTCGGCTGAGGATGCATTTGGGCTTGGTGATTCCTAAGGAAGGATGCAGAATACGCTGTGCCCAGGAGAACAGGTATGGCTGCAATATTGGGGTTCTTTTTAATGTTTTGGGAGGAAGGGAGTTGCTTGCTTGCTTGCTTGTTTTGGGGTTTTTTTCCCCACTTTCCTCAAGGCTGAAGAAGGGATGGGACCGCATGTAGTTAAAAAAAGAAAAAAAAGGGGTTGTTTTGATGACCAGGATGTGTAATATATTTCATTAAACAGGCAGTTTGCACTCTGATCCATGGTACAAACTTATAAATATCAGTTCTGAAACAGTGCCAGGAGAACCTTTTGAGACAAACCTGCTCTTCTCTGCTATGGCATGGAAATAACAGTGGGTTTGGTCTATGGGGTCTCTGTTTGCTTTTACAATGACAGCCTAATGTTGCTGCCAGCAGAGCTCCTGTATTTATTTTGACTTTGGAGAGATGTAGAATTTGTTGCTGCTTTGGCAGAAGCTGACTAAGTTATACCTACCTTTTCACTGCTGTGCCAAAATACCATGGTACCTCCAGAAGAAGCCTTCTTTTCAGCTTGTATTATTTATTATACTTAATTTGAAATATTCCACTTGAAGTTGATCTCAGGATGAAGACATCTATGAAGTTTTAGGCCCAATGAATTACTCAGGTGGCAATTTTATTTTAAAGTGTGCTTTAAGGGAAGTTTCTTACCCATGAGGGAAAAATTGTACTGAATTTCAAGTCAGTTTTATCTGTGTTTGCTCAGTCCAAATGAAATTAAATGCAATAGCTTATACATTTACAATCAGGGCATATACTCCCCTTAGAAAGATGGGAAAATGCTAAGTTTTTTGTATTATATTATTAAGCACAGAAAGAAAAATGTGTGTTAACTATATTGCTTATTGCTTGCAGGCTAAATTTACTGGACTTAAGAGAAGTATTAATATCTCTACATATATTTTGATTAATATATTAATTAATTTAATAGTTTAATATCTGTACACATATTTTGAAATATTCTGCAGCTTCTGAGGGCAGCAAGTGCTAATTTTGAATTCTTTTCAATGTAATAATATAATTAATGGTAGAAATAGAATTAATTTGATATTGAGAAAGGAAATGCTACTCCTGTCTGCATGACTGCAATACATAGCAAAGGAGGGTTTTTTTTAATAACATTTGAAAACAACCACAACCGGAAATCTTTGGAATTTTTGAGGCTAGAAGTATCCAGCTGTTAATAATAAAAAGTGTTGTTGCTATACTCTCCTGCCAACATGTAGCTTATAATCAGTGTTACAACCTACACTGCCTACATCTAGAAAATGACAGACTTTTTTTTTTTCCAGCATTCCAAGCCAATATCCAAAACAAGTTGGGTGGAGGGAGAGGTAGCTAATTGCCCTAGAGGACTGATACAGAAGCATGGAGTCTTTTCACTTTAAGACATTATTTTGAGTTCAGATTGGTGGTGACTGCATGGCATTACCATTGCATGGCTGTTTAGTAGCTAGTGAGAACAAAATAGTGGTTTTGCTCTGCTGCCAAGAGAGCAGGTGTCCACAGCTCACCACCTGTTATAGAGCTGGAACCCTTCTTTGTCTTAACCTGGACAGAAGGGATAATCCTGTGGAGAATGAACTTAACAACCTCCTTGGTAGCAACACTCCCTCAAAGTCAAGAGCAGAAAAATGCCTGTTGCTGCAGACAAAACATAGAGCATCTCAGTGTGCAGATTCCAGAACCTGGGTCAGTCTTATGCATCAGACATATTCATTTCACACACAAAGCACTTAAGAGCTGACTCCAACTTCTGCTGAAATGTGTTAAGATCAGTTGCTTACAGCAAGAGCTGTACACTCAGAAACAAGGGCGAGATTTTCCCTGGAAGCACTCACAGTGTGTTTGCTGCTGGCAGTGAAAGGGCTTTTACATATCCTTCCCCTCTGGCAGAGGGGGTGTGTGAACTACTGGCAGAGGGAATGGTGCCAGGAGGAAGACTTAGCGTCAGAAATTTCCCTTCCTTTCCCCGTGGTGCTTCAGAGCAGTGGTAAACTGGTGGTTTCCAATAGGAGAGCTGGCCGGGAGAGGAAGATTAGCATCATGGCTTTTCTGGCCTCCTGTGCTGCTGGTGTCTGCATGAGAGAGAGAACAGAAACAATGAGAATTTTGTGCTTGGTTACCTCTGTGCCAGCCTCTCGGGGGTCTCTGTGGTCATGATGACCCTGAGATGTGTTAGAGAGTCTCTTTTTCCCAGCCCAGCAGCCGAAGACGGAGTCAAGATTCTTCTGTTCTTGTTCTCAAGGTTATTTATTATCTTTTGTCTATAACATTCTTTCTCTGACCCTCCGAGGTCTGTCTGACAGGTCGGTTCACGGCACACTGACTGCCTTCAGAGGTGGTGTTATCTTTTATGCTAAAAACTACATGTACATTATTTACAATAAATTTCCAATACCTATCACCTCTGTTAGACAGTTTGTCTCTACCCTAAACCAATCCAAGAGTGCCACCATCACAGCAGAAGATGAAGGCCAGGAAGTAGAAGGAGCAATGCAGGACATGCCCAGATTCCTCCATCTTGCCTCCTGAGCCCCCCATTCTAAAACCCCAAAATTCTACATTTCACCCTGTGATAAACTCACTAACATTCTACCCAAACTCTTGTGGCTTGTACATCTTCATACAAAGTTGGTAATTGTTTTTCCCAAGGGCTAAAATCAAAGGCACAGGTGTTTTTGAATCCATGCCAAGGTCTCCAAGCCCCCTGCCGGGGTCTCGAGTCCTTCAGGGCAGCCAGAGGAATTTCCTGGGTTCCAACACCACCCAGCATGGTTGTTTAGAGGGTTACAATGCAGCTCATCATTTGATGGACAGGCAAATCAGCACTGTCTAGTGCTGTGTTTTACTCCATTTGCAGAAGAGCTTTTTGCAGCTGTTTGGAGTTGGTGTGTCTTGCAGTTGAGGGCCTCAAAGATGGTCAGAGGGCTGAAGCACCTCTGCTATGAGGAAAGGCTGAGAGAGCTGGGGTTGTTTGTCTTTGAGAACAAAAGGTTCCAGAGTGACCTCATGATAGCCTTTAAGTTGAAGGGAGCTTTTAGGAAAGATTGGGACAGTTTGTATCAGATAGGTAGCAACAGGACAAGAGGTAATGCTTTTCAACTAACAGAGGGTCAGTTTAGATTATATATAAGGGAGGAGTGTTTTATAGAGATGGTGGTGAGACACTGGAACAGGTCACCCACGGGAATTGTAGATGTTCCATCCATAGAAACATTCAAGACAGGGCTGGACAGGGCTTTGAGCAGCCTGATGGAGTTGAAGATGTCACTGCTCATTGTAGGTTTTGCCTTTAAAGATTCTTTCAACCCAAACTATTATGATTCTATGTTTCTTGTTCTGTATAGCATCAATGATTTTAGGTCACTTGGCCATTTTGAAGTCCCAGCTCTGTAAAGTGCAGGGCATAATGCACAAAAGTGGTAGGTAAATAATATCTAGTTATCATAATCCAGCATCTCTATCAAGGAAGGTAACCTTATCTTGAAATGAAAGTGAAGATAGAGCCGTTGTGCAGAAGCCAGTCTGAGATCTCACCTTTAACAGGTGACACTAGAGCTGATATGGAGAATTATCTGGAAACTACCCCAAAGTGGCTCAGCACCAGACTGGAACAATATGGTCCCTGTGTTACCACTGAGAAGTGTTTCTCACACCATCAGGCTTCTAGAAAATATTTATTTGCATGCTAATGGTGGGGTTTGTAGCCTTTTCAAAAGGGGCTAATAGTCCCGTCAGCTTTATGACTTTTTCTTTGTTGTGCAAAACAGCCGATCCTATTATGATGCAAATTATCGATCCTGGGTTTTAACCTCTGGAGCTACTTCATCTGGGTGCCTGGGTTTTTATTGTCCTTAACTCAGTTGCACTTTCGCACTTTCAGGCTATTTAGAGCAGTTCTTTTCAGGCTTGATTTAATTAAAAAAAAAAAAAAAAAAAAATAGAAGCAAAAAAAAGAAACTCAAAAACCCCCTAAACCAAGGGAAAACCCAGCTACTCCCCCAACAAGAAAAACAACACTAGATCTCAATTGCTCCAAACAAAGCAAAGCCAAATCCCCCAACCCTCCCCACCAAACACCCCTGGCGCCACCTCCCAAAAAAAACCTACTCAAACCCACCCAAAACCAACCCCCCCCAAGAAAACCCCAAAAAATAAACCAACCCCAAAAAACCAAACTAATTATACAGTCCAAAGTCTGCTTGATTTTTTTTACCACATTATAGCATTGCAAGTGGTTTACTCCCATGGACTTTAATAAAACAAATGTAACTTTAGTGCAGCACCAGTAACTCAGGGTCTGTGTGACATACAACAGATAACTGATGTGGTAGCAAAAAACCCCACATGTTCATATCTAAAACCTGCAAAAGGCTGTTTATCTGGGCCTTTAAGGCATATGCAAGTGTGAAATTTTTTTACTATGTTATGCTCTCTGGTTTCTCTGCTCTTGTTTAAATTATGTTTAGCTGATTATTTCAATTGATTATATTTCAATTTCTTTTCAGAACATTACAGCACAACCCCATAAATTTTGATGCTTACTTTTTCCTTTTGCTGAATTATAAATATGGAGATGAATTGGAAGTATGAACCTAATTTTCACCCTGTTTTTGAAAAAGAAAATTGTTTTCCCTGGAAATGAATACAGCTGAATGAGCTTAAGCAGTGCATTTCCATCGTTGATGGCAACACCTTTGTTTCTTGACCATTTTTACTGTTCATAGTGCTTACTTTCTTCTGAGAGTATCCATCCTCTTGGATTGCTTCAGCTCCTGAGGGATCCTGTTATAAAAATTGAGTGTGTGTTCATGGTAGAGGGACTTTAGGAAGGAATATTCCTTTGACCATTGTTACCTTGACTGGTATTCATGCAGTCTCACCCGGAGGTGTATAATCAGGTGTTCAACTTCTCTTCAAAATTATGAATCCAGGTCTCAGCAGGCTGGAGAAGCTGCCAGCTGAAATGTGATGAAGTGCAACAAATGCAAAAGCAAAGCCCTGCAGCTGAAAACAGATAAACACCTTGCAGCTGCAGTGGCTGGGTGATGACTGCCTAGAAAACAGCTTTGCAGAAAAGGCCTTAAGGACCCTAGGGGCCAAGTTGAACATGACTTATAATCTTCTTTTGTATTGATGAAGTCTAGCTGTATACTGGACTGAGTTAGTAAATTTGTAGGAAACACTTTGAGCAGTACAATTTTTTCCTCTCTCTTCTGCATTCAAGACACTGCCTCTGGAGTACAGTATCCAGTTTGGGAGGCTTTAGTACAAAAAAAGTCTTTGATAAACTAGAGGGACTCCAGTGGAGGATGGATAAGATGATTAGGAGGAGAAACTTGACAAACTGGTTTGGAGTCTGGAAACCAGAAGGCTGTAGAGTAGCCTAGATACCTCTTAACTACTAATGGGTGACTGTGAGGAAGACAGAGCCAGACCCTTTTCAGAGAGCTGCAGTTGTAGAATGAGAGGCAATGAACACAAGTGACAGTGAAGGAACTTTTACCTAGGTAAAAGGGAGTTTTCACAAGAGGAGGGTAGAGTGCCCATGGTCGCAGATATCTCAGGCTCTTCACTAGTGGACTTTTTAATATTTCATCTAACCTCAAAGTTGGACCTGACTTTGCAGTGAGTCCTTCTATGAGCATAGGCTTGGACCACATGACCTTCCAAAGGCGTTCTTCTGGTTTTTAGAAAAAGCAAATTGATTTAAAGTAATTTCTTTTTGAACCATGTCACCATGTTACTAGTCATTCCCTCAGTTTCCATCACTTATGCACATCACTGATGTATCTGATTAGAAATGAAGAAAAGTGGATTACCACACCAGTACTATACTCACTCAAGTAATTAAAAGTATAATAAATAACATACACCATAAATGTTTAAATGTGTTTGGGAGCATAACTGTGCAGAATGTGGGGGAAGGATCCCTCAATGATATAAAGGTCCATTAGACTAATCTTTCTGTGGTTTCTTTAAAGCTCCCATGCTCCAGTCTCTCTGGATTAGGCAGTGAAATCTTGACTATGCAATCTGTTCTATTTAAATCTTTCTCATATATCAAAGGGCATCTTCAGAGCTGATCTATGGCTTACCTGCTCCATGGCCCTTCAAGTACTACACTAAAGTATGTTCTTTTTTGTTTTGCAGATACTGGGAAGAAGGGAAAGTTCTTATTTTTGATGACTCCTTTGAACACGAAGTATGGCAGGATGCTGAAAGTTACCGCCTGATATTCATCGTGGATGTGTGGCACCCTGAGTTAACAGCCCAACAGAGACGTACCCTTCCTGCTATTTAGGGGCTTCTTCTGATGTGTGGAGCAGAGGAGTATTAATTCCTTTGGAGTATGAAAATGGGATTAATTTATCCAGCATACAAAGTATACAAGCATTTTAAGGGTAAGAAAAGATAAGGATGACATTCAACAATCAGAGTGGACTTGGTTTAAAAGCAGAAAAAAGCCATGTTTTGTTTCATACTGATACAGCACTGATGTGTATTGTTTTTCTGGCTGCAAGTCTGAAAACACAAGTTTTGCCAGCCAAAAAGCCAATAGGTCTGGATTTTCAAGCTGAGGAATGTGCAGATGTTTTTGCCATGCCTTTGCCATGTATTTTCTATACAAAACCAGTCGGTCAGTCAGTCACCTGCTTGACTATGTTTATGCACATGATTTATGATTTTACATCTAGGGAATACTTCCTGGCCTTCTGTCTGGGAAGCAACATGTAAGATATTTGCAAACATATGCACACAACTGACTTTGAAAATCAGTATGCAGGTGTAATGTTAGCTGCTTTAGGCATAGAACATGTCCCTATGTTATCACTGCAGATAATGTGAATGGATTATATGTGTTTTGTACTTTTTCTACCTGAGTAACTGTATTTTTCTAGCTTAATTATGAACAAATCTTCTTTAATTAACCACTATTTTTTAAAAAGGTGATATATATATACAAATGTGTGTCTAGCTATCAGCAGAAGGAAAACACTATATATGAACAAATTTAATTTTTGCCAAGTGTGGCCTTCTTTTGCCTTCCTGGAAATGTAAACAGAACCTTGCATAATAGCTGCCTAGTGAAGCTTTGTTCTTCTAAAACAGAATAGTTCTCTTAGTTAGCAGGTGACTTGCAGTTTGATAATGTGATTTTGGAAAATGCTGAGCAAATCTGACATTTTGAAGTACTTGACCATTCTTAGGATTATATGGTGAGCTGCTGTTTCTCATATCATTACAAAAGCTTCTGGTGTGATATC
Organism: Ammospiza caudacuta; assembly: GCF_027887145.1. Lineage (NCBI taxonomy): Eukaryota > Metazoa > Chordata > Aves > Passeriformes > Passerellidae > Ammospiza > Ammospiza caudacuta. The sequence goes on along the minus strand of NC_080593.1, from coordinate 118,340,067 downwards.
CTTTACCCACCAAGGGTCTGGGGCCCCTCCTCCCAGGGGCTCCTCCATGGCTGCCCTTGGGTGATCATTCAGCAGAAAAAAAAAATGTATGAAGAATTTCTTGTGCTTTGGGCAGAGGGACAAGGTCCAGCTTGGCTTCCTGCCGGAACGCAGAGCAGACAAAGACCTTCAAGTTATTATCTTGTATTAACTTCCACTGCCAGCATCCTACGGAGTGCTAGAGTGATCCTCTAATTGACCTCAAGGCGTTTTCCTTGTCTTGAAATGAATGAGAAAATGCTGAAGTAGTCTGATCCTGGTACTGTTTACAGTGTACTCTGTGTTTGCCATACAGAATTTACTATAGATAAGAAGGCCTATTTTCAAGAAACAAAACTAGTTAGATGTTTAAGCAGATGGCAGATCTTTTAGGTCTGTACTGTTTAATGGGAGCTGGAGTGTGCAGGACCCACCACTTTTAACTTCTAAGAACACTAACAGGAGAGAGAGAGCAGAGCTTGCACTGCTGATGTTTGTGGCTGGCTGTTTTCCCCTCAGCCACAGCGCCAGCTGGGCGTGGACAGGGGTGCTAGGATGCTCTGGGCATCATTTCTGAGGGTTGTGAGTGACAAACACTAAGCAAGAAGGCACTGAGATTGCTTATGCTCTGCAGCTTTGACTTTCTTGTCCAAAAGACATGGAACACTTTTTATTTGTGTAGTACTCAGTGGTTTATTACTGCAGAGTCTACATTGAGGCATTGGAGTATCGTGACCTGAATGTCACATTTGCTGAAGCAAACTGCAGATAAGAGCTTTGCATTCCCATAAAGTGAATGCTTTTCTGATTCTTGTATTTTACTAGGTCATTAAATCTTCTAATGCCATATAACACATGGTGACTGCACCATAAATTAGTGTGAACAGTTTCTGGAAGTGTGCACTTTAATTTCCTTTTTTTGAATATTAAACTGATAAACCCTGTCTATTCAAGAGTCACTTTTAGACAGCAAAGATAATTAGGTTTTAAGGTGTTGTCCATATCAAAAATAATGAAACTATACACAATGTACCAGAAAGTAACAGTTCTCAGTAAATAATAATGAAAAACTGTTAAGATTTATAAGTTTCACATAATAGAAAAATGCTTTTGGAGATCATTTGGAGAATCATGCAAAACTGAAAATAAGGTACTTTTTGTGGGGGATAAAAGAGTAAAAATATTTTTTAATATCCCATTAGCTGTCAAGTCAGAGCCTATATTTTATATCTTTTTGAAGTGATCAAGCAGTACAAATTATAAGATAATTCTCTAAAATAATGACTGTGTGTATAAAGAAAAAGATCAAGAACTTCTTAAACAAAATTGATGATTTAGGAATATTTTTATTAATGTTGCATTGTAGTTTCTGTAGCTCAAAGTAAATGCTAAAGGAGTGGTAAAAGCTTTGGAGCTTGTTTTATGAAAATCCATGCCGTCCTTCAGATTGTTTCATTGTTCCTTTTTTAGGCTCATACTTTATCTTGTCCAATTGCAATTGGCAAATAGATAAAATTGGCAAATAGATAAAAGTAATGTTCCCAAGATGTGTGTGTGCCAGAGCAGCAGTGTTTATTAGATTGTGTAGTGATACATTAGCCATTTAAAAATCTTAAGTGCCTCAAATAAGACAAGGTGTTCCTGCAACACTGAAGGGAATCTATTCTATGCCCACCTGTCAGGGAGCAGAGAGTGGATAATTTTGTTAGGTACAGTTACTGGATTAGCTCTGTATGTGGGGAGAATATATAGAGCACAAATTCTGCAGTGAATTACTGGCATATTATTTTAGGTGTTCCTGTTTGCCAAGTGATATTCTGTCTTGGAAAGGCTTTTCAACATTGGAAATGCCAAGGGAGGGAGTGAAGTGTTTTGTGGTTTTTTTTCAATGGAAATTCTTTGCAATTTGCTTGCTTTTTTTTTTTTTTTTTGTGTTAGATTTATTTACAGAAGGAAATGGCAGACAAGGGCAATGTAGTTTGTAACACAGTATGTACTCATCACCATGCTCCTCCCTGCCTGTTGTTACCTTGCTTGAACAGAATCTGGGTAAGAGTCTACAGTTAAATGCAGGCTTCAAACAGTTATATACAAGGCATATGTATTTATTCGTATCACAGTTAAAGAAAGTAAATCATTTATCCTTTGTGAGGTTTGATCCTCAAGGACTAGATTTCAGTGGTATTTGCACTTCTTGGGCAGGACAAGACCCACTTTAATGAACAGTGATTGTAACAGATCATCACAAAGATTCAATGGCAGTGGGGGTAAGTGTATTAACAGAGAAAAATTGTAAACCAAAGTAATTCTTCCTCAATGCTGCAGTATAATAGCAAATGTCTGTCTTTTTTTGTCTCGTTTGGTTTTTGCTTTCTGCGTTAAGCACGTTCTCTTTGACAAATCCAAATGCCTTTTAGTCTCTGTGAGCCCAGGGAAGGGGAAGGAGCTGCTGCCAGGCCTTGACATCCTTGTTTCCTGTAATAGGTGGTGATGATGTTGGGTGGGGGGGAAATGGAAGAAACCCTGAAGATAAATGGGCTCAGTCATCTTATTTTTATAATGTTCCTGCAAGCTTCTGCTTCTTTTTCTCATTCCTGTGTTGCCTTGCTGGGGCCATCCACAGCCTTAAAAGCTGGCTCTCTGTCATGGAGGCCAGGCTTTGTGTCAATGACATGTTGCTGCAGTAAGAGATTAGTCTGAGTGAGGTTATTCTGTACAAAAACTAGGGGGTAAATCCCAGGTGTGTTGATAGAATCTGGCAGGATGTCCTTCCTGCCCTGTGCAGCCATAAAGTGTTGTTGTAGATAAAGGCAGTATTTTGTTAGTCCATCTGTTAGAGCTGGCCATGTCCACTTGAACTGTATCATCACTACAGCCTAACACTTGAGAATTCAGTGGATGTTCCAGTGCACATTAAAAACCCTTGTGCCCATTATCATCTCATTTTCTGTGTATGGTTTACACTGCTACCTTTGATATATTGTTGCCAACTGCTTGTTCTAGTGAATTGTCAATGTATGGCAATTTGATTGAAGATTTAAAGTGTGTACAGTGATTGTAACTGTTTTAAAAAATAAAGTCACTGCACATGCAATTTTATAATGATTGTTCTTTTATTTCTTTAATCCGGTTTCCATTTCAATGAAGGGATGGTACTCTCTTTGCAGCTAGAGCAAACAGAGATAAAACAAGCTGATCTTTGGCATTTCAGTTCTTCTATTCTTCAACATTTCCTTCTAGCAGAAACTTGTACTGGATAATTAATTCTAAGTTTTCCTTTTTCATTTTAACCATGGCCCGTATCTGCAATCAGCATACGTTTCTGGCTACACTTTTCCCTGACTGCAGGAGGGAAGGGGGTAAATGGTTCTGCAGAGCTTTCATTTGCTGTTGTGACCTAAAGGAAACAATCTGATTGAATCATTAATCACTGCTGAATTTGTCCAGTGTCCCTGGAATCACCCCCTTCACACGTGCACACACATGCACACGCACATGTCTTATAGGCTCCTAAGTTGCCTGTGGAAATTTGAATCATCATTAAAATCAAGTAATTGCATTTCAAATCGTGTGTGTCTGCTGCTCACACAGCTCATTCCACTTAGCTGGCAGTTTTAGAAGGGCTTCAAAAGTTGAGAACAATTTTTGCTAGATACTGAAATGTGACCCCATATAAGCTGCATGGATGAGGCAGTCACAACGTGTCATGTTGAATGGCTTTATGCTGGCACTGGGGTTCTTTATTAAATGCAAAATCCTTCTGTGAAACTCAGGTACTCTATAGATGCTGATGATTCTGCCCTCTAACCCAGATTACACTTGCTGATTACAGCGTAAAGTTTAAATTTGAGATGCTTTTCTTTAAAACTCTCACAACCTTCACTTCTATAAAATGAACATCCCTGATGGAGTCTTCAGAAACACTATGAACACACCCTGGTTTCTTTAAGCAGAGAATGCAGTCTCACCATTTCCAATATTTTAATGTCACAAGTCAAAGAAAAAAAAAAAAAAACAATAGAAATCCAATTCTTTGTGTATGGACAGACTGCTGTATCAGTAGAAGTTTCTCAGTTCTTGTTCAGCACCAGCCCTGGGGACAGATGGCTGGTGACAGTTGTTACTGGTCAGGAAACACGAAGGACTTGTCATCGAGCGGAACGCGTGTGTGCGTGCGTGTGTCTGAGTGTGGTGTGCTCTGTGGGGTTCTGCCATGGTGGGGTCTGCTCATGGATCTCCCTGGGGCTCCTGAGGGGCTCCTGAGGGCTCAGTCCAGAGCCAGCAGTGGCTGGGTGTTCTCACTCTCCCCCTGGTCTTCGTGTTTCAGCGTGCCGGCTTCCACCACGGACTGGGACCTGTGTGCAGAAAAACACACATGATAGGATAGCAGTGACTGCTGCAGACGCACTCACCTCCCTGGGGTCCCCGTGCTCCTTTTTATGATCTTTGCTTTAGTCCATTCTCATCTTTATGGCTTTTTGCATGAGGAATTCGGGAAACACTCCTTTAAATACAAGCAGGGAAGGGAGTCGTTGAAGATCTCAAATTCTTTCAAAATATTTAGTGCTTACCTACTATCCCTAGTGCTGAACGTGCTCAGCAGCCTTAAGAGCTTCCAGGGCAGAGCTTCCATGAGCTACCCAAGACCAATAAAGAAGACAGGGTTAATATGATGATGAGGGAGCTTCTGGTGTGCCCAGTCCTGCTGTTTATCTCCCTGCCTACACCCTTGAAGTATAACTTTCTTTAAAATTCATTTCTGTCTTCAAGATGGGAAGCATAGTTTATACTTTGTTATTAATGGATTAAAAAATTCCAACACAGGAAAAATTAGTAAGCATTAGATAAAGAGGAGCATCATGATTTCTTGCGGTAACAAAACTGAATGGGATCAA